>NC_135233.1:1015830305-1016160305 GCF_051348905.1 Ranitomeya variabilis | reverse complement strand
GTTACATTTGTGGTGAATACACACTGCCAAAACATAGAAGAAACATAACAGACTTCGTAAAAAAAGTGTATTTTGCCTATTTTGGGGTTATGCTTGGGGACCAAGACAAGTTTTGGGCACCACACATAGTGTGCAAAGCATGTATCGAATTATTACGAAAATGGAGCAAAGGACAAAGAAAAAGCTTCAAATTTGGTGTTCCAATGGTGTGGAGAGAGCCAAAAAATCATCATGATGACTGTTATTTCTGTGCAGTGCAAGTGCAAGGATTCAATAAGCATAAGAAACGAAAATGGGAGTAACATGGAATCTGCAAGAAGGCCTGTCCCTCATTGTGAAGATGTGCCTGTACCTGTGTTTACCATAAATAACAGTCATCATGATGATTTTTTTGGCTCTCTCCACACCATTGGAACACCAAATTGGAAGCTTTTTCTTTGTCCTTTGCTCCATTTTCGTAATAATTCGATACATGCTTTGCACACTATGTGTGGTGCCCAAAACTTGTCTTGGTCCCCAAGCATAACCCCAAAATAGGCAAAATACACTTTTTTTACGAAGTCTGTTATGTTTCTTCTATGTTTTGGCAGTGTGTATTCACCACAAATGTAACAGAATGAGTCTGGATCGTTAAGACAACTTCTTCTTGATGAGTTCATGCTTTTTACTGGAAAACAGACAACAACATAAAGTTAGTGCAAAAATCAAGCTATGAACAAACTTTTAGAACACTAATTAACACAAAACTATATTGAGAACTGCTCAGTTCAAGTACTAATCCAAAGAAATTAATGAGATGATGCGTCGCATTTACCAACAAGTGCTATAAATAAGATACCAAAAATCTCAAAAACTTGAGCCAATCTGGCAAAACTGATGACATATTCAGAATCAGCACCCCAAAAATACCCCAAATTCATTAAAATATTTTGGACACCAGAAAAATTTTTTTTTTTTGTTGACCTGTGTAATAGATAGATAAACAACAGAGGAGCACTCTGTATCCATTATGTATGGTTGCAAGTTTCATGATCATTGTTAGTAAATCATTACTTGATAAATCCATAAAAAATCTAAGTTGCAGAAAATGAGGACTTAATTGACTCATTGTAATTTTTCAGTAAATATAGTTTAGAGATTTTCTCTACAAAGCTTGAAAAAAGTCCAAATCATAATGACTGAAGCATTGTAATGGACCAAAAAGCCTTCCTTTTTGAAGCTGGAATAATGTTGCATTCCTTTGTTTTTAGATAGATAGACACATAGATTCCACTATCCTCTATCCACTTAGATAGATTACACTTTTTTCAAGTGAAGACTCACAAAGCCAAAACTTGGTGTACATGGGAGTGCTGCCATTTTTTTGGCTTTTCATATATAGTAGTTTGTTCGTCCATACTCTGGTTTGCACCTGCACTTTATTTGATTGCTACTACTTTTTATTTTTTACAGACAGATAGATCCTGTTTTCCTTTGTAATAAAACCATTTCATTATAGGACACTGAAACTAGTCATTACGCAACTTGTCAAAAGTGATGTAGTCAAACAGCTAATTCACGATAGCTGCAATATAAACTCTAATATTGTAATAAACACAAGCTGTGTCAGACGCCATGTCAGAACATATGGGGTAGTATCTAGTCTATGGTGGAGCCAGGCTTACCCCCAACATGGCTTGAGGTATCCATTATCAGTAAGCAATGCCAACTAGCGACAGCAGAATATTTGTGACCAAATGTCCCTGATCAGGTTCTAGAATTATCTTGGCTTAAGAAATCCTGAGATAAATAACACGAGAAGAATAGCTTTAAAAAAACAAACAAAATAAACAATAATTTCATGATACTCTGTTATGAACTCCCTGATTTTGATTTTCAACCTTAGAAAGCAATAAAATATAATTACTTTTCTCTCACATATGGAAAAAGGTCAAATTCATATAATTTCAAACAGCCCATACGAATACCTACAATTGTGGCATATCTGTGGCAAGCAATTAGACTTCGCCTGCCTAAGTACATGGAGCCTTCTATGCAAATTGTCTCTTCAAGGAGGAAGAGGGCTAGAACTCTAGTGCCACCTGTAGGAACTAGCAATCCTAAAAGACAATATCGACTCTCAAATGAGCCTTGTCACATTGCTTAGGATAAAAGCCAAAACTAAAATCTCAATTTGCAGACACTGTGTTTCGGGTACTGTCCCTCATCAGTGTAAAGTGTGAGATCTGGTTTGGCTGGGTGAGACGTGTCTGACTGGGATCCAAGGGGTAATGTTTCTCCTTGCGGAGAGTTACATGTCAAGTCTGACATGATGAGGTGATGAGACTTTTAAGCTGCAATGCTCCTCTGGGAAATATGCAAATTGATTCTATTAGAATTGCTACTTCCTATAGGTGACAGTAGAGTTCTAGTAATCTTCCTCTCTGAAGAGACAATTTGCATATTTCCCAGAGGAGTATTGCAGCTTAAAAGTCTCCTCACCTCGGCATGTAAGGCTTGACATGTCACTCTTCACAAGGAGAAATGTTACCACTTGGATCTTGGAGCTTTGTAGAAATGTTATTCATCCGGCAAATTTGTCATTACCTGCCAACAATCATAAGAGACTTGATGTTATGTAGAGTTTATGAAAATCAATTCACAGGCACAGGTGGGTGACATGGGAAGGTGGATTACAGCGATTGAGGGGGGGAGGACTCATGGTTCCAGACAAACTATTAGTGAAGCTGCAGGAGCCAAAGAAAGAATGGAGGAGGGTGAGGAAGAAGAGGTGTTAGACACGCAACAGTCAGGAGATGAAGAGAATAATGATCCACTCTCTGTTGTCCGTGGTTGGCGGAAAGAGGTGGAGAAAGCAACCTTGAGTGTTACCCCATCACCAACACACCATGGACTTGGACCTCATGGAAGTGCCTGACAAATGAGTGCCTTCTTGCTGCACTACCTTCAACATGATGCCCATATTCTTAGGGTTAGAAATCGTGCTGACTAGGGTTGAGCGAAACGGGTCGATCATTTTCAAAAGTCGCCGACTTTTGGCTAAGTCGGCGTCTCATGAAACCCGATCCGACCCCTGTGCTTGTCGGCCATGCGGTACGCGACTTTCGCGCCAAAGTCGCGTTTCAATGACGCGAAAAGCGCCATTTCTCAGCCAATGAAGGTGAACGCAGAGTGTGGGCAGCGTGATGACATAGATCCTGGTCCCCACCATCTTAGAGAAGGGCATTGCAGTGATTGGCTTGCTGTCTGCGGCGTCACAGGGGCTATAAAGGGGCGTTCCCGCCGACCGCCATCTTACTGCTGCTGATCTGAGCTTAGGGACAGGTTGCTGCCGCTTCGTCAGAAGCAGGGAGAGCGTTAGGCAGGGTCCACTAACCACCAAACCGCTTGTGCTGCAGCGATTTCCACTGTCCAACACCACCTTCGGTGTGCAGGGACTGTGGAAGCTATTTTTTTTTTTTTTTCCCCTCAGCGCTGTAGCTCATTGGGCTGCCCTAGAAGGCTCCGTGATAGCTGTATTGCTGTGTGTACGCCACTGTGGAAACCAACTGCTTTTTTCAAAGCACATATCCTCTTGTTCCTTCCTTTCTGCACAGCTATCTTTTTTGTTTGTCCACACTTTTTATTTAATTTGTGCATCAGTCCACTCCTATTGCTGCCTGCCATACCTGGCTTACATTACTGCAGGGAGATAGTAATTGTAGGACAGTTTTTTTTTTTTTTTTTTGTTTTTTTTTTGTGGGAGATTAAGATTGGCATTTCTGCTACAGTGCCATCCCTGTGTGTGCCATCTCTCACTGAGTGGGCCATAGAAAGCCTATTTATGTTTTCCGTGATTTGTGTTCTAAAATCTACCTCAACACAAAAACACTACATCAATCAGTGGGAGAAAAATATTGGCCTCAGTCAGGGCTTGTGTGCCACTGCTGTGTGTGCTATCTCTCATTCAGTGGGCTATAGCAAGCCTATTTTTTTTTTTTTTTTTTTTAATATTATTTGGTTTCTAAAGTCTCCCTGAAAAAAAAAAAAAACCTAAAAAAACAGTGGGAGAGTAATATTGCCCTTTCAGCTTGTGTGCCAGTCTTGACTCCTGGGTGTGCCACCTCTCTCCCTCTCATTCAGTGGGCCATAGAAAGCCTATTTATTTTTTTTTTTAAATATTATTGGGTTTCTAAAGTCTCCCTGAAAAAACAAAAAATACATAAAAAAACAGTGGGAGAGTAATATTGCCCTTTCAGCTTGTGTGCCAGTCTTGACTCCTGGGTGTGCCACCTCTCTCCCTTTCATTCAGTGGGCCATAGAAAGCCTATTTATTTTTTCCGTGATTTGTGTTCTAAATTCTACCTCAACACAAAAACACTACATCAATCAGTGGGAGAAAAATATTGGCCTCAGTCAGGGCTTGTGTGCCACTGCTGTGTGTGCTATCTCTCATTCAGTGGGCTATAGCAAGCCTATTTTTTTTTTTTTTTTTTTTTTTAATATTATTTGGTTTCTAAAGTCTCCCTGAAAAAAAAAAAAAACCCTAAAAAAACAGTGGGAGAGTAATATTGCCCTTTCAGCTTGTGTGCCAGTCTTGACTCCTGGGTGTGCCACCTCTCTCCCTCTCATTCAGTGGGCCATAGAAAGCCTATTTATTTTTTTTTTTTAATATTATTTGGTTTCTAATTCTCCCTGAAAAAAAAAAAAAAACCTAAAAAAACAGTGGGAGAATAATATTGCCCTTTCAGCTTGTGTGCCAGTCTTGACTCCTGGGTGTGCCACCTCTCTCCCTCTCATTCAGTGGGCCATAGAAAGCCTATTTATTTTTTTTTTTAAATATTATTGGGTTTCTAAAGTCTCCCTGAAAAAACAAAAAATACATAAAAAAACAGTGGGAGAGTAATATTGCCCTTTCAGCTTGTGTGCCAGTCTTGACTCCTGGGTGTGCCACCTCTCTCCCTTTCATTCAGTGGGCCATAGAAAGCCTATTTATTTTTTTTTTTTAATATTATTTGGTTTCTAAAGTCTCCCTGAAAAAAAAAAAAAAAACCTAAAAAAACAGTGGGAGAGTAATATTGCCCTTTCAGCTTGTGTGCCAGTCTTGACTCCTGGGTGTGCCACCTCTCTCCCTCTCATTCAGTGGGCCATAGAAAGCCTATTTATTTTTTTTTTTTAATATTATTTGGTTTCTAATTCTCCCTGAAAAAAAAAAAAAAAACCTAAAAAAACAGTGGGAGAATAATATTGCCCTTTCAGCTTGTGTGCCAGTCTTGACTCCTGGGTGTGCCACCTCTCTCCCTCTCATTCAGTGGGCCATAGAAAGCCTATTTATTTTTTTTTTTTAATATTATTTGGTTTCTAATTCTCCCTGAAAAAAAAAAAAAAAACCTAAAAAAACAGTGGGAGAATAATATTGCCCTTTCAGCTTGTGTGCCAGTCTTGACTCCTGGGTGTGCCACCTCTCTCCCTCTCATTCAGTGGGCCATAGAAAGCCTATTTATTTTTTTTTTTAAATATTATTGGGTTTCTAAAGTCTCCCTGAAAAAACAAAAAATACATAAAAAAACAGTGGGAGAGTAATATTGCCCTTTCAGCTTGTGTGCCAGTCTTGACTCCTGGGTGTGCCACCTCTCTCCCTTTCATTCAGTGGGCCATAGAAAGCCTATTTATTTTTTCCGTGATTTGTGTTCTAAATTCTACCTCAACACAAAAACACTACATCAATCAGTGGGAGAAAAATATTGGCCTCAGTCAGGGCTTGTGTGCCACTGCTGTGTGTGCTATCTCTCATTCAGTGGGCTATAGCAAGCCTTTTTTTTTTTTTTTTTTTTTTTTTTTTTTAATATTATTTGGTTTCTAAAGTCTCCCTGAAAAAAAAAAAAAAACCTAAAAAAACAGTGGGAGAGTAATATTGCCCTTTCAGCTTGTGTGCCAGTCTTGACTCCTGGGTGTGCCACCTCTCTCCCTCTCATTCAGTGGGCCATAGAAAGCCTTTTTTTTTTTTGGTTTTTTTAATATTATTTGGCTTCTAAAGTCTCCCTGAAAAAAACAAAAAAAACATAAAAAACAGTGGGAGAGTAATATTGCCCTTTCAGCTTGTGCGCCAGTCTTGACTCCTGGTTGTGCCACCTCTCTCTCTCTAATTGTGGGCCATAGAAAGCCTTTTTTTTTTTTTTTTTTAATATTATTTGGTTTCTAAAGTCTCCCTGAGAAAAAAAAAAAAATAAATTAGGTGGGAGATTAATATTGACATTAGTGCTTGAGTGACAGTCCTGCGTGTGTGTCATCTCTGTGATTTTGTGCCACAGAAAACAGAGTGTGTAACATTGTGCCTGATTTTCCTTGTGGTCTCACCAACCTGTTAAGGGATATTGAAATCATACTGAAGTTATAGCTCACCGTGTAAGTTGTTTGACAGCAACAAATAAAGTTACTTTGGTTAAGATTTTAAAACAATGAGGAAGTCTGGTGCAAGAGGTCGTCGTGGGCGTTCATTGTCAGCTGGTAATGATGGTAGTGGTAGTGGAGCATCAGGTGGTCGTGGGGATAAAAATATTCCACCTAAGTCTGGAGCTGTGGAGCCAGTTTCGTCGTCAGGCTACACAAGGCCTCGAACGCTCTCTTTTCTGGGAGTAGGAAAACCGCTTTTAAAGGCGGAGCAGCAACAGCAAGTTTTGGCTTACATTGCAGACTCAGCCTCTAGCTCTTTTGCCTCCTCTTCCGAAACTGGTAAATGTAAAAGCAGCGCGTCGCTTGTGGATGTTCACGGTCAGGGACAAGTCGCTTCCTTGTCCTCCTCAGCAAAAACTACAACAAGAGAGAAGGATGCAGCAGGCGACACAACGGGTCACTCCATGGAGCTCTTTACACATACCGTCCCTGGCTTAGAAAGTGAAACATTTAACAGGCCATGCCCATTACAAGTATATTCTGACATGGAGTGCACTGATGCACAGCCACAGCCAGAGTACTATGCTGCTCCTTTGACTCAGACCACCACATTGCCCTCTCAGGGTACAGATCCACAATCAGACCCTGATGAGACTATGTTGCCCCGCCACGAACGCTATACCACCGACCGACACAGTGACACAGACGAAGTTGCACACGAGCTCGAAGAGGAGGTAATAGATGACCCAGTTATTGACCCCGATTGGCAGCCATTGGGGGAACAGGGTGCAGGCGGCAGTAGTTCAGAAGCGGAGGTGGAGGAGGGGCCGCAGCAGGCATCAACATCGCAACAGGTTCCATCTGCCGGGCCCGTATCTGGACCAAAACGCGTGTCAAAGCCAAAACCTGTTGGAGCACAGCGTTGCCATCCGGTTAAAGCTCAGTCTGCAATCCCTGAAAAGGGATCCGAGTCTAGGAAGAGTGCAGTCTGGCATTTTTTTAAACAACATCCAACTGATCAGCGCAAAGTCATCTGTCAAAAATGTTCAACTAGCTTAAGCAGAGGTCAGAATCTGAAAAGTCTAAATACTAGTTGCATGCATAGACACTTAACCACCATGCATTTTCAAGCCTGGACTAACTACCAAACGTCCCTCAAGGTTGTAGCACCCTCGGCCAATGAAGCTAGTCAGCAACGCAACATCCCTTCCGTCACTGTAAGGCCACCATTTTCCGCACCACCGGCAGTATCTGTGCAGGTTTCTTTGCCAGCCAAAAGCAGTCAGGGTCAGGGAATCACCAGTTTTGTAGGAGGAAATATTGCATCTAGGGCACCGGCGGAAACAATACCGTCTCCAACCGTCTCTCAGTCTGCCATGTACACCGGCACACCCGAAAGTTCCACGATCTCCAGCTCTCCAGTCCAGCTCACCCTACATGAGACTCTGGTTAGAAAAAGGAAGTACTTATCCTCGCATCCGCGTACACAGGGTTTTAACGCCCACATAGCTAGACTAATCTCGTTAGAGATGATGCCCTACCGGTTAGTTGAAAGCGAAGCTTTCAAAGCCCTGATGGAGTACGCTGAACCACGATACGAGCTACCCAGTCGACACTTTTTTTCCAGAAAAGCCATCCCAGCCCTGCACCAGCATGTTAAACAGCGCATCGTCCATGCACTCAGGCAATCTGTGAGTACAAAGGTGCACCTGACTACAGATGCATGGACCAGTAGGCATGGCCAGGGACGTTATGTGTCCATCACGGCACACTGGGTGAATGTGGTGGATGCAGGGTCCACAGGCGACATCAATTTAGGGACAGTTGTGCCTAGCCCACGGTCTAGGAAACAGTTGGCTGTAGGCGTTCGCACCCCCTCCTCCTCCTCCTCCTCGTCCTCCTGCAGAAGCTACAGCTCTTCCACAGAACGCAGTCTGCCAACCACTCCATCGGCAGATGACACTGTTGCACACCAGTTGTCCCATTATGGGCCAGCTACTGCCAAGCGTCAGCAGGCTGTATTGGCTATGAAGTGCTTGGGCGACAATAGACACACCGCGGAAGTTCTGTCCGAGTTCTTGCAACAAGAAACGCAGTCGTGGCTGGGCACAGTAGATCTTGAGGCAGGCAAGGTAGTGAGTGATAACGGAAGGAATTTCATGGCTGCCATCTCCCTTTCCCAACTGAAACACATTCCTTGCCTGGCTCACACCTTAAACCTGGTGGTGCAGTGCTTATTGAAAACTTATCCTGGGTTCTCCGACCTGCTCCTCAAAGTGCGTGCACTTTGCTCACATATCCGACGTTCGCCTGTACACGCCAGCCGTATGCAGACCTATCAGCGGTCTTTGAACCTTCCCCAGCATCGCCTAATCATAGACGTTGCAACAAGGTGGAACTCAACACTGCACATGCTTCAGAGACTGTGCGAACAGAGGCGTGCTGTTATTTATTTGTGGGAGGATACACGGGCAGGCAGTAGGATGGCAGACATGGAGTTGTCAGGTGTGCAGTGGTCTAAGATACAAGACATGTGTCAAGTCCTTCAGTGCTTTGAGGAATGCACACGGCTGGTTAGTGCAGACAACGCCGTAATAAGCATGAGCATCCCCCTAATGCGTCTGCTGATGCAAAGTTTGACGCACATAAAGGAGCAGGCGTCTGCACCAGAGGAAGAGGAAAGCCTTGATGACAGTCAGCCATTGTCTGGTCAGGGCAGTGTACAGGACGAGGTAGCGGGCGAAGAGGAGGTGGAGGACGAGGAGGATGATGGGGATGAGTATATTTTTAATGCCGAACCTTTCCCGGGGGCACAGGAATTTGGTTGCGTGTCACGGCCGGGTTCTGGTTTTTTGAGGGACACAAGTGACGTAGATTTGCCTGCAACTGCCCCTCAACCAATCACAACCGGAGATTTGACAACTGGAACTTTGGCCCACATGGCGGATTATGCCTTACGTATCCTAAAAAGGGACACACGCATTACGAAAATGATGAACGATGACGATTACTGGTTGGCCTGCCTCCTTGATCCACGCTATAAAGGCAAATTGCAAAATATTATGCCACATGAGAACTTGGAACTAATATTAGCAACCAAACAATCAACTCTTGTTGACCGTTTGCTTCAGGCATTCCCAGCACACAGCGCACGTGATCGTTCTCACACGAGCTCCAGGGGGCAGCAGACTAGGAGTGTTAGGGGTGCACACATCAGAAGTGGCGTTGGACAGAGGGGTTTTCTGACCAGGTTGTGGAGTGATTTTGCTATGACCGCAGACAGGACAGGTACTGCTGCATCAATTGAAAGTGACAGGAGACAACATTTGTCCAGTATGGTTACTAACTATTTTTCATCCCTTATCGATGTTCTCCCTCAACCGTCATTCCCATTTGATTACTGGGCCTCCAAATTAGACACCTGGCCAGAATTGGCAGAATATGCATTGCAGGAGCTTGCTTGCCCGGCAGCAAGTGTCCTATCAGAAAGAGTATTCAGTGCTGCAGGTTCAATATTAACCGAAAAAAGGACTCGTCTGGCTACCCAAAATGTTGACGATCTAACATTCATTAAAATGAACCACAACTGGATTTCGAAATCTTTTGCCCCACCTTGCCCGGCCGACACCTAGCTTTCCTATGAAAAGCTCTTGCCTGTGAATTACTTTTCTAATGTCTAATTTGCTGCAGCTGATTGTACAGCATACGACATGTTTACACCTCCCTAAATGGCAAAACTCCCCACACGGGGCCGTGGTATCGCGACTTGGCGCAAGCACCCGTGAGACTGCTGTTTGTCTGAAGTGGTGGGTGTGCTCGCTTTTGGTTGACGGCATTGCTACTGGGTCCCTCATAGTACAATGTAGTGTCTCTGGCGGTGGTGGTGCGCACCCAACGTCAGACACACCGTTGTAACATGAGGGGCCCTGGGGCGGTCCCGCCGGCCTCAAGAGAGTTCCCCCCTACCCCAGCTCAAAATGTGCTCTACCACGTGCAAAATTATGTCGCACAGCTCCACCAATCTTTAGTCTATTCGCTGACATCATTCAATGTCTGGCACTGACAATACAAATTTGTAGACATCTATGATGCAACTTAAAGTAGTCTGTGTCTGTGTCCTATATTGGCACCATTAAATAGTTACTGCCAAATTACTATGTCAGAAACTCAGTAGATGAGCCCACCCCTGTACCTAAGTATGCCACCTTTTTTTTTTGTTTTGGTTGTTTTGCGAGACATTAACATCTATTTATATTTTGGGAGTACTGGGACAGACACTCCTTGCACTACTCCTCCACTCACCACCAAGCTGCCTGTGTATCCATGTAACCGCTGTAAAACTGCCATGAGCCTATTGTTTGTTATTTTAGGCCTTTGATAGCCTGTCTGCGGTCCCTACTTTAAATACTCCTCCACTGACCACCAAGCTGCCTGCCCGTGTATCCATGTAACCGCTGTGAAACTGCCATGAGCCTATTGTTTGTTATGTTAGGCCTTTGATAGCCTGTCTGCGGTCCCTACTTTAAATACTCCTCCACTGACCAGACCACTGCTGCCCGTGTACCCCTGGAACCAATTATAAAGTGCCTACAGCCAGCCCATTTTCTTATGTTAGGCCTTTGAAGCCTGTCTGCGGTCCCTACTTTAAATACTCCTCCACTCACCACCACCAAGCTGCCTGCCCGTGTATCCATGTAACCGCTGTGAAACTGCCATGAGCCTATTGTTTGTTATTTTAGGCCTTTGATAGCCTGTCTGCGGCCCCAACTTGCAATACTCCTCCACTGACCACCAAGCTGCCTGCCCGTGTATCCATGTAACCGCTGTAAAACTGCCATGAGCCTATTGTTTGTTATTTTAGGCCTTTGATAGCCTGTCTGCGGTCCCTACTTTAAATACTCCTCCACTGACCACCAAGCTGCCTGCCCGTGTATCCATGTAACCGCTGTAAAACTGCCATGAGCCTATTGTTTGTTATTTTAGGCCTTTGATAGCCTGTCTGCGGCCCCAACTTGCAATACTCCTCCACTGACCACCAAGCTGCCTGCCCGTGTATCCATGTAACCGCTGTAAAACTGCCATGAGCCTATTGTTTGTTATTTTAGGCCTTTGATAGCCTGTCTGCGGTCCCTACTTTAAATACTCCTCCACTGACCACCAAGCTGCCTGCCCGTGTATCCATGTAACCGCTGTGAAACTGCCATGAGCCTATTGTTTGTTATGTTAGGCCTTTGATAGCCTGTCTGCGGTCCCTACTTTAAATACTCCTCCACTGACCAGACCACTGCTGCCCGTGTACCCCTGGAACCAATTATAAAGTGCCTACAGCCAGCCCATTTTCTTATGTTAGGCCTTTGAAGCCTGTCTGCGGTCCCTACTTTAAATACTCCTCCACTCACCACCACCAAGCTGCCTGCCCGTGTATCCATGTAACCGCTGTAAAACTGCCATGAGCCTATTGTTTGTTATTTTAGGCCTTTGATAGCCTGTCTGCGGCCCCAACTTGCAATACTCCTCCACTGACCACCAAGCTGCCTGCCCGTGTATCCATGTAACCGCTGTAAAACTGCCATGAGCCTATTGTTTGTTATTTTAGGCCTTTGATAGCCTGTCTGCGGTCCCTACTTTAAATACTCCTCCACTGACCACCAAGCTGCCTGCCCGTGTATCCATGTAACCGCTGTGAAACTGCCATGAGCCTATTGTTTGTTATGTTAGGCCTTTGATAGCCTGTCTGCGGTCCCTACTTTAAATACTCCTCCACTGACCAGACCACTGCTGCCCGTGTACCCCTGGAACCAATTATAAAGTGCCTACAGCCAGCCCATTTTCTTATGTTAGGCCTTTGAAGCCTGTCTGCGGTCCCTACTTTAAATACTCCTCCACTCACCACCACCAAGCTGCCTGCCCGTGTATCCATGTAACCGCTGTGAAACTGCCATGAGCCTATTGTTTGTTATTTTAGGCCTTTGATAGCCTGTCTGCGGCCCCTACTTGCAATACTCCTCCACTGACCACAATGCTGCCTGGAGTGCCTGCCTGTGTATCCATGTAACCGATGTAAAACTGCCATGACTGCCTACTGTTTGTTATTTTAGGCCTTTGATAGCCTGTCTGCAGCCCCTACTTGCAATACTCCTCCACTGACCACACCAATGCTGCCCGTGTACCCCTGGAACCTATTTAAAAGTTCATAGAGCCTAGTTATATATTTTATTTACTATTAATAAGGCCATGATGGACTACGCTGTACCACGCTACAAGCTAACCAGTCGACACTTCTTTTGCGAGAAAAGCCATCCCAACCCTCCACCAGCATGTAGAAGACCGCATTGTCCATGCACTCTGGCAATCTGTGAGTACAAAGGTGCACCTGACAACAGACGCATGGACCTGTAGGCATGGCCACGGAAGATTACGTGTCCATTACGGCGCAATGGGTTAATGTGGTGGATGCATGGTCCACAGGGGACAGCCTACTAAGTCTGTCTGCAGTCCCTAATTCAAATTGTCCTCCACTGTCTAAATCGGAACTTCCACCTTCTGGCTTTCGGCCTATAGTATCAGAAATTAAACTGCATTTGGCCTTCAACTTTGGTTAGGGCCTACTAACGGCTTCTGCCCCTCCCTGGTGTTGCCCTCAACTAAATAAAGCTGAGCTTCAACCTTCTGCTCCAAATTACCATTTTGAAAAATGCAATAGGCTTTTCAGGCCTACTAAAGGTGTCTGTCTGTGTGCCCCTGCCTGGTGTTGTCCTCAACTAAATAAAGCTGAGCTTCAACCTTCCGGCTCTCATTAAGTGGTTTTAAAAAAAAAAATGGTGGTTAGGGCCTACTAACGGCTTCTGCCCCTCCCTGGTGTTGTCCTCAACTAAATAAAGCTGAGCTTCAACCTTCCGGCTCTCATTATGTGGTTTTAAAAAAAAAAATGGTGGTTAGGGCCTACTAACGGCTTCTGCCCCTCCCTGGTGTTGCCCTCAACTAAATAAAGCTGAGCTTCAACCTTCTGCTCCAAATTACCATTTTGAAAAATGCAATAGGCTTTTCAGGCCTACAAAAGGTGTCTGTCTGTGTGCCCCTCCCTGGTGTTGTCCTCAACTAAATAAAGCTGAGCTTCAACCTTCCGGCTCTCATTATGTGGTTTTAAAAAAAAAAATGGTGGTTAGGGCCTACTAACGGCTTCTGCCCCTCCCTGGTGTTGTCCTCAACTAAATAAAGCTGAGCTTCAACCTTCCGGCTCTCATTATGTGGTTTTAAAAAAAAAAATGGTGGTTAGGGCCTACTAACGGCTTCTGCCCCTCCCTGGTGTTGTCCTCAACTAAATAAAGCTGAGCTTCAACCTTCCGGCTCTCATTATGTGGTTTTAAAAAAAAAAATGGTGGTTAGGGCCTACTAACGGCTTCTGCCCCTCCCTGGTGTTGTCCTCAACTAAATAAAGCTGAGCTTCAACCTTCCGGCTCTCATTATGTGGTTTTAAAAAAAAAAATGGTGGTTAGGGCCTACTAACGGCTTCTGCCCCTCCCTGGTGTTGTCCTCAACTAAATAAAGCTGAGCTTCAACCTTCCGGCTCTCATTATGTGGTTTTAAAAAAAAAAATGGTGGTTAGGGCCTACTAACGGCTTCTGCCCCTCCCTGGTGTTGCCCTCAACTAAATAAAGCTGAGCTTCAACCTTCTGCTCCAAATTACCATTTTGAAAAATGCAATAGGCTTTTCAGGCCTACTAAAGGTGTCTGTCTGTGTGCCCCTCCCTGGTGTTGTCCTCAACTAAATAAAGCTGAGCTTCAACCTTCCGGCTCTCATTATGTGGTTTTAAAAAAAAAAAATGGTGGTTAGGGCCTACTAACGGCTTCTGCCCCTCCCTGGTGTTGCCCTCAACTAAATAAAGCTGAGCTTCAACCTTCTGCTCCAAATTACCATTTTGAAAAATGCAATAGGCTTTTCCGGCCTACTAAAGGTGTCTGTCTGTGTGCCCCTGCCTGGTGTTGCCCTCAACTAAATAAAGCTGAGCTTCAACCTTCTGCTCCAAATTACCATTTTAAAAAATGCAATAGGCTTTTCCGGCCTACTAAAGGTGTCTGCCCCTCCCTGGTGTTGTCCTCAACTGAACAAAGCTGAGCTTCCACATTCTGGCTTTCGCCCTATACTATCAGATATTAAACTGCATTTGGCCTACTAGTGTGGTTAGGCCCTTGAAACAGTGTCTGCTGCTCTTGGGTTTGCTACTCCACTGAACAAAGCAATGCCGCCTGTTTAGTCCTGTTACCAATTTTGAACTGCATGTAGCCTACTTTATTCTTTGGCCCTATATCTGTTTCCTCCTCATCCTGCCCATTGCCCAGCCACTGCTAAATGAGTCTGCTGGTACATTGACCTAGACCACTACATTCCCCTTGTACTCTACACAGCCAGAATCTGTCCCTGCTGAAAGTAAGGTTCCCCTTCCCGCATGTTATACCACCTTACACAGGGACAAAGAGGAAGGTGCAGATGAAAGTGCAGGTTCCTTCATCAGGTGGGGGGGCATACTCGTTGGCGACGTCACTGGCACAGGGCCCCTCAGAGTACGCAAAAGTGTCGCTGCTGGTGGGAGGCGCCCCCGCCATGCAAACACACCGCCGTACTTTGAGGGGCCCTGTGCCAGTGGCAATGCGAACGAGTGGGCCCCCCCCCCCCTGCTTGCTCAGGATCACAGCACTTGCAACTTTTAAATACTTACCTTTCCCTGCAACACCGCCGTGACGTAGTCCGCATTTCCTGGGCCCACGAAAAACTTGAGCCAGCCCTACTCCCCCCACAACTTTCCCCCAATTCCCTATGCCCAACTATTATTATACAGTTAATTAAGATTGGCAAGCTTCAGAAACAA
The DNA here is from genome assembly GCF_051348905.1 of Ranitomeya variabilis. Lineage (NCBI taxonomy): Eukaryota > Metazoa > Chordata > Amphibia > Anura > Dendrobatidae > Ranitomeya > Ranitomeya variabilis. The sequence continues at coordinate 1,016,145,066 of NC_135233.1, read as the reverse complement.
GAATGGATGTTTTTGGCATTAAAATGGGCACTGTAGGTGTTTTCCTGGCCTCCACTCACTGCCGACTATGCTTCCCCATTGACTTGCATTGGGTTTCGTGTTTCGGTCGATCCCCGACTTTTAGCGATAATCGGCCGACTGCACTCGACTCGACTCTGGACAAAATCGGGTTTCCCAAAACCCTACTCGATTTTAAAAAAATGAAAGTCGCTCAACCCTAGTGCTGACTACTGTACAAGACTAAATTTTATCAGATGCTTCCCCCCTGGAAAGGGATGCGTGCATGCTGGAGTATCGAAACACGCTTGTAGGCAATCTTTAGTGTGGTTTTCCCCAAGACAGTAGTGAGCATCGCAGTTGTAGATGTCCAACCTCGGGAACATCCAGGCATTAAGATTCATGTGTGTTTGGCACAGTAGAACCCTCTGTGAAAAACCTCTAATAACAGCAGGTTGGTTTCCTATGAAGCCTTGTAAATGAGGATGCTCTATGCTAAACAACATTTTCTACAAAATATGATTCCTCTAATTCTTGATTCGGGGAGCAGCTTCTTCTTTTTTTTCTGATGGATAATTCTGAAATGTCTGTTTTTTCCTCACATATATCTAAAAGTATATGTAAAGAGATGGACCTACTGCTTACGTTCCCCTTTGAAGAAACAAGTATAATGTTATGTTCAGAAATGTGAACTGTGATGTATAGTGTGAATTGTGATGTGCTTTAGAGGTGTTAGTAATACTGATATTGTAGGTAGGGATAGGGACAGTTAATGTTTGGGACTAGCCCAGAGTGGGAGGAGCTATGTTGAAGATAAAGTTAGAATATCAGATAGGGCCTGGAGTGCATAGAAAGAGTACCTAAGGTCCGATGTGAGCAATGCTGCATTCTGGGGTATTCCTAAAGTTAGAGGAGACCGAAGGAAAGAGATTGCGAGATCCAAAGCATAAGTGACTATGAGACAGAGTTATTGATTGGAGATGAGTCCTGGGAGAGGACGCCTTCAAGAAAGACCCAGAGTTTCTAGCTCCAAGAAGTAACTGGCCTGGACAGGGCTGTGTACGTGATATGAATATATTGTCCCAAGGGGGAGTTCAAGAGCATCTGCATTAGAAAAGACAAGTATCTGCAATATTGGCACCATAGCTCTTTAAATGGGAGAGAAGATGCAGAACAGCGGGTCGAGTAAAGGAATTTTGCTAAACAGGACTGTAGTGTCGAGCTGGGTTGTGGTAAAGTAGTGAGAAACAGTGAATACTGAGGACAAGTAGAGAAAAGATGAAGATAGAGAAAACAAGGAAGGAAACTGTGTGGAAAAATGCTTTGAGTTGTAAAGGAAACATTCATAATACTATGTATACATTCCCTACCAAGTTCCTGTCCAGTAAAAGGTTTGTTTTTTACTGGTGGTCTTCTTCATTGAACTGTAAAACACCTTATCCTGGCAAATCATCAATACTGGTTACATGCACGGGCGTAGTTCCCTCATAGCACAAGTCCACACACCCAGGCAGGGCCCCCACCTACAAGAAACATGTCAGGGAGCAAGCGACGAGTGTCTTGCCCATTGCAACTACCTGCACAATGTTAAATATCCACTTTATTATTGACAAATGTAAGTTGTCGTTCCTTTGTTTCAACTAGATTGAAATACACAGTTGACTAAGGGCATATATTTGATGGACCATTGCAAGAATTCAGCTTAATATGATGTGCAAATGTTATATGAACCTAGCCTGACACTAGGGGTTGACTATTTTTAGGTGAGACTGCAGACCTAAAGGGACACCAACCATACTTTAAAGTAACTTTTGAGAATAAGGTGTTCTCTCTTTACATGTGGAATAACACTATTTTTGGCTACTATGTAACTTGTATCCTGCATTTTCACCAGTTTTCTGCAGCCTATATATGTAATTTTCAATTTACTGTAACCTGCAAGAGGAGATTAGCTGCAGTGATCTCTTCCAAAAACAGCACAGCACACAGAGATGGATTCCTGTTCTTCATTTCTTTTTTTGCCCACATAGACAAGAAACAACAATGTGGAGGCTATTATGCAGCAGTGCTTTGCTGTCCGGATAAAAGTATACTCTGTGGTGAGATAACCATTTAGTAAGTGCACTGCAATGTTTCTATGTTTCCTCTGCTTGTTTCCTCTCATTGCTCCTCACTTCTCCTCCACTTCACTTCCACTACTCCTCACCATAGAGTATAATAAGCTGCATTAAATGACACCATAATCAGTCTGCTTTCAGTCCTTTCTGAGTATAATTGATTTGAACTGTTATTTCAGAGTGGATAAAGATATATAACAAATTATCCAATGTTCATCTGTGCTATTGATTTATGCAAGGTTTGTTGAAAGTATGGTTTCATTTTAAGGACTGATATAACCAAGATGGGCACCTAACAGCTACTCAATGCCATTCACATCCATCTACTATGTTGAAAGGTCAACGTATTTAACCCAATCATTATATTGAAACACCTTATGTAAATTGTGTTGGTTCCCCTTGTGCTAAACAAAACACAGACTAGGCCCCCTTTTTCTTTGCTACATAGTAGAGTTATGAAATTCGCATGCCCAATATAGCTGCTAGTGTACAGGGGTCAGCATGACCACTTTGATGGGTCTTTGGCTGTGTGATCCCATACACAGCAAAAATGTGATGCTTTGTGGCTTCTGACACTTTTAGTCATAGCCTTAACTTTTTTATAAATTTTGAACTGCATATAGAATTGGACCAGATGGACTAGCTTTTGCTCATCATGAACCTCAGGAAAGTTTTGGCACCCGTTACTATTTCTGGTTCATTGGCTTTTCTTCTTTGGATCACTTTGGGCAAAATGTCTACAGGTCCTTCTCAAAAAATTAGCATATAGTGTTAAATTTCATTATTTACCATAATGTAATGATTACAATTAAACTTTCATATATTATAGATTCATTATCCACCAACTGAAATTTGTCAGGTCTTTTATTGTTTTAATAATGATGATTTTGGCCTACAACTCCTGATAACCCAAAAAACCTGTCTCAATAAATTAGCATATCAAGAAAAGGTTCTCTAAATGACCTATTACCCTAATCTTCTGAATCTTATGGTAAATAATGAAATTTAACACTATATGCTAATTTTTTGAGAAGGACCTGTACTATTTGAGAAATGCTCTGACTCAGCCATCTAGGCATCACAATATGTTCCTTGTCCAAATTACTCTGATTCTTACCACTGTCCAATTTTACTTTGCTTCCAACACATGTATATTTTAAGACCATTAGGATAAAAAGACCACATTTTTGCTGTTCTATCTAAGATCAGCATGTAGGGGAAAAGTCCCTGAATCCAGCGCTGTGTCACTTACTGGGCTTCTTACTGTAGTTTTGATGAAACACTGTTTTATCTGTTTATTTGCTGCAGCTCTGCTAGTCCTTTCAGTGATAAACTCTTACTATGTCGCCCTCAATAATCATGAGCTCTGGCTATCCCCCAACTCCCATGATGAATGGCAGCTTTCCACTTATGCACAGCATAGTCAGAAAGTTGTCAATAAATAGTGCGGGCGGTCTTAGCCAGAACTCAATATTGAGAAGACTAGCAGATAAAACCATGATATTATCAACGTTAAAGTAAGGAACTTATTAAGTGACATATTGCAGGTATCAGGGTCTTGCTTCCAATTTAATGCCGCCCTCAAATTAAGAAGCATTAACCAGGTAACAGATTCGCTGTAGTTAATTAATCGTGATCTTTTCAGTAATATATATATATATATATATATATATATATATATATATATATATATATATACAGACTTTCTTTACTGCGTAGCAATAGCTCCGGCTGTGTCGCGCCTACATTTCATTGAAAGTCTTTTCTCTTGTAAGAAGAAAAGGACTTACACAAAGCAAAGAAGGATAGAAGAACAATCAAGAAAGGGAGCAGTAAAGAAGTAAGAGGCATGTACAAGCCTTCATACTCTCTCTTTTCAGTAGAACGTGTCCCCTTTGTAGTGTTAATTATTTGTTCAAGCAGGATAACAGGACTAGCCTATTATATCCTTCATAAAAAGCGGTATAGACTCTCTACCGATCAGCTATGAATTAGCAAACATGATACCAAGAAGGAGAGAGAGGGAGAGACAGAAAGAGACAGAGGAGGGGGAAAAGCACCATAAAAAAATTCATTAATATCGTTAGGGATTAGAACACTGATTAAAGTGCAGCTGTTAGCATATGCAAATGAGTGATAGACATTTATCAGAGGCAATGCATGTTGCCTTATAGCTGAAAAGCTTCACGAATGGTTTCGAGCTGATTAAAAGAGTTTTAAGTTTCCAAGGATTTTCTGTTTAGCGGGTAGACGGGGAGGGGGAATTAGGAAGTAAAAAAAAAAAAATAGCAATTTAACTTACGTAGACTCTCCTTCAGCTAAATTGCTTAAAGTGGTTTCTTAACTCTACTTTGCATTGCGATATTAACTCCTGTGCTGAATTCTAAATTTCAAGATTTTTTTTCCTCTAGAAGATTTCGATTGCGTTAAGTTCCATTCTAAGGGTACTGTCACACAGTACCATTTTGATCGCTACGACGGCACGATCCGTGACGTCGCAGCGATCGTATGAATATCGCTCCAGCGTCGTAGACTGCGGTCACACGTTGCAATCACGGCGCTGGAGCGATGCCGAAGTCCCCGGTAACCAGGGTAAACATCGGGTAACTAAGCGCAGGGCCGCGCTTAGTAACCCGATGTTTACCGTGGTTACCAGCGTAAACGTAAAAAAAACAAACAGTACATACTTACATTCCGGTGTCTGTCCCCGGCGTTCTCCTTCTCTCCACTGTGTAAAAGCGCCATAGCCGGCAAGCACAGCAGTGACGTCAGACGTCACCGCTGTGCTCGCTTTCCGGCTGGCCGGCGCTCACACAGTGGAGAGAAGCTGAGACGCCGGGGACAGACACCGGAATGTAAGTATGTACTGTTTGTTTTTTTACGTTTACGCTGGTAACCACGGTAAACATCGGGTTACTAAGCGCGGCCCTGCGCTTAGTTACCCGATGTTTACCCTGGTTACAAGCGAACACATCGCTGGATCGCTGTCACACACAACGATCCAGCGATGTCAGCGGGTGATCAAGCGACGAAAGAAAGTTCCACACGATCTGCTACGACGTACGATTCTCAGCAGGATCCCTGATCGCTGCTGCGTGTCAGACACTGCGATATCGTAACGATATCGCTAGAACGTCACGAATCGTACCGTCGTAGCGATCAAAATGGTACTGTGTGACAGTACCCTAAGAATATGTAATTCTACAGTACATGTAATTCTGCAGACATTTCAGTGTTTGAAATGATACACGGATGAGTTAAACTTCATCAAACAGTTTAATGGTTTCCCATTCCGCTAAAGGCTTCAGTATTTCAGCATTTTATGGAAGTTATTGATTAAGCATTCGGAGTATTTACTACTAAGTGTTTATAGTGTTTTTTATGCTTAATGTTTTAGTATTAAAGCATTGATTAATTTGAAACATTAGTATTAAAACACTTTGTATCTCAGATAGGGAAAACAGAGCTCTTGGAATAAAAAGAGACATAGTGAAATAAACTTTCTGAAACCTACATAGAATCATTGTTAAAGGGTCTGTCTGTTTAAAAAAATTGGGGTAAAGATAAGAAATGCTTAAAATAGCATAATAAGTATTACTTAATTATTAATGTCAGTGCCTCTTCACCACCTCTTTTTTCTGGGTTGCTGTCCTGTGTACAAGACATAACCACTGCAGCCAATCACTGGCCTCAGTAGTCCTGTGACTTATATCTTGGTATTACCACTGAGCCCAGTGATTGATTGCGGTAGTCACATGTTGTAAAAAGGACATCAACTTTGCAGCCTTTTTAACAAAGGACCGTAGGAAGCAGTAGAGAGGTGGCACTAGAATCCCCTACTTATTATGGAGCAAATAATATTTATTTTTGTTATAGAAGCAACATATTAACAGGTTTTATCATAAAGCAAAGTATTAAAGGGGTTGTGTGGCCAAAACCGATAAGTCTGCAGTCACCTTGTGGTGAGTCGCCGGTTTAAGACTCGGGAACCTCGCTCTCCATACACTTGTATTGAGCGGAGGCTGCGCCCCGACCAGTGATGCGGACAGCCAGTGGGAGTGTCTGACTAAAACAATTAATAATAGTAATAATAATAATAATAAAATGCTTACAAATATACAAAGTAATATCATTTAAAACACAATTTTGTTGCAGTATAAAAAATGTAAAAATAGGAAAAGAAAAAAAAAATGACCTTGACCTATTTACCATATTATTTTACCTGCACAGTGATTGCCAGGAAAAAATATGTAAAAAAATGCCAGAATTGCTGTTTTTGCTTTTACCATCTCTCAAATATGGTCTAAAAAAGTGATAAAAGAATCCAATGTGCCTCAATTTTTTTTTTTACAAGACTGAGTTGCAAAGAACATTTTTAAATCCATAAAATGAAAGTAAAGTTAATAATATAACTTTCATTACAATATCTTTAGTTTTACTCAAATTAGTTGATGCAAAAACGAATACACCCCACATTAAAAACTTAAATCTAGTACTTTGTATGACTTCCATAACTTTTAAGGACAGAATTAAGTCTTTTTGGCATGGAATGATCAAGTAGGCAACATATTGCAGCATCTGTCTTTTTCCATTCTTCAATAACTACCTTTACTAATGTCTTGATGCGAGATGGAGAGTGTTTGATTGGGTTCACATCAGGAGACATACTTGACCACTGAATCGGTTTCTCCCTGTTCTTCATTAGAAGTACAACAATGGTCTTAGATGTGTGTTTTTGATCATTGTCATGTTGGAAAAGTGCACATCTACCAAGGGCATGGAGTGATGGTAGCATCTCCTATTTGAAAAGAGTTGTACATCCGTGAATTCATGATATTATCAATGAAAGGTATCTCCCCAACACCAGCAGTACTCATGCACCCCCCACATAAGGACACTGTATCCACAATGTTTTGCTGTAGCCACCAATTATGTGAAGCTGCATGAGTGCTCCTGGTGTCGGTGACCTACATTTCATTGATGGTATCGTGAAGAAGAGGAGTGTGAAAGTGATTCTGTATTTCATTTACTCATGTGCTCATGATGGTTCTGATGATCTATTAATGTACTGAAAGTGATTCTGGTGCTGTACTTATATAGATAATAGTAATTTTTATGCTGTATTTCTGTACTGATGATTGCTCTGGTGATGTATTCTTGTACTGATAATTGTTGTGGTGCTGTATTCCTTCATTGATTTTGGTTCTGGTGCTGTATTCATTTACTGATTGTGATTCTAGTTGTGTATTTCATACTGATGATGGCTGTGGTTTTATATTTATGTACTGATATTGGTTCTGGTCCTCTATTCCTGTACTGCAGGGGTGGGAAACCTCAGACCCATGGGCCATCCCTCGACGACCTTTTCTGATATACTCTGTAGTACTGCAGCATATAATATTAGCAATCAGACGATCGTAGGTTCAAGTAAAAGGTACAAAAAAGGGTTATAAAAAATAGAAAACTTGAATCACCGCACCTCCATTCTATATGATTAAAAATAAATAAACATATGTAATATCACCGCATTTGTAAAGGTTTGATATTTCAAAATAATCAAAAGATAAAATGAATTTCTTTGCACAGTACAGAGAAAATAATTGAAACTCAAGAATTGCATTTTTTGTCACGTCACGTCTGTAAAAAAAATGCTATAAAAAGTGATCAAAACTAGTGATGAGCGAATTTGTTCGGAAATCGATCGCCAAACATAAATTCAGTATGAATATGGCACATTCGGATTCGTAATTAAAAACATGACTAAAATTTTATAGATTCGGAAAAAATTGGTAACATTTAATAAAAAGTGTGGGAAAATGTTTGTGTTGGTAATGGTGGTGTATCAAGAGCGTTTGGCACATGTTTGACGAGGGGCATGGGTTTGCAGAGCTCAGAGGCACAGCGTTCTTTTAAACAGTCTTTTTTTTCTACCTTTATGTGTGCACATTGCGGCTAGCCAATCAGGGTGCAGGAAGCATCCACAATGTCCTGACACAACGGCTCGTGTCATTGGCTGCTGAAATCACATGTCCCTCTCCATATAAAGGGCGGACATCTTGTTTTAGGGCCATTTTAAGACTGCAGAGAGGCTGCTCCTGATGCTGGCACTGTTACCAGCAAGATTTTAGCTATTTAACTAGGCGGTAGTTTGTCAGTCAGATAGTTTAGCTAGCTACTGTCCAGTGTGGCTGTGAAATTGATCTGCCAGCATTTTTTTTTTGCCATTACTGAGGTCCACAGACAAAGCAAGCAGGGCACGTCATACAAGTGTGATGTGCACTGCATCTACTGTGCTCCATTCAAGAGTATAGCGTTCTAAATCTTTTTTTTTCACTAGCTAAATGTGAAACAGCCTGCGGTATCACACCTTTTCATTTAATGCTGTGGTGATATGAAACTGTCTGCAGACCTAAGGCATTAAAAAAACAATTATAATTTTTCAGTTGCAGAAAGTTAGACAGCCGTATCACACTTTGTCATTTTGTTGGGTTGAAATTAAATTGTAGAGGGTTGTAGTTCCAGCAACGGCCGATGAAATGTCCTCAGATGGGGTACATTAAGCGACGGTCCGCCTTCTGGTGGCAGCTGTCGGTTTCTGTTATCTTCCACTGAGCCCCTAGTCCATAAACACATGCGGTCAAAACAAACAAGGCTGCGACACTCTCAAAGTCAAACGTAAACAGGTGGGAAGCAAGTGGCAAGTTAGGGCACAAAAGTCTGTCCGGTACTCTGCTTTCTCTCCTCTGCACGTGTGCGGTACTCACAGTCACTGAGCGCATGGCACTTCTCTCTTCAGCGGTCTTTATCTCTGCTGTGCGACCTGTCACTGCTCGTGGTGCAGGTCCTCACTCACTGTCCCGCTCCAGCGCTCAGTAGACCTTGGCCTTAGTACATCTCTGCACTGTCTGTCACTTTGCAGAGCATGCCTGCTTCTGCTCGCGCTGCCAGCAAGAAACAGACTGTTTCTTTGCATGCTTTCTCCTCACTACCTGGCTTAGTCACACCCCCTCTTCCTGGGTCATGGGGCCTGTCCTGTCTCCTAGTCTTTCCCCTGGGCAACCTGGGATGCAGCCTCAGCAGTTTTGGACCCAGCATGCTGCAGGCACCTGCAGCCCAGTCTTCCTCCTTACACTCCCCCTCTCCTTTAGCTTGCCATGCCACGGGTGAGGACTCTTGGTGCCCCTTTATGTTCTTCGGAGGTAAGTTAGATTCCCACAGTTTTTGCACCCATTTCTGCCTCTCTTGCACTTCCTTTTGCCAAAGAAAATTGTTCTGCGTATATTGCATGGGGGGAACACCAGCATGGTCACCCTGGGTACCGTGAGGCATCTTTTGAATTTTCTCATCAGGAGTACTCAGAACTTCAGGTATCTCATACAGAATTTCGACATCGGGCTCTTCTCCATGGCATTCAATGTCCTCCTCCACTAAGTCATCTGACTGCACTTCATCATGAGGCCGCAGCTCTCAGTTTTCTCCAACCTCACAGCCATCCAGAACATGGAGAGACACCCGCATACTCGGTACCTCCTTCAACTGCGTTAGCGTGCTGTCCCAGCACCTGACTGCGCACTAAGTGTGAGTTCTACCTCTGCCCCTTTCCTGGGGCCACCATCATCTTCAACTTCCATGCTCTTGGGTAATGCAGAAATGTTTCTGCAGGCAAATTACACAGTCTCCCTCTCTTCTCGGCGTCCAATGGCATGGCTCTGCCTTGCTCTGGGTGAGATTTCCCTCCGCTCACAGTACCATTTCTTCCAGGTGCAGCGTTCTCTCCAGTGAGCACGACCTCTAGAGGGGTGAGCCAATCTTCGCCGCCGGCTGTCTCGTGTAGGGCAACTCCTTGACATGTGTCCCATTTTTCCACAAGTCCAACACTCACTCCTGAGCCTGTCTAGTGGGTGCTCCTGTCTTGATTTCCGTCCTCCAGGAGTGGCATACCCCTCTGTAATCGCTCTTCAACCCATGATATAGGATTAGACTTTGGGGCTGCTGCTGGAGGTTCTCTTATGCTCCATATCTCTCCTCTAATTTCTCTTATCTCTTGCTGTGAGTTACCCTGGGGTATGGGATTGGACTTCAAAGCAGCAGCAAGGGCTTCCTTTAGGCTCCCTATTTCTGCCCTCATTTTTTGCATTTCCTGCCATAATTTGCGGGACCACTCTGGCTCTGCCATGTTCGGGGTAGGTACTTTATGGCTCTGGACCATCTCTGCCAAGGCTGCAGTCCCCTGCTCCTGTTCCCTTATGTGCACTTCAGCCCCCAATTTCTAAGAAAGTCATATGCGGTCTTGCACGCAGGCACTCCTGCAAAGTTCATTTAAGTGGCATGTCTCTGAAGCCTGCCACGAACTGGTCCCTCAAAATCACAACAGGGGACCCCACTCCAATTACCTTCACATCATTCCAGCAGGCGATATGCACTTGTATCTCCTGCAGCGCATTAATGTACTGAGTCACGGACTTCGCCTCCCTTTGGACACGGCGGAACAAGCCATCTGCAGTTCCCCAACATCAGTGGGATCTCCATGCATTACATCTAGGAACTGAAATACCTTGGTCAACGAGTCCCGTTCGTGAGGTGGGCAGAACATTACAGAATACCGGGCCTCACCATCTAGGGACATTAAGGCTATCTCTGCCTGCAGCGCAGGGGCCATGGGGTACATCCGCAGCATGCTCTTAATTCTTTCAGTCCAATCCCACAACATTATGTTGCTCCCCGTGAACTTTGTTAGGCAGCTAAGCATTGCCCCCAATGGAAAGCTGAACCTTGGGGCACCGATAACAACCTGGTCTGCCACTTCTGCGATCGTGGACTGCATCCTGCCAACTACGCCAAGTGTAAGCAGGTTGCGGGATGCAGTGATGCAAGAAACGCACAGCAAGGGTTAACAATTTAATTTAACAGTGAAGGTACTCCTCACAGGGATATTCACAGTTAAATGGAAAATGAAGGAAAGGGAAACAATGGCAATGCAGCAACAAATCATTTTATAAACTTATCGTGTCATTGGTTTCCTCATCTACAGATGATCCAGTGAGGGTTGTAGTTCCAGCAACGGTCAATGAAATGTCTCCAGATGGGGTCCTTTAAGCGATGGTCTGTCTTCGGGCGGCAGCAGTCAGTCTCCGGTACCTTCCACTGAACCCATAGTCCAAAAGCACGTGCGGCCGAAACAAACAAGGCCGCAGCACTCTCAAAGTCAACCGTAAATGGCTGGGAAGCAAATGGCAAAATAGGCCCGCAAAAGTGTGTCCGGTACTCGGCCTTCTCTCCTCTGCACGTGTGCGGTACTCACAGTCACTAACCGCACGGCACTTCTCTCTTCAGTGGTCCTTATCTCTGCTGCGTGGCCTGTCACTGCGCAGATCCTCACTCACTGTCCCGCTCAAGAGCTCAGGTGACCTTGGCCATAGTGCGTCTCCACACTGTCTGTCACTTTACAGAGCATGCCCTACGCCTGCATCTGCTTGCGCTGCTGGCGGGAAACTGACTATTTCTTCACGTGCTTTCTCCTCACTGCCTGGCTTAGTCATGCCCCCTCTTCCTGGGTCATGGTGCCTGTCGTGTCTCCTATTCTTTCCCCCAGGCAACCTGGTACGCAGCCTCAGCAGTGCCGGACCCAGCATGCTGCAGGCACCTGCAACCAGGTCTTCCTTGTTACGTTAACATCAAACAGTAGGGGACATCTGACTTTCAAATTGTAGCATCTAGTGTGTTATGCAGGCCTGATCCAGAGGCCACCAAATAATTGTTCTGTTACTAATGTCATACAGTAGGGAACATCTCACTTTCAAATTGTTTGTAGCATATCTTCTTTGTCATACAGGCCTCATCCACACTCAAGCAGTTCTTCCTTCTGTGACTAACATGATTCAGCACACACCATATTTCACCTTGGAATTTACTGCCGCTGAAATTCAGCTGTTTGGAGAGGTGGTGCAGAGTTAAAAATCAAATTTTTTGCTGCTTATACTGTGCTTCTACCACAGTATCTGAGCAACATGACTGGGAAAAAGAGACGCAGTAATGGAAGTGGAATTAAGACTTCAAGGTGTACGTGGGGTAGGCAATAATGCTTGTGCAAGCATTAGTGAACCAGCAACGTAACGTCCTATGCAAAGACAACTGACAACTTTTGTTACTGAACGGGCTACTCCACTACCTTTCTTTGGCAGATGCACAACTGTACGCTTTGTTGATGAGGCCCAGAAAGAGCATGTGCTCGAGTGGATGGCAAGCGCAGCTTCAATTGGCTTCTCCTCCTCTTCTTCCACCTCCACATCACACCCAGTACAGTCCACAGAGATGGAAACCGAATTTCCCTTGCTGCCCCCCGCGTCCCTACTCTACAACCGTACAACTGACTGCATGGATGTCATGTCGGACGCTGTTCAGACCAGGTCGTCCGACAGACAGCTGTAATTCCGCTTTTGACCACTATTTGCTCCTTGGCGTCTGCTAGATTTTGTCTAGCTGTTCCGGGCTTAATTTACCTAATCTTCGGATTGGAAGCTGGGCCATTCCCATGGCCTTTAAATAGTTCTCCTGTTCATTGGGCGTCGACGATTATAGCTTCTGTCTTGTGCGTTGTTATCTCGGTCTGGAGTGGAGAGCTGGTTGTTGGAGATTCGTTGCTGGTGGTGTATTTTCCTCTGTCTTATTTACTCCTTCCTATATTTGTATTTATTTTGCCCTGCACATTTATATTGTATTCCTGAGTGACTGCGGCGTGGTGTATATTTTCCTTTATCCTTGTCTGTGCTAACTGTGGGTATTGGAATATTACCTCTTCACTGGGTGGAGGGCGGAGGTATCAGCCTAGGGTTAAAGCAGGAGTCAGGGTGAGGTTCTTGGCCTGGACATGCACACCTTCAGTGTAAACTCCAGGTAGAGGGTCAGTCAGGATTTCCCTAGTCTGAGGGAAACTGCAGGGGCCCGGGTTTTTAGCTCTCGCTCACCTAGTCTCCCCGTGACATTATAATCGGCCCAACCAAAAAAAAAAAGGGGTTTATTTTTTTGTGTGTTTTGTCATGGATCCCATGACTTCCATAACCTGCCAGTTGGAGGCGCTGTCCCTACAGGTCACTGAGTTGAGGGGGGCAGTGCAGCAACAGGGACTAGCAGTATCTAATGTGCAGGCTGGAGCGACAGGAAGAGTTGCTGAGCCTAAATTTCCTTTGCCTGAAAGATTTACTGGGGAACGCAGTAAATTTGTTTCTTTTCGTGAAGCTTGCAAACTATATTTCCGCATGCGCCCGATCTCCTCGGGTAATGAGGCTCAGCGTGTGGGCCTGGTGTTTTCATTGTTAAGCGGGGATCCCCAAGCATGGGCATTTTCTTTGCCATCTGATTCTGTTGCATTTGACTCTGTGGAGGTTTTTTTTTCTTCTCTTGGGAAAATCTACGATGAACCTGACAGAATGGCTCTAGCAGAATCTAAGATACGCACTATTCGCCAGGGGGAGCGAGTTGCAGAGGATTACTGTTCTGAATTTCGTCGCTGGGCGATCGATACACAATGGAATGATCCAGCATTGCGGAGTCAGTGGGATTTCTGGAAGGGTTAAAAAAGCCCTTCTGATGTACGAGACTCCTACTTCTCTAGATTCCGCTATGAGTCTGGTTGTCCGCATTGATCGCCGTTTGCATCAGGGGGAGCATGAGACACTGCCTATGGGAGAGGGTTTAGGTTCACGTGAGATTGCTGCAGGTGAGCCCACGGAACCTATGCAAATCGCAGGGGTGTCACATGTCAAGCGTCAAGCCCCTGAGCTCAGGAAGCAGGGAGCCTGTTTTTACTGTGGTAAAACTGGTCATTTTATTAACATCTGTCCTCTGCTAAGAAAAACGCAACGGCGGAAAACTTCTAAGCTCAGATGGTGTGGAGGAGACCTATCTGAGCTTATGTATATCCTCCATGGTGGTTTCGCAATGCATGCTCCCAGCTAAGGTTTTTATTGCTGGCAGTGAGCTGCCAATTACTGTTTTTGTGAATAGTGGTTCAGCCACAAATCTCATTGATGAGGAGTTTTGTTATGATCCCAATGGCAGAGGATCTCTGATATTCCGGCAAGATAGCAAAAATATAAATACTGCTCTAGGGAGGTGGAAACTGGGCTAACCGCATACCTGATCCTGACACAAACAACTAAAAGTAGCCGGTGAACGTGCCTACGTTGGTTCTAGACGTCTCGAGCCAGCCGGAGAACTGACTACCCCTAGAGGGAAAAAATAAGACCTCGCTTGCCTCCAGAGAAATTGAACCCCAAAGATATAGAAAGCCCCCAACAAATAATAACGGTGAGGCAAGAGGAAAACACAAACGTAGAGATGAACTAGATTCAGCAAAGTGAGGCCCAATAGTCTAGATAGCAGAAAATAGATAGTGGACTATGCGGTTAGCAGAAAACCCTACAAAACATCCACGCTGAACATTCAAGAACCCCCACACCGACTGACGGTGTGGAGGGAGAATATCAGCCCCCTAGAGCTTCCAGCGAGTCAAAAATCAAATGTAAAGCAAGCTGGACAAAAACACTGAATAATGCAAACGATCCAAATTGTACAAAACCGACTTAGCTTTTCTTGCATGAGGCAGACTGAAAGGAATCCGGAGGAGACCAAATAGGTCTGGATACAATGATGCCAGGCAAGAGACTGAGTCCAGAGGAGACTCAAATAGGAAACACCCGCTGCTTAACGACACAGCTGGAGCTCAGGCCTGCAACAAGACATACCTAACACAATACCGTTAGTGACCACCAGAGGGAGCCCAGAAACACAGTTCACAACAGTACCCCCCCCTTGAGGAGGGGTCACCGAACCCTCACCAAGACCCCCAGGGCGATCAGGATGAGCAGCGTGAAAGGCATGAACCAAATCAGCCGCATGAACATCAGAGGCGACAACCCAGGAATTATCCTCCTGACCATAGCCTTTCCACTTAACTAAATACTGGAGTTTCCGTCTAGAGATACGAGAATCCAGAATCTTCTCCACCACGTACTCCAACTCGCCCTCAACCAAAACCGGGGCAGGAGGCTCAACAGCAGGAACCATAGGCACCACGTACCACCGCAACAAGGACCTATGGAACACATTATGAATAGCAAAAGACGCTGGAAGGTCCAAGCGAAAAGACACCAGGTTAAGGATTTCCAAAATCTTATAAGGACCGATAAAGCGAGGCTTGAACTTAGGAGAGGAGACTTTCAAAGGAACATGCCGAGAAGACAACCAAACCAAATCCCCAACACGAAGTCGGGGACCCACACCGCGGCGGCGGTTGGCAAACCGCTGGGCCTTGTCTTGTGACAATTTCAAATTGTCCACCACATGGTTCCAAATCCGCTGCAACCTATCCACCACAGAATCAACCCCAGGACAGTCAGAAGGTTCAACCTGACCCGAGGAGAAACGAGGATGAAAACCAGAGTTGCAGAAAAAGGGTGAAACCAAGGTGGCAGAACTAGCCCGATTATTAAGGGCAAACTCGGCCAGTGGCAAAAAGGTAACCCAGTCGTCCTGATCACCAGAAACAAAACATCTCAAATAAGTCTCTAACGTCTGATTAGTTCGCTCGGTCTGGCCATTAGTCTGAGGATGAAAAGCCGACGAAAAAGACAAATCAATACCCATCTTAGCACAAAAGGATCACCAGAATCTGGACACAAACTGGGATTCTCAGGGATGCCATGCAAACGAACCACATTCTGAAAGAACAAAGGAACCAAATCAGAGGAGGAAGGCAACTTAGGCAAGGGCACCAAATGGACCATTTTAGAAAAACGATCGCACAACACCCAGATGACAGACATCTTCCGAGACACCGGAAGATCCGAAATGAAATCCATGGAAATGTGCGTCCAAGGCCTCTTTGGGATAGGCAAGGGCAAAAGCAACCCGCTGGCACGAGAACAGCAAGGCTTAGCCCGAGCACAAATCCCACAGGACTGCACAAAAGAACGCACATCCCGCGACAAGGAAGGCCACCAAAAGGACCTGGCCACCAAATCTCTGGTACCGAAAATCCCAGGATGTCCCGCCAACACCGAAGAATGAACCTCAGAAATAACTCTGTTGGTCCATCCATCAGGGACAAATAATCTCTCTGGTGGACAACGATCAGGCCTATCAGCCTGAAATTTTTGCAGCCCTCGTCGCAAATCTGGGGAAATGGCAGACAAAATTACTCCCTCTCTGAGAATACCAGCCGGCTCAGAGACTCCCGGAGAATCAGGCACAAAACTCCTAGAAAGTGCATCAGCCTTCACGTTCTTCGAACCAGGCAGGTACGAGACCACAAAGTCAAAACGGGAGAAAAACAACGACCAACGGGCCTGTCTAGGATTCAGGCGCTTGGCAGACTCGAGGTAAATCAGATTTTTATGATCAGTCAAGACCACCACACGATGTCTAGCTCCATCGAGCCAATGTCGCCACTCCTCAAATGCCCACTTCATGGCCAACAACTCCCGATTACCAACATCGTAGTTCCGCTCAGCAGGTGAAAATTTCCTTGAAAAGAAGGCGCATGGCTTCATCACGGAGCCATCAGAACTTTTTTGTGACAAAACAGCCCCTGCACTAATTTCAGAAGCATCAACTTCAACCTGGAAGGGAAGAGAGACATCCGGCTGGCACAAGACTGGCGCTGAAGTAAACCGACGCTTCAGCTCCCGAAAGGCCTCCACGGCCGCAGGAGACCAATTCGCAACATCAGAACCCTTCTTGGTCATATCCGTCAAAGGTTTAACCATGCTGGAGAAATTAGCGATAAAACAACGGTAAAAATTAGCAAAGCCCAAGAACTTCTGCAGGCTCTTAACAGACGTGGGCTGAGTCCAGTCATGAATGGCACGGACCTTAACTGGGTCCATCTCCACTGTAGAAGGGGAAAAAATAAAACCCAAAAAAGAAACCTTCTGTACCCCAAAGATACATTTTGAGCCCTTCACAAATAGAGCATTCTCCCGCAAAACCTGAAACACCATCCTGACCTGGTTCACACGGGACTCCCAATCATCAGAAAAAAACAAAATATCATCCAGATAAATAATCATAAATTTATCCAGATATTTCCGGAAGATGTCATGCATGAAGGACTGAAACACAGAAGGAGCATTAGATAATCCGAAAGGCATCACCAGGTACTCAAAATGACCCTCAGGCGTATTAAATGCCGTTTTCCATTCATCTCCCTGCTTTATGCGCACAAGGTTATACGCACCACGAAGATCTATCTTGGTGAACCAACTGGATCCCTTAATCTGAGCAAACAAATCAGACAACAATGGCAAAGGATACTGAAATTTAACAGTGATCTTATTCAGAAGACGATAATCAATACAAGGTCTCAGAGACCCGTCTTTCTTGCCCACAAAAAAGAATCCTGCACCAAGAGGGGACAAGGATGGGCGAATATGTCCCTTCTCCAAAGACTCCTTTATATAACTCCGCATCGCGGCATGCTCTGGCACAGATAAATTAAAGAGTCGTCCCTTAGGAAACTTACTACCAGGAATCAAATCTATAGCACAATCACAGTCCCTATGAGGAGGAAGGGCACTGGACCTGGCCTCATTAAATACATCCTGAAAGTCTGACAAAAACTCAGGGATCTCAGAAGGAGTAGAAGAAGCAATAGACACCAATGGAGAATCGCCATGAATCCCCTGACACCCCCAACTAGACACAGTCATAGCTTTCCAATATAAAACTGGATTATGGGCCTGTAACCATGGCAGACCCAAAACGACAACATCATGCATTTTATGCAGTACCAAAAAACGAATCACCTCCTGATGTACAGGAGTCATGCACATGGTCACCTGCGTCCAATACTGAGGTTTATTCTCTGCCAATGGCGTAGAATCAATTCCTCTAAGAGGAATAGGATTTTCCAAAGGCTCCAGGACAAAACCGCAGCGCTTGGCAAACGACAAATCCATCAGACTTAAAGCAGCACCAGAATCCACAAAAGCCATAACTGAGTAAGAAGATAATGAACAAATTAAAGTCACAGACAAAATAAACTTAGGCTGAAAAGTACCAATGGAGACAGGATTAACTTTTTTCTTTAAACGTTTAGAGCATGCTGAGATAACATGTGTTGAATCACCACAGTAGAAACACAACCCATTTTGACGTCTATGATTTTGTCGCTCGGCTCTGGTCAGAATTCTGTCACATTGCATAGAATCAGGTGACCGTTCAGACAGCACCGCCAAAGGATTATCAGATTTGCGCTCCCGCAAACGTCGATCAATTTGAATGGCTAGAACCATTGAATCATTTAGACCTGCAGGGATAGGAAACCCCACCATCACATCTTTAATGGCTTCAGAAAGACCATTTCTGAAATTTGCGGCCAGTACACACTCATTCCATTCAGTAAGTACGGACCATTTCCGAAATTTTTGGCAATATACCTCAGCTTCGTCCTGACCCTGAGAGATAACCAGCAACATTTTTTCAGCCTGATTTTCAAGATTAGGCTCCTCATAAAGCAAACCAAGTGCCAGAAAAAACGCATCAACATTCACCAATGCAGGATCTCCTGGCGCCAGAGAGAAGGCCCAATCCTGAGGGTCGCCACGCAAGAAGGAAATAACAATCTTAACTTGCTGAGTGGAATCACCAGAGGAACGAGGTTTCAGAGACAGAAACAATTTACAATTATTCCTAAAATTCAGGAATTTAGATCTATCTCCAAAAAACGGCTCAGGAATAGGTATTTTTGGTTCAGACATAGGGCTATGGATAACAAAATCCTGAATGCTTTGCACCCTAGCAGCAAGCTGATCCACACTAGAAGTCAAAGTCTGGACATTCATATCTGCAGCAGAGTTTAAGCCACTCAGAGAAAAAGGGGATGGAAGAAGCTAGGCAAACTGCAGCAAAAAAAAAACAAAACTCAGAACTTCTTTTTAATCCCGCTTCTGCGATGCATTAAACATTTTCTTTTGGCCTGGCATTCTGTTATGATCCCAATGGCAGAGGATCTCTGATATTCCGGCAAGATAGCAAAAATATAAATACTGCTCTAGGGAGGTGGAAACTGGGCTAACCGCATACCTGATCCTGACACAAACAACTAAAAGTAGCCGGTGAACGTGCCTACGTTGGTTCTAGACGTCTCGAGCCAGCCGGAGAACTGACTACCCCTAGAGGGAAAAAATAAGACCTCGCTTGCCTCCAGAGGAATTGAACCCCAAAGATATAGAAAGCCCCCAACAAATAATAACGGTGAGGCAAGAGGAAAACACAAACGTAGAGATGAACTAGATTCAGCAAAGTGAGGCCCAATAGTCTAGATAGCAGAAAATAGATAGTGGACTATGCGGTTAGCAGAAAACCCTACAAAACATCCACGCTGAACATTCAAGAACCCCCACACCGACTGACGGTGTGGAGGGAGAATATCAGCCCCCTAGAGCTTCCAGCGAGTCAAAAATCAAATGTAAAGCAAGCTGGACAAAAACACTGAATAATGCAAACGATCCAAATTGTACAAAACCGACTTAGCTTTTCTTGCATGAGGCAGACTGAAAGGAATCCGGAGGGGACCAAATAGGTCTGGATACAACGATGCCAGGCAAGAGACTGAGTCCAGAGGAGACTCAAATAGGAAACACCCGCTGCTTAACGACATAGCTGGAGCTCAGGCCTGCAACAAGACATACCTAACACAATACCGTTAGTGACCACCAGCGGGAGCCCAGAAACACAGTTCACAACAGAGTTTGCGCGCACAGCAGGTTTTAGGATTGAAAAACTGTCTCATCCTATTCGCGTGGTCACCATCAATGCTGCTCCTCTCTCTCAGGGGGAGATTACTGAATTTGTGGCTGAGGTGAAACTCCACATAGGAGTTCTACATTCCGAGCGGGTTACATGTAAGGTGCTCAGGAATCTTTCTGCTCAGGTGGTTTTGGGTTTTCCTTGGTTGACTGTGCACAACCCGGTAATTGACTGGAAAACTCAGGACATAATTCGGTGGAGCGAGTTCTGCCAGGAGAATTGCCTGGCTACATGTGTGGCTGCGGTGACTTCAAGCGTTCCGGAGTCACTTCTGGATTTTGTGGATGTGTTCTCTGAGAAGGGTTGTTCAAAGTTGCCGCCACATCGTCCTTATGACTGTTCTATCAGGTTTAAACCAGGGGCCAAATTGCCTAAAGCAAGGATGTTTAACATCTCCGGTCCGGAGAGACAAGCATTAAAAGATCACATTGCTGAAAGCTTGAGCAAAGGGCACATCAGGCCGTCATCCTCGCCGGTGGCAGCAGGGTTCTTCTTCGTGAAGAAGAAAGATGGCGGATTACGCCCGTGTTTGGATTTCAGGGCGTTGAACCAGATTACGGTACGTGATCCATACCCTATGCCTCTGATACCAGATTTGTTCAACCAGGTGGCAGGTGCTAAGTGGTTTACCAAGCTTGATCTCAGGGGGGCGTACAACCTCAAAAGAGTCCGTCAAGGTGATGAGTGGAAGACGGCTTTTAATACCCCTGAGGGTCATTTTGAAAATTTGGTGATGCCGTTTGGGTTGACTAACGCACCTGCAGTGTTCCAACATTTAATTAATGATGTGTTCTCGCATGTTTTGGGGAAATTCGCTATCGTGTATCTAGATGACATTCTCATATATTCTTGCGACCGTGATGCTCATTTAGATCATGTCAGGCAGGTGTTACAGCTTCTCAGAGAGAATAAGCTGTATGCTAAACTTGAGAAATGTGTATTTTCTGTTCAAGAGTTGCCTTTCTTGGGTTATATTGTGTCTGCTTCTGGGTTTAAAATGGACGCCGCTAAGGTGCAGGCGGTGCTGCATTGGGAACGTCCTGATAACCTGAAAGCACTTCAGCGGTTCCTTGGGTTTTCTAACTAATATAGGAAATTTATCAAGGATTTTTCCATCATTGCTAAACCGCTAACTGACATGACTAAAAAGGGTACCAATTTCTCCGTTTGGCCTGAGGCTGCTGTGCGCGCATTTGAATTTCTTAAGAACAGTTTTGTTTCAGCCCCCATTCTTGTGCAGCCAGATGTATCTAATCCCTTTGTTGTGGAAGTCGATGCGTCTGAGGTTGGTGTGGGGGCGGTACTATCTCAAGGCTCATCCTTGAGTAGTTTACGTCCGTGCGCCTATTTCTCCAAGAAACTGTCGTCCGACGAATGTAACTACGATATCGGCAACAGGGAGTTGTTGGCAATTAAGTTGGCCTTTGAGGAATGGCGACACTTCTTGGAGGGGTCGGTACATCAGGTTACTGTTATTACCGATCATAAGAATCTGCTGTATTTGGAGTCAGCCAAGCGTCTGTCCCCCAGGCAGGCTCGCTGGGCATTGTTTTTCACGCGGTTCAATTTTGTGGTCACTTACAGACCTGGTTCTAAAAACACTAAAGCGGATGCTCTGTCCAGTTGTTTTCCGGGGGGAGAACCTCGGGAGGATCCAGTACCCATCCTCCAAAAGGGTGTTGTGGTTTCGGCTCTCACTACCGAGGTTGAGGCTGAGATTGCCGAGGCTCAGGAGGCGGTACCATCTGAGCTTCCCGTCAACAAATCTTTTGTACCGCTTCATCTCCGCCTAAAGGTTTTGGCGGAGCATCATGATGCTGTCCTGGCTGGCCACCAAGGGGTTAGAGGTACCTTGGAGTTGGTGTCACGTCGGTTTTGGTGGCCCAAGATCTGACAGGACGTGGTCTCATACGTGTCAGCTTGTACCACGTGCGCTAGGGCTAAGACGCCTCGCTCCCGTCCTGTTGGCACACTACTTCCTCTTGAGGTACCTAGTAAGCCTTGGACGGAAATCTCCATGGATTTCATCACTGATTTGCCCTCATCAGCTGGGAACACGGTCATATTGGTGATTGTTGATCGGTTTTCTAAAATGTCGCATTTGTGTCTTTACCTTCGTTGCCTAACGCTAAGACTCTGGCTCAGGTATTTGTGCAGGAGGTGGTCAGACTTCATGGAGTTCCGTCTGACATCGTGTCTGATAGAGGGTCTCAGTTTGTGGCAAAATTTTGGAGAGCATTTTGCTCACGGCTGGGGATCAAGTTATCTCATTCTTCGGCGTTTCATCCTCAGTCAAATGGTCAGACTGAGCATATGAACCAAAATTTGGAACAGTACTTACGCTGCTTTGTCTCTGATAACCAGGAGGAGTGGTCTACCTTTCTTCCTTTGGTTGAGTTTGCCATCAATAATCACCGCCAGTAGTGTTGAGCGATACCGTCCGATACTTGAAAGTATCGGTATCGGATAGTATCGGCCGATACCCGAAAAGTATCGGATATCGCCGATACCGATACCCGATACCAATACAAGTCAATGGGACACCAAGTATCGGAAGGTATCCTGTATGGTTCAAAGGGTCTGAAGGAGAGGAAACTCTCCTTCAGGCCCTGGGATCCATATTAATGTGTAAAATAAAGAATAAAAATAAAAAATATTGATATACTCACCTCTCCGTCGCAGCCTGGACCTTACCGATGTAACCGGCAGCTTCCGTTCCTAAGAATGAGTGCTTGAAAGACCTTAGATGACGTCGCGGCTTGTGATTGGTCGCGTGGCGGTCACTTACATCGGTAAGGTCCAGGCTGCGTCGGAGAGGTGAGTATATCAATATTTTTTATTTTTATTCTTTATTTTACACATTAATATCGATCCCGATACCGATTCCCGATATCACGAAAGTATCGGATCTCGGTATCGGAATTCCGATACCGCAAATATCGGCCAATACCCGATACTTGCGGTATCGGAATGCTCAACACTAGCCAGGAGTCGTCTGGGGAGTCTCCGTTTTTTTGTGTTTACGGGCTACATCCTCAATTTTGTACCTTGAGTCAGAGGGGCTCTTCCGGCGTTCCGGAGGAGGACCAGTTGGGGACACAATTGTCATCAGTCTGGAGGAGAGTTAAGCAGTGCCTGTTGAGTGTGGGTGCTAGGTACAAGCGTGTGGCTGACAGTAGGCGTGTGCCAGGTCCGGACCTGAGTGTGGATGACTGGGTGTGGTTATCCACAAAAAACATAAGACTCAAAATACCATCCCTTAAATTGGGTCCATGCTTTATTGGTCCATTTAGGGTCACCGCCGTCATTAACCCAGTAGCGTACCGATTGGAGCTCCCTACGGTGTATAAGATACACAACGTGTTCCACAGGTCTCTTCTAAAGAAGGTGGTGGGTTCTGTGGATGCGGCGCCTATGCCACCTCCAGTCTTGGTGGATGGTAATTTGGAGTTTGAAGTCTCCAAGGTGGTTGACTCTCGTGTAGTGCGTCGCACTTTACAGTACTTGGTACACTGGCGTGGTTATGGGCCTGAGGAGAGGTCCTGGGTACCAGCCTCGGACATTCATGCGGATCGGCTGGTCAGGTTTTTTCATCGTCGCCATCCAGACAAGCCGGGTCCTATAAGCCGTGAGGGCCCTGGGGTTCCTCGTAGAAGGCGGGGTACTGTCATGTCGGACGCTGTTCAGACCAGGTCGTCCGACAGACAGCGGTAATTCCGCTTTTGACCACTATTTGCTCATTGGTGTCTGCTAGATTTTGTCTAGCTGTTCCGGGGTTAATTTACCTAATCCTCGGATTGGAAGCTGGGCCATTCCCATGGCCTTTAAATAGTTCTCCTGTTCATTGGGCATCGCCAATTATAGCTTCTGTCTTGTGCGTTGTTATCTCGGTCTGTAGTGGAGAGCTGGTTGTTGGAGATTCGTTGCTGGTGGTGTATTTTCCTCTGTCTTATTTACTCCTTCCTATATTTGTATTTATTTTGCCCTGCACATTTATAGTGTATTCCTGAGTGACTGCGGCGTGGTGTATATTTTCCTTTATCCTTGTCTGTGCTAACTGTGGGTATTGGAATATTACCTCTTCACTGGGTGGAGGGCAGAGGTATCAGCCTAGGGTTAAAACAGGAGTCAGGGTGAGGTTCGAGGCCTGGACATGCACACCTTCAGTGTAAACTCCAGGTAGAGGGTCAGTCAGGATTTCCCTAGTCTGAGGGAAACTGCAGGGGCCCGGGTTTTTAGCTCTCGCTCACCTAGTCTCCCCGTGACAATGGAACCACAGATGGGTGAGTCTGAAGAGCTGTTCACACAATCTATGCCATGGCCATGAAGTGTACTCAAAAGCTTCACAGAGTTAAGAGGATTAAATCTGCATCAATGCACACATTTTTTTTAGCTTGGATCCAGGGCAGGACGAAGTGGGGTCTTTGCAGCATCCTGACCCTCGTCATCAGACTTTAACCCCTCCTGCTCCTGATGAGACTCAGATATCTGAGGCTCACACAGACTGTACTGTGCTGTCAGGGTAGGAAGAGGAGGAGGGCGACTCCAAGGGTGAGGAATGTGATAACACAGAGGATGATGATGAGGTGTTAGATCCCAGTTGGTGTGAATGTGGCACCCCTGAGGTCTGGTCACCACTGAGGTACTGCACCTCATCCAGAGGTGTGGGACTCCACTCTCGGGTAAGAAGGGGGCACTAACCGGGACTCCATACCAGCATCCAACACCACAACACTCCAGTCAGGGCATTTGGGTGTACCATAAGGGAGGATGGCCTCATCCCAGTCTGGAGAGAGTAACTAGGTAGAGGGTGTGGGTGGAGCCAGTAGTTAGGGTAGGAGCTAATTAAGAGGGAAAGTAGTCAGTCAGTGCTGGGGACTGGAAGAGTGAGGATCTCATCCCCAGAATAGTTGCAGTCTGAGTCATGTGAAGAGGAAGAGACAAAGTGATATGTGGAGAAAGGAGCTCCCTGTCAAAGGGAGCTAGAGAAAGGAGAAGCTACAGAAAGAAGAGAGAAAAAGTGGTCCTAGGGGCACGGGTAGTGAGCAATCCACCCATGTGGCCTGCATCCACGCTGACCATCGCCAGGTGGAGTGACCATGTCACAGTGGGGAACCGGCCCCCAAGACTAGTGGAGGACTACAAGACTCAGCTAGCCATATGGAGGCTGCAGCATCTGCATGTGCTGCAGCCACATCCAATACATTAGCTGAAAAGGCAGCCACATAGGATTCAGGGGACCAACTGAGAGTGTCGCCCGACAAGATCTGACGCTGCAGGATTGGGACACTGTGTGTAGAGGCGCAGGTCAGAAGGGTGAGAGCCAGCACAGCGAGACGGCCAGGAAAGGAACATAAAAAGGGGTTCTGGAAGGTGCACCCAATTTACTTGAGAGCTGGCTGGACCACAGACTCGGAAGACACGGCACCCCGGCTGGGGACTACAACTAAGAACTGTGAGTAAACGTGTGGAAACTGCACCCTGCTGTGTCCTCTGAATTATTACTGCGTCACCTGCTCTGCACTACAATGACCATCATCACCTTTAACACCATCACTGCCCTGGGGTGTAGCTCTACCTGTGGAGAGCTGTAACAACATTGCTGCATCATCATCAGCCCCAGTCTTCAAGTAGTGTTGGCTAACATCTCCTATTTGCTGAATACCACAGGTGGCATCACAAACAATTCCCTTTTTCCCATAAACTTTATTCCCCTTTTCATCATTACTCTTTTATTGGATGCCCAGGGCCACGGACTGGGTCACTGCTGCCGTGGCACATCCCTTTAAGAACTGGCCTGGTGCCGAGTATCCCCACGGCCCTGGCAGGCGCTCCATTTTGGCATCACAAACAGGATGGGCCGACCCAGCAAGCTGGGTCCTGTGCGCTATAGTCTTTGTTGAACTGCTTAATAGCCACCATTTTCACGCCATGCTGTGTGCAAGGAGAAGAAAGAGGTATGTCATCGTGGATGGGAGCTGACAGTGAGGCGCGAGGGCCATGCCCACCCACTGCAATTACTATTATACCGAAAGGACATGTCTGTCAGCAAGAGAGATCCGCCTCCGGTTTGGTATGGCGGGAATGGAAAGAAAAAGAATGCCCGCCCATGAAAGAGAGAGCGGGAACAACACGTGGACGCAATGGCAGAAGGAAGTAAAACAGCGCCGGTGCGTGGGGTGGAACCGGAGGATTCCCCCAGCTGAGACTCGGAAGACCTGTACCAGTCGCCTGCAGTCGATCTGGACCTCCTGGACGGAGGTGGAGGAGCTGCGGAAGAGGATAAAACTGGAGGAGCTGCGTCCCATTCTACGGCCAATGTCTCCAACCGCAGTGGAGGAGGAGACCGGCACCAGTGAGACATCAGCAGCAGGTACTGTGACCCACCCTGCCCCGGTGACTGACTCCGCTCCGGCTACTGACCCTGCTCCGGTAAGCGACGGCACTTTAGCAGGCCCACTTCCCACCCCGACAGCCCCTAGGTATGGCTGGGCGTCCAGAAATGCATCCTGTGACCGGACACCAGACATCTTAGATGAGATGCCAGCCCCACTGACACCAACGAGTGGGCCTCAGGAGGTGCATTCTGAACCGGTGGTATTCAAAGGGGGGCCCAAGGGGGCTGATATGTTCGAGCTCCAGGGGGAAACCCTGGCCGTCACATGGGAAGAATATCGCAGGCAATGGGCAGCAAAATATGATGCAGAAAGGAGGGCCCAGCAGGAGGAGAGGGAGAAGAGGAACCTGCAGGCTAAAACCCAAGCCCATAAGAGCAAACACATTGACCAAGACCCATTGTGGCAAGGGGTGGTGGTTGCCTTTCATCAGAAAAAGGGGTGGTATGCTTTGAACATTTGAAAATGTACCTCCATGTCAGAGAAGCCAACAGCTGTGGACTAGGCAACAGCCCCAACCACTGAAAGCGCAGCCAAGCCAGTCACCCAGCGCACCAAGCCACTTAGGCACCTGTGGTGGAATTATTATTATTTATTATTATTTATTGCTATAGCGCCATTTATTCCATGGCGCTTTACATGTAAGGAGGGGTATACATAATAAAGACAAGTACAATATCAACTATCCTAGCATTATAAGTACCTGTGGAAAGGTATGACCCAGAGTTTTCATGGCCAGGGAGCGACTGTCTTCAGATGCAGCCTTGTAAAAGAAAGTAGACTGTTCCAGAAATCTGAAAGTAGAATGTAAAAAGTTTGAAAGATGCCGTGGTTGATAACCAGTTTGAAAGACAATAGGATCATGGACAGTGAATGATCAGAGCTTTATTACTGTGAATAGTTAGCACATCTTAATGTGATCTTTGTTAGTTTTACATCACCCCTTTAAGAGTGCAAATGAGACACTCTATCTCTTTAATAAAAGACCAAAGAACAAAAACACATCTGGCATGGCCAAAAAACGTCGTCCAACGAGGTGAAAAGCTATGCCTTGTAGTCACACCAAAGCCTACGTTGGGGGTTTGAGACGGGTCCCCCCTATATTGCACTTAAGAAAAGAAAAGGACTACCTCAGTTTGGGAATATACTGACTCCATTGCAGATGACAGAAAAGTTTTATTGATAGTACAGTTATATTCTATGTGCAGATAATTTCTATGACAAATGAAGTCTATTTCATTTTTTGATAGTTTTCATAATGGTAAAGCTAATTAAGTAATGACGTTATTAGTGTTATATATATATATATATATATATATATATATATATATATATACATATATATATATATATATAATAGTTATATGCAACGCTCAAATGAAAGTGCCTCCCATAAAGGGAAGAAGAGTTGCCTGATTAACTATAAAATTTGTTGAAATGCATTTAAAAAAGAACTTGCATGTTTAAATATTGTATTTTAATCTGTTCCAGCCTGAGGACATGCTGTGTTTAACGGGGAAGGGGGGTATCGTCACTCTTTTATTGGATGCCCAGGGCCACAGATTGGGTCACTGCTCCCGTGACACATCCCTTTAAGAACTGGCCAAGTACCGAGTATCCCCATGACCCAGGCGAGGGCTCCATGAACATGGAGGCACACAGCAGAATAGGTCATCTGAGGAAGACGAGGAGGTTATGTTGCGCCTTATGCTGCAGACACGTAGTGATTCAGGCGCCACGAGCAATGCATCGTCAGCCACAACTGTGGCTGTGACCAGCAGGGTCCATGGGTTTGCAGCTCGCAGGGGTGGCAAGGGTTGCCTAGCCTGGACCTTTCTTGACACTGCAAAGGATAAGCCAACTCATATAACCTGCAAACTTTGCAGATCATAAACTGAGTAGAGGTAAAAAGTGCAATAATTTGACTACTACATGTATGAACCTTCACATAAGCACACAACATGCATTACTCTGGGAATCCCACTGTGCTAAAATGCAGACCAGCGGACCTCAACAACCATCAGCCGACCCATCAATCGCATCTGTTGCTTCTTCCTCCTCTGTTACCATGCCAACTATTGAGATGCAGGTCTTCGACCGCAGAACCTCGTTTTTTTTTACCCGCTCCAGTAACGCTGACTGAGAGCCCGCCATCAGCTGTAATGGAACCGGACATGCCTGCTGTTTTAGACTGATCTCAGAGAATGAGCACACCACAACTTTCTCAATCTACCCTAACATCTCCGCCTGCACCTCTCTCATGGTTTCAGCAGTTTGCTCTGTTCACGGTACACTGCCCTCTCTCAACTCTGCAGCCAGCCCACGGTACCGCAGTTGTAGTCACGTAAAAGATTGTTTCCTCCTACGCATGACAAAGCTAAGAGGTTGGACTCCACCATCTCCAATCTGTTGGCCACAGAAATGCCTTTCCGCCTGGTAGATACAGACAGTTTCGGAAAGCTGATGGCCTTCGCAGTCCCACAGTACCAATTGCCCAGTCGCCATTACTTTTCTAAGAATGCTGTGCTTGTGCTACACCAGCATGTCACAGATGACATCACCCGTTCCTTGACTAAACCTCTGTCTGCCAGGGTGCATTTCACCACAGACACTTGGACAAGGAAGCATGGCCAAGAGTGTTGCATCTTGCTGACTGAGAACTGGGTGACTCTGGTGGCTGTTGGGGCAGGTGCTGTTCCACAAGTCTTGGAATCCCCATGACTTGCAGGACAAACCTCTACATTTTGCACTTCCTCCACTGCCTCCTCCTCCACTTACGCCCTTAACTTCAGCCTTAATGAGAAATGCGTTCCAACAGTGCAGAGCATATCCCCACCACCTCCTTACTGCACAGTCAGGGCTCACCGCAATCAGGCAGTGTTAAAATGAACTTGCATTTTCTCATGCTCCAGAGTTCAGCGCAGGTCAGGCTGTGAGGGTACACAGCATCAGTGATGGCACCGCTAGTCACTAATGCTGTGCCGGCAGCATCTCATTCATTTACCAGTGGTTTACAGCTGGGATGGTCACATCTTAGCACCGCGCTGGTTGTAAACTGTATATCCCCCAGACATGGATTACTGCATGGGACACAGCGACGGACAGGTATGGGTATATATATTTTTTTTATTTTTATTACCGGAGATTGAGGGCGTCACATGGATTAGCTGTATAATAAAGATGGGGCACTGTGTATTGTTGTATTTCATTAAAATACTTTTACTCTGGCTTTGTCTTTATTTAACCTTTAACAACCATAGGATTAGTAATGGATAGGTGTCTTATTGACACCTCTCCATTACTAAGCCAGGCTTGATGTCACCTTAGAGTGCAAAGGTGAAATTAATCCCCAAACTATTATGCCACTTGCCACTGCTACAGGGCAAGTGGGAAGAGCGAGGCTAAGTGCTGGAATTGCATATCTTACAGATGCCCTTTTCTGTGGCGACTGAGTGCTGATGTTTGTAGCTGGGGGGTCAATATCTGTGGTCCCTTCCTTGGCTATTAATATCAGCTCGCAGCTGTCTGCATAGCCTTTGCTGATTATTAATTATGGGGGGTCCCCAATTCATTTTTTGGGGGGTCCCCCATTTTAATAGCCAGTAAACGCTAAGTATACAGCTGTGAGCTGATATTAATAACCTGGAAAGCTCCATGGGTATTACCCCCTTCCCAGGCTATAATCATCTGCGCCCAGTCGTCGGCTTTCCCTCTGCTGGTTTGGAAAACTTCGCGGGAGCCCACGCCATTTTTTTCCGTAACATAATCTTTATTAAATACATGTCCAGTAATTTGCACACACACTGTATTAATTATATTGGTCACTGACATCTACATATCTACCTATTCTGCATCTATTTACTTTATGTAAACCATGTATTCTATCCTGTCAGCTCCTGCAGTGATTTTACAGAAGCCGACAAAAAAATGACCGGCTAATCTTTTATCTATTTCTCTATGAAATATATAGACATATATGCACTGTGTGCAGAATTATTAGGCAAGTTGTATTTTAGAGGATTCTTTTTATTATTGATCAACAACTGTGTTCTCAATCAACCCAAAAGACTCATAAATATCAAAGCTTAATATTTTTGGAAGTTGGAGTGGGGATTTTTTAGATTTGGCTATCTTAGGAGGATATCTGTTTGTGTAGGTAACTATTACTGTGCAGAATTATTAGGCAACTTAATAAAAACCAAATATATTCCCATCTCCCTTGTTTATTTTCACCAGGTAAACCAATATAACTGCACAAAATTTAGAAATAAACATTTCTAACGTGCAAAAACAAAACCCAAAAAAATTAGTGACCAATATAGCCACCTTTCTTTATGATGACACTCAACAGCCTTCCATCCAGTCATTCTGTCGGTTGTTTGATCTGTTTACGATCAACATTGCGTGCAGCAGCCACCACAGCCTCCCAGACTCTGTTCCAGGAGGTGGACTGTTTTCCCTCCCTGTAGATCTCACATTTTATGAGGGACCACAGGTTCTCTATGGGGTTCAGATCAGGTGCACAAGTGGGCCATGTCATTATTTTTTCTTCTTTGAGACTTTTACTGGCCAGCCACGCTGTGGAGTAGTTGGAGGCATGTGATGGAGCATTGTCCTGCATGAAAATCATGTTTTTCTTGAACGATACCGACTTCTTCCTGTACCACTGCTTGAAGAAGTTGTGTTCCAGAAACTGGCAGTAGGTCTGGGAGTTGAGCTTTACTCCATCCTCAACCCGAAAAGGTCGCACAGGTTCATCTTTGATGATATCAGCCCATACCAGTACCCCACCTCCACCTTGCTGGCGCCTGAGTCAGATTGGAGCTCTCTGCCCTTTACTGATCCAGCCTCTGGCCCATCCATCTGACCCATCAAGAGTTACTCTCATTTCATCAGTCCATAAAACCTTTGAAAAGTCAGTCTTAAGATATTTCTTGACCCAGACTTGACGTTTTATCTTATATTTCTTGTTCAAAGGTGGTCGTTTTTCAGCCTTCCTTACCTTGGCCATGTCCCTGAGTATTGCACACCTTGTGCTTTTTGTTACTCCAGTAACGTTGCAGCTTTGAAATATGGCAAAACTGATGGCAAATGGCATCTTGGCAGCTTCACGCTTGATTTTCCTCAATTCATGAGCAGTTATTTTGTGCCTTTTTTGCCCAACACGCTTCTTGCGACCCTGTTGGCTATTTGCCGTGAAACGCATGATTGTTCGGTGATCACGTTTCAAAAGTTTGGCAATTTCAAGACTGCTGCAAGACATCTCACAATTTTGGACTTTTCAGAGCCCGTCAAATCTCTCTTCTGACCCATTTTGCCAAAGGAAAGGAAGTTGCCTAATAATTACGTACACCTTATTTATGGTTTTAATGTCATTAGACAACACCCCTCCTCATTATAGAGATGCACATCACCTGATTTATTTAATTACAGAGAACTGCTGTAAGTAAAAGCTCATGTTAAAATCGCATTGCATATGGATTGCATACGGATGTCATACGGATACTAGATGCGAGGAAATCGCATTGCAAACGGATTACACACGGATCACCATACGGAAAACATTGGTGCAATTCTCGGCTGTCAAAATTGGACCGATTTTTTATACATTGAGTGAGACTCCAGCCTAACCATTATTCAGCCGACAGTTATCTGTTGTGTACTGGCGTTTTAGAAATGGCACAAGGTTTCTTGAAATGTCACATCATCTTCTTAGGTAGGCTCAGTAAGTGAATGGATGGACATACAGTGCCAGGCTCATACAAAGCAGATGATCCTCTATTTCTATGTAAACTATGAGGTGAAGAACTTCTTCTTAAAAAAATTAAAAGGATGCAGTAAATGTCAGTCTAAAAGCGGTGGAACAGGAGAAAGAATTTCTGGAGGCCCACATTCACAATAGACTATTTTCGGCTCAGCTTGCGATATCAGCCACCAGTCTAATGTGTGTGGAGGCGTCTCAACTCCCTCCTAACCCGATAGGGATCCAGCATTTCCAATTTTTGACAACAAGATAAGCCATCAGTATTGGAGTCTGGCAGTTTCGCTCTGGCAGAAAACAAAGGAGTTTTTGGCCAAGCTCATGGTTATGGAGGATTTGCCAGAGATAGCTGCAGCCGAACGATGGTAAGTATTGTGTATGGGGCATCTTATAGAAGCAGTTTCTAACAGAGGAAGAGATGAGCAGCGCATATGTAGTGACGATCATATTTGTCCAATTGAGAGGTTCTGAAATTAGAATATAATTTACAGATTGTGAGGCAGTGACCGGTGTCACAGGTAGAGGTCGCTGTTTGTTCTCCCCAGCTTGTGCATGGAGGCGTTTGAAAGCCATAGGCGTGCATAGCAGTCATGGGCAAAGCGGTGGCTGCAATGCAGACTGGAAAAAATAAAAATGTTAGTCTTGGACATGCTAGTGTCCAAGGAAGATGTAGGAAAAACCTACTCTGGGATGTTGTGTTGTGAAACAGACTGCAGGATGGGATCACCAAGAGACATGGACTTCTAATTGAAATTTATTGCATACAAAAAGAACACTTACAAAACATTAAAAACATTAAAATAGTCACACATGTGACATACCAAAATAGAACATAAGCTCATAATAAAGCTTTATGCTACAAACCCGACTTTCAGTGTGTGCAAACATATATATGTAAGTTAATAAACAGCATACCAGCACATATTTTATGGCACATCCCTAACATAATCAAAAATATGTATATAGTAAGCACCTGTATATTAGCCCAAACAACCGCAAGTCCACCTGTTAAATATGCAAAAACTATGACCAGCTTTACCAAATGTAAGCTACAGATATACAAATGTTAGTAGCCAAAAATCCCAGGTCCAAATAGAAAAAGTAATAAATTTGAATGAAAAAGTGGCTTCGTCAGGCCACCGTGGGTGGTGACACGCGTCGGGTCTCTACCGCTCAACCTGATGTGTGCTAAGCTTACTGGCGCTTTGGTGGTTCCATGATATTTTCTATGGACATCTCATAGGTGAATATCCCTTATGGGCACTTTCCTCTCAACTGCCTGGTTGCAATTACTAATTTTTTACCTTTCAATACTTTTTCATTCAAATTTATTACTTTTTCCATTTGGACCCGGTATTTTTGGCTACTAACATTTGTATATCTGTAGCTTACATTTGGTAAAGCTGTTCATAGTTTTTGTATATATAACAGGTGGACTTGTGGTTGTTTGGGCTAATATACAGGTGCATACTATATACACATTTTTGATTATGTTAGGGATGTGCCATAAAATATGTGCTGGTATGCTGTTTATTAACTTACATATATATCTTTGCACACACTGAAAGTCGGGTTTGTAGCATAAAGCTTTATTATGAGCTCATGTTCTGTTTTGGTATGTCACATGTGTGACTATTTTAATGTTTTTAATGTTTTGTAAGTGTTCTTTTTGCATCCAATAAATTTAAATTAAATGTCCATGTCTCTTGGTGATCCCCTCTCTATGACCTATACTTTCTTCTTGGATTAGTTGGTTGAGTACAAATGTAGGTCGAAGTTGGATCCCAGTACATATTTCCTGTGGTGCCCCCACAACTCTTGTTACACTAGACTGCAGGTTGGTAGTCATGCAGTTTGTTTCATTCCAGGCCCAGGTTTTCCATGCAGCTGAAGGCCACAGGTTTGTTTGTTAAAAGCCATGCAGGAAAGGGTTTGGAGTGTGTCAGGTGTAATGTCAGTGTGAGTCTGGTGTTCGGCGGGAATGCACAGTAGGAGCCTTTAGAGCGCTAGCTGTGTCTGAAGTGACACAGACAAGCGGAGCCGAACAGCAGGGCAGCTGAAAGGTTTGGCACCCACAGCGTACACAGCAGTGCAGACACCCACATCAATTAGTCAAAGGACTGGCATGCTTAGTGCTTGCAAACTGGAGGTTATGGTTCCCAGCTGCGATCTGGAGGATATCATGGACTGTGTTATGCTTTGAGTAAAGAGACATTGACATGGCGGTGCAGTTGTCTATGGCAACTGGTCAATGGGAGGTCCAGCATGTTTAGTGACTGTAAATGGAAGGATACCATGTGAGTAAGAGACACTGACACAGTAGTGCAGTCGCCCACATCTACTGGTCAAAGGGAAGGCCAGCGTGTTTAGTGATTGTAAACTGTTGAAGCTGTGATTAAAGATATTGACACAGCAGTGCAGTCGCCCACAGCAACTGGTCAGAGGAGGACCAGCATGTTTAGTGACTGTAATCAAAAGGATGTGTGCCTGGCTGCGATCCAGAGGATATCGTGTGCTTTGTTTATATGAATTTGGACTTTTAATGATGTGAAGAAACACATTAAAAGACACTTTGTGTTGAAACTTTGTGGGTCACTGCCTCATCACTGCATAAATGTGCTACTGCGGCATCTCAAGATAGATAGATAATACAAATTTTGCACATATATGATATTATTATACTTAATCACTGTACACTCACTGTATCTAGCAGCAAAACTCTTGAGATCTGCAGTAATTTGATGCCAATAACTTTGCAACAGTCATTACAGGTGAAGGCCATCAGTTAAGTTAATACAACAGAGGATTGTATGGTTGACCACATTATTTGTTTTGTAAAACCAATGATAGATGGATTAATCCCTGCACACTCCAAAACTGGTTAATCCCTTTGTTTGCATTCCAGAGACAGAGCAGGAGGATAACAAGAGCCTGAAAGTGAAGGGTAGGTGGTGTATAAACAGGGGATGTCATATATGGTAGAAGGTCAGAGCACGGATGATAAAAATGCTTTGCACATATTTACAGTCAGAGCTGATGCTAATTAAACTGTATATCCACATATTGAGAAAAAGTGCTCGAATAGCAATTCATTAATAAACCATTTTCAGAATTGCTTGAAAACCAGTCACAGACCATACATTGTCATAAACAGTGATCCAAGCTTACTTATATTTTTGTGAGGCAAGTTGGGCCTTAGGCAGCATGGTGACTTAATAACTAGAATCAATCAGTATCATCAAGTTTTCCCCCCATACTACATAAACATAGCAGTAGGTTAATTGGTTTCTTATGTAACTTGCCTTAAAGGGTTTGTCTGGCATTTACATATTGATGACCCTAAGGTAGGGGGTATAGTCCTCAATACAAGATCAGTGGAGAGATAAATGGGAAATAAACTGCAGTACTCACAAAGGCCATTAAACAAAGCTGAGGTGTTTAACTTTGCTTGCTCTTTCCATCCAGCTGATTGGGGGTGGTGCACAGTAATCAGCTGATTGGTTGGGTGTTGGGTGTTGAACATCTACCAATCTCATAATGAAGACCTATTCTAATGAACCTATCGTAGCCTAAGGATAGTTCAATGATTTGCACCCTAAAGGATAGTTCAATAATATGTACTTTAAGGATAGGTCATCAAAATGTAAGTTTCAGACAACACCTCGAACTGGCCATGAACATTGAATTTAAATTCCAAATGAACTTGCTGATTTAAATGGACTGGCTAGTCATCTACTTTTGTTTGTGGAAAGATAAGGCGCTGCTAGAGGAACGTCAGGGATTTAACCCAATATAATTAAAGTGTGTTGAGTATGGAGAGATCACATGCTTAAAAAATCATATATATATTTTATTTACCAAGATATTGACATAAAGTTTTATATTCACTGTATTCTCATTAACAATAATAAAAACAAAAAATAATAAAAAAAAGACACAAGAGCAATTGTAGTATTGAGATTGCTCAAAATGTATGTGGTCATTATTTCCGTAAGATTCTGATCATATGTAATGCACCAGTCATCTTTCCTTAAGATCGGGGATGAAATAAGTAACCAGTCAGTCTGAATACCATGAGCCAAGTAAAGTAAAGGAATATCCGACACTTTCTGTATGTTGTTAAGTCTAAGATTGATTTGTCAATGCTACATCACATCAAATTATGGATTGATTAGACTTCATTGAAGTTTCTGTAGTGTAACATGGTCACAACTAATCCACATTTGCTTCCATGGAAAGTTTCTGATAGTGATCTAATTTTCACAAATTGCTGAACCCGGGAATGTCAGTATTGTATTGGATATATTGATTGTGCTAATTTTTCTAATTATCTTTCCATCCTCTTTCTAACCACAAACAATGTTCTTTCTAATCTTCCAAATTATCTATTTCAATTTATTTCCTATTTGTGATTGCATTTCTACAGAAATTGAAGAAGAAGCAGCTGATCGGTGCAGAAATACACAGAATCCATATCTAGTGTATGATAATAATAATAATAATAATAATAATAATAATAATACAAATTAACATGTGCTCACTGCTTAGTTGGTACTGGTGATGATTTGATCCTAATAAAGACGAAGAACTGTAAATTAATACTTCTTGTTCCCACTCTGGATAATATTTTGTTAAAAAAAGTAACTATTTTATATTTTTTAGATATTATATTGAAACTAGAAGTTTGATTAAAAACTGATATTTTAATGGCTTTTGGGGTGAATGTGGTGTATTAGAGGGCAATTTGGGGACATCAAATTTCCTTACTCTATCCCTGTGCACTGTATTTTTCTGCCATACAACAATATGTTCAGTTAACTGATTATTATAATTTTTTTATTTTTTGAGCTTATTCACTTAGATCAAGAGCAGACCGCAGAGGGCCCTTCATATATAAAAACTAAAAAATTGAGCCAGAGCCTATGTTGGTAGAAGTGCAATATATAGAGGTTCATTCACACTGTGGCCATTCAGCAAGCAGAATGTAAGATAAAAACAAAATGAGCAAATATCCTGTAGTAAGTAAATAAATAGTAATAGGGCATGCAAATACACAGGGTTCATGTCAGACTAATTTGATCAGCTTCTATGAAGAGGTAAGTTCCGGACTGGACCAAGGGAACCCAGTGGACGTAGTATATATGGACTTTTCCAAAGCTTTTGATACGGTGCCACACAAAAGGTTGTTACATAAAATGAGAGTAATGGGGATAGGGGAAAATATGTGTAAGTGGGTTGAGAGCTGGCTCAGGGATAGGAAACAAAGGGTGGTTATTAATGGAGCACACTCGGACTGGGTCACGGTTAGCAGTGGGGTACCACAGGGGTCAGTATTGGGCCCTCTTCTTTTTAACATATTTATTAATGACCTTGTAGGGGGCATTCAGAGTAGAATTTCAATATTTGCAGATGACACTAAACTCTGCAGGGTAATCAATACAGGGGAGGACAATTTTATATTACAGGATGATTTATGTAAACTAGAAGCTTGGGCTGATAAATGGCAAATGAGCTTTAATGGGGATAAATGTAAGGTCATGCACTTGGGTAGAAGTAATAAGATGTATAACTATGTGCTTAATTCTAAAACTCTGGGCAAAACCGTCAATGAAAAAGACCTGGGTGTATGGGTGGATGACAAACTCATATTCAGTGGCCAGTGTCAGGCAGCTGCTACAAAGGCAAATAAAATAATGGGATGTATTAAAAGAGGCATAGATGCTCATGAGGAGAACATAATTTTACCTCTATACAAGTCACTAGTTCGACCACACTTAGAATACTGTGCACAGTTCTGGTCTCCGGTGTATAAGAAAGACATAGCTGAACTGGAGCGGGTGCAGAGAAGAGCGACCAAGGTTATTAGAGGACTGGGGGGTCTGCAATACCAAGATAGGTTATTACACTTGGATCTATTTAGTTTGGAAAAACGAAGACTAAGGGGTGATCTTATTTTAATGTATAAATATATGAGGGGACAGTACAAAGACCTTTCTGGTGATCTTTTTAATCATAGACCTGAGACAGGGACAAGGGGGCATCCTCTACGTCTGGAGGAAAGAAGGTTTAAGCATAATAACAGACGCGGATTCTTTACTGTAAGAGCAGTGAGACTATGGAAC
Source organism: Ranitomeya variabilis (assembly GCF_051348905.1). Taxonomy (NCBI): domain Eukaryota; kingdom Metazoa; phylum Chordata; class Amphibia; order Anura; family Dendrobatidae; genus Ranitomeya; species Ranitomeya variabilis. Next base: position 1,016,106,866 of record NC_135233.1, on the reverse strand, counting down.
TCTCTGCCGTATGATGTTGTAATGAGTGATTCATTAATTAAATTTAAGAGGGGACTGGATACCTTTCTGGAAAAGTATAATGTTACAGGGTATATACACTAGATTCCTTGATAAGGCATTGATCCAGGGAACTAGTCTGATTGCCGTATGTGGAGTCGGGAAGGAATTTTTTTCCCCATGGTGGAGTTACTCTTTGCCACATGGGGTTTTTTTGCCTTCCCCTGGATCAACATGTTAGGGCATGTTAGGTTAGGCTATGGGTTGAACTAGTTGGACTTACAGTCTTCCTTCAACCTTAATAACTATGTAACTATGTAACTAAGGGTTAATATTGTTTTGATAAAAAAAATAAAAGAAATCCCACCACGGCAAGGTGTACCCAATCTGGACGGTACCTGATTTTTGTAGTTCACATCACTATGTGTCAGCAGACATAAAAATAGATAAGGGCAGGGCAGGACCCAGACCCCACTGTTCAGATACATGCCTGTGAAACGCTATATAAACCAAACGAGCAGCCCTAAAAAGGGAGCCATAACCCTGTTTGTACAAAAAATGAAAACAAAACCCCCAAAATTGAGTCAGTGCATATGTTGGTATAAATGCAATGCATAGGTGTGTATTCACACTATGACCATTTAGCAACCAGCACCTAAGATAAAAAAAATACCCTGTGCTTCTTAAAGGGAACCTATTGCCAGGTTTGCCCCATATGAGGTAAGGCCAGTACCTTTCAGTCCTGATATACAGCATTCAAATATGCTTCATATATCCCCCCAATCCAGCTGCAAGACAAAAAAAACACCTATAGGGCAGTTGGGACCAATGAGTGTAGCTGTCTTGGTTCAGTGACTTCATTCTTCTGGTGATGCCATCTTCCTTCTGTGCTTTGTTTGGATGACGCGTCCCCGGCATCACTTTCCTACACCGACATACTTCTCTGCCCTGTCCAGAGAAGAGTAAAGTACTGCAATGCACATGCGCCAGGGCTTTTTGATCTTTCACAGCGCATGCGCACTGAAGTACTTTGCTCTGCCCTCGACAAGGTAGGGAGAAGTACACCTGCGCAGGAGTGCGATGTCGGGGACACTTTGTGGATGACATAGGATCAGGGGTGGGATTCAGCCGGTACGACCCGGTACGGGGCAGCTGTTTACTAAAATTTCTATCTGCCAGCGTTCCGGTAATTGAAAATGGTTACCACGCCCCCGGACCGCCTCCGGACCGCCCCCGGACGGGTTGCTGTGCTGCTGGTGGGGATTGTTCCCCCCGGGAGGAGCAGGACCTGATCGTGGAAGAAGGGGTCCTCCAGGCTGTGTGACCCGATCGCGGCAGAAGATAAGAAAAGAAAAAAAAGTTCACTCACCTCACCGCCGGGTTCCTCCGTCCAGCAGCAGCCTATCAGCTTGCGATCCCGGGACGAGCCTCCTACACGGGACGACGTGACGACGTCACTGTACACGTCGTTCCGTGCAGGGAGCTTTCTCCGGCACCTCGTAGGCTGCGGCTGGGAGCGAGAATACTGTCTACAGGGAGTGAGAAGACTGCAGCGAGAGAGGAGAAGACTGCAGAGAGAGATGAGAAGACTGCAGAGAGCGCCGTTTGTAAGTATGGGAGTTCAAACATTTTTTTTTTTGCATGGGGCAGTGTGGCTATTGGGGGCGCTATGACTATTGGGGGCACTGCCGTGGCTATTAGGGGGCACTGTGACTTGGGGCACTGTTGTGGCTATTAGGGGGCGCTGTGACTATTGAGGGCACTGTTGTGACTATTAAGGGGCACTATGGTGGCTATTAGGGGGGCACTATTACTATTGGGGGCAGTGTGGTGGCTATTAGGGGGCACTGCTACCATCTTGGTTGCTCTTCTCTGGACTTGCTCCAGTATATTGATGTATTTCTTAAATTGAGGCTCCCAGAACTGTACACAGTATACAGGTGAGGTCTGACCAGGGCAAAGCATAGCGGGATAATCACCTCCCCTGATCTAGATTCAATAGTTGTCTTGATAGATCCCAGAATGTTGTTTATTTTTAGTGACCAACTGTAAAGCTACTGGCTCCAAACACAGTGGACGCCACATTGACTTTATAGAAGACGCCTCAAGGTTTGACCAAACCTTTTGAATCATTTACACACAAAATGAAGAGACAATCTACACTTTTGTCTTTTTTCCACACTGGAAACAAGAAGGGAAGAATTGAGGAAGTGAACATTGGTGCTAGTACTTCAAATGCCAATAAAGCATCTGAAACTTGTGGCAATATTGTTCATGGTACCAATGTTAACATTGGCCAGAACACTGATTCATGTGGTGCCAACGCTTTACATGAACTGGACAGTGATGTACAAGATGATAATGTTAGAAGGAACATGGGAAATGTAGTAGCTGAATCGGATGTCATAAGTGAGATTAGCAGTGATGTACATGGTGTTGCTGACGTTCTATGTGATCATTCTGATGATGACACTGCTTCAGCTATACATGATAGCAGCATCGTGGATGGTCAGAGTTCAGTTTCTGATGCTTCATTAGAGACCCAGCCGCTTAGTGTTCCATGTTGGTCACAAAAACAAATTGACTACTTCACAAACTTGCATCCATGGGTCAAACTAAAGGATGGAAAACTGGGGTGTACTGTGTGCAGTAAAGTTGGAAGCTCATTAGGAGCTGAAAGGGCCAAATCATGTCATCTTTCTGAGGAGTGGAAGACTTTTTCAGTGAAGCCATGTGGAACCCTGAAAAAAACCCAGCAATCCTCTTTTCGCAAAAAAATTAGAGAACATGCAATGTCCAAAGCTCATAATAAAGCAGAGGAAATTGTTAATGCCGCTAAAAATGATGCACTAGTAAAGGCACTTGACCGGGTCCATGAGAAGGCATTGGCTTCCACTGTAAATGTTTTTCATGTTGTTTATAGCCTAGCGCTGCATAATCGGCCTATGTCTGACATACAAGGGCACGTTGAACTGTTGCAAACCATTGGTGTGGACCTTGGAGTAGGCCTTCATTCTAGGAAGACTGCTATAACAATAATCCAGCATATATCCTCCGAAATGAGGAAGTCTTTGTTTTCGAAAATAATTAGTTTCAGGTCTAAATTTTCCATTGTAACTGATGAATCGTCAACTGTGTCACAGAAAAGTGTGCTTGTGATCTACATCCGTTGTGAGCTTCCCGATGCTCCAGAGCCTGTTAACATCTTTGTAGATTTAAAGGAGCTTGAATGTACTAGTGCTGACTCAATAACCAATGCCCTGTTTGCCTGCTTGAAGGAGAATGGCTTTGACCAGCAGTATATGCAAGGAAATTTAATTGGATTTTGCTCTGATGGGGCTAGTGCCATGTTGGGGAGTAAAGGTACCTTCACACGAAGCGACGCTGCAGCGATAGCGACAACTATGTCGATCGCTGCAGCGTCGCTGTTTGGTCGCTGGAGAGCTGTCACACAGACCGCTCTCCAGCGATCAACTATGCCGAGGTCCCCTGGTAACCAGGGTAAACATCGGGTAACTAAGCGCAGGGCCGCGCTTAGTAACCCGATGTTTACCCTGGTTACCAGCGTAAAATCTAAAAAAAACAAACAGCACATACTTACATTCACGTCCCCCTGCGTCCACTTCCTGACTGACTGAGCGCCGTACAGTGAGAGCAGAGCGGTGACGTCACCGCTGTGCTGCTTTCACTTTCACTTTGCGGCGCTGAGTCAGAGGAGGAAGCAGACTGCAGGGGACGCAATGTGAGTATGTGCTGTTTGTTTTTTTTACATTTTACGCTAGTAACCAGGGTAAACATCGGGTAACTAAGCGCGGCCCTGCGCTTAGTAACCCGATGTTTACCCTGGTTACCAGTGTAAAATATCGCTGGTATCGTTGCTTTTGCTTTCAAACACAACGATACACAGCGATCGGACGACCAAATAAAGTTCTGGACTTTATTCAGCGACCAGCGACATCACAGCAGGATCCTGATCGCTGCTGCGTGTCAAACGAAACGATATCGCTAGCGAGGACGCTGCAACGTCACGGATTGCTAGCGATATCGTTATAATGTCGTTTCGTGTGAAGGTACCTTAAGTCTGGTGTGGCTTCCAAAATTCAAAAAGCATTCCCAAATGTAGTCATATGGCACTGCTTAAGCCACAGAATACAGCTTGCACTTGATGATGCTGTTAAAACAGTTTCTCAAGTTAATCACTTTAAAATGTTTCTGGAAAAAATCTACAGCATCTACCATGTTTCTAACAAACAATATTCTCAGCTCCACAATATTGCAGCAGATATAGAATTGGAGATTATTAAGATAGGTCGAATTCTAGGACCTCGGTGGGTGGCATGTAGTGTCCGTGCTGCCAAAGCAGTGTGGAGAGCATATCCAGCTTTGTACCAGCATTTTTCCAGCTCTAAGTCTCTCATCGGAATGGCAAAAAAGATGGCTAACATTTCTTTTTTAAAAGATCTAGCTTTAATGATTGATATTCTAGATGAACTAGCACTTTTATCACTTGCTTTACAAGAAAGGGAGGTATCTGTAGTGAAAGCTGACCGACTTCTCTGCAGGTGCATTAGGGCACTTCAAAACTTAAAAGATTGTCCCGGAAAGTATGAGGTACAGGCTGGTACTATTATCCAAACCGAGCCATTTAAAAGTATTCCTTTTGAATCCAGTGAGAAAAATACTGTCCTTCCAAGAGCGCTCTTAATTCAGTGTGTCATAGACAATATGCAAAGCCGCTTGTTTTCCACTGCAAATAGTCGACTAATGGACAGTGACACACGTGAACACAATGCGGACCACTACAAACATTTACTGTCCCTATTCTCTTTGCTTGAGCCTGAATCGTGGACAGCTGATGTTACATTGTCACCGTGGCGAGAAGGGGAACACAAATTGGAACAATTAAGTCAGCTAGTCAAATATCAGATTCCAATAAACGATTTCCGTGACTTTGTTGATAACCGATATCTTTCAAATCGCTCTATGCCACCTTCCATTCAGCAGGCCAAAAAAATAGTTCGAGTCCTCGCTGTTAGTAGTGCAGAGGCAGAAAGAGGGTTCAGTATTATGAACAATATAGCTACACATGAGAGAAGCGCACTCACTGTATCTAATATATCGCATCTGATGACTGTGAAGATACTTGGGAAACCTGTGACGGATTGGGAGCCGCTTAAATATGTCAAATCCTGGTTACGGAAGAAACACCATACTGCCACAGACCAGAGAGTGCGAAAAGCCCCCAAAATTCAGCATGATGATCATTCAACAGCTATATGGTCATTGCTGTAATTCTGACAGCACTTCAGTTGAGTCAAAGGGATACCTCCCTGGATTCTCCATTGAGTACTATAACCTAGATTAGAGGACTTATAGTGAGTGGCAGGTTCCCTTTAGAGGGCATTGTTTTTGTTAATATTGTTAATATTGCGATCCGTGGGCTGTAAAGTTCGATTTACCTTGTTGTAAGGTTTATATTGTATACTGTTTATTATAAAACTTTTAAATACTTTTATAAAAGAAAATTAAACTTTTTTATATTATATTACAGTATTAAACTTTTCTTTGGTTAGAATCCTTGAATACTGTTTTTGCTTTCAAGTGAGTACTACATAGTTTACTGTTTCATACTTCTACTTTAGTAATTTAACTAAGGATGTTGTGGACTGATCAGCTAAAGCACCTTGTACACGGACAATTGTCCTGTGCAGTACATTTGCTTTAGTCGTTTGTTTCTTTGAATGACTTTAATACCGTATGTCACAACGTATTCTTGTCATTAAGGGAGACAAACTGCTTCCAAAAATATGAATCGTGCCACTGGGCGTGGCTTATTAGTATGGGCGGGGTTATTGAAAATGGGCGTGGCCAAAATTCCGGCCGCCGCGACTTAGAGGACCTGTTGTTAAAAATTTGAATCCCACCCCTGCATAGGATGCATCATCCACGTGAAGCAAGAAGGAGGATGTCATCACAAGAAGAAGGGAGGCACTGGACCAAGACAGTGACGCCCATCAAACCCGACTGCCACTTAGGTGAGTATTATTATAAAAGGTGCTTTTATTGTCTTGCAGGCCGAATTGGGGGCTTATATATAGCTTTATAGAATACTGTTTATCAGGACTGAAAGGTACTGGTCTTATCTCATATGGGATAAACCTGGTAAAGATGCCCTTTAAATACTTCAGCACAATTCAATGGGGTCTCAGTCTATTGCTCTGCTGTCATGTACCATGGAGCAAGTAGGAGTCCAGTACTAGCTAATTTTCTTATGACACATTCTCTTTAAAATTTTAAGAATAGAGCAAGTTTTTCCACTATGCTTACATTCCACCAATAATTATTCATTGTACAATTTAACCCCAGAGTGACCAGGTCAAATCTTTCAAATCTGAGGTGTCATTTTCTGTGCAATAACTCTGGAATGTTTCTACATCTCCCAATGATTTTTAGATTAATTTATGTGCTACATTATACTTTAGGTTAATATTAAATTTAGTTTGATATGTTGTGTGTTTATTTAAAAAAAAAAATATCAGAAATTAGAATTATTTTTTGAAATTGCAATTTTCATACTTTAAATTATTAGCTTTTTAACCCAGACAGTCAAAGTTACAAATAACATACTGTATGTCTATCTTACATCAGTACCATTTGTAAAATCTTCTTTTATTTTGTTATGGTGTTAGAAAATTTCAAAATTTAGCAGTAGTTTTTCATTTTTTTAAGGACATTTACAAAACTTATTTTTTTTAGGGACCTATTCAGTTTTAAAGTGATTTTAGGGGACCTACATATTGGAAAACCCCCCAAATTGATCCCATTTTAGAAAACAGCCCCCCCCCTCAAAATATATAAAACTGCTGTCAGGTAGTTTATTAACCCTTCAGGTACTTTTCAGGAATTAATGGAAAGTGGCATTACAGGAATGTAAAATTTGATTTTTACCACTGACTTAAGGGTATGTGCACACGTCAGGATTTCTTGCAGAAATTTCCTGAAGAAAACCAGAAATTTTCTGCAAGAAATCCGCATTTTTTTTTTGCGTTTTTTTCTCATTTTTTTTTCGCGTTTTCTTTTAGCATTTTGCAAGCGTAATTAGCTTGCAGAATGCTAAAGTTTTCCAAGCAATCTGTAGCATCGCTTGGAAAACTGATTGACATGTTGGTCACACTTGTCAAACATAGTGTTTGACAAGTGTGACCAACCTTTTACTATAGATGCTGCTTATGCAGCATCAATAGTAAAAGATAGAATGTTTAAAAATAATAAAATAAATTAAAAAAATGGTTATACTCACCTGCAGACTGCCGATCTCCTCAGCGGCGTCCGTTCCTATAGATGGTGTGTGTGTGCAGGACCTTCGATGACGTCGCGGTCACGTGACCGCGACGACATCGCGGTCACGTGACCGCGACGTCATCGCAGGTCCTTCACACACACCAGCTATAGGAACGGAAGAGGCAGCATGCACCGCTGAGAGGCAGGAAGACTCCGGGGGCCATCGAAGGTGAGTATATGACTATTTTTTATTTTAATTCTTTTTTTTACCAATTATATGGTGCCCAGTCCGCGGAGGAGAGTCTCCTCTCCTCCACCCTGGGTACCAACCGCACATGATCCACTTACTGCATGGTGTGCATAGCCCCAGGGAAGTAAGCAGATCAATGCATTCCTAGGTGTGCGGAATCCCCGCAATTCCGCAGATTTAATGAACATGTTGCTTTTTTTTCTGCAATGCGATTTTTTTGCAGAAAAAAATGCAACATGTGCACAATAAATGCGGAATACACTGTAAATAATGGGAGGCATATGTAAGCTTTTTTTCGCTTTTTATTTGCGTTTTTATCACGTTTTTATAGCGAAAAAAAGCAAAAAAAATGCGAAAAATACTGAACGTGTGCACATGGCCTCAATGTTGCTAATTTCTGAACAGGTTAATACAGCCGGCAGACTCTAAGGCCATTATCAGGTAGTGAATTGCCATAGCAAACATCAGGACCACACAATCATGATCTTAGGGTGCCAATGGGGTTAAAGAGGGAGCCCCCCACAAGCTGTTAACTATCTTAATGCCATTGCCACTATTAACAGCAGCATCTAAGGGGTTAAAGGGTCCAAGGTTGGTGCCAACACCATTCGTGAGTGACGGGGAGGTTAAGTGTTTCTTTTATTTTTAACTTTGTTTGAATATTCGAACTACCATAGTGAATAGAATTTTTTGTGGGAAAAACGTGCGAACAGGCAAAATCAAATTTTTGAAGAAAGAACACAAAAAAGAGCTTGGTTTAGGTTGGTATACATGCAGCACTTAAATGCATGTTTACTTTGGCCGTAAAGCATACAAAACCTACAAGAAGCAAAATAAACATAAACCCTGGTGTAACTAAATAAATAAAGAGCAAAAGTGCATCTAAATAACACAGGTTTCTTAGTAAAACTGTTTTTGATCAAACATAGCATAAAAGCCATCCCACCATCAACAAGGTGAACCTGCTGTTTGTCTCTGACCACGAGTTTGCTTATTCCTTTGGTACTGCGCTACAGTCTAGGATTTGACCTGGCTTGTTTGACTTTTCTGCTGCCACCTGTGGTAGCCTCACTGCTGCACTGCAGGTCAGCTCTGTTTAGGTACAGACCTAATTCCTCTCTACTGCCATCTAGTGTAGCCAGCATCTACCTGCATTGCAGCAGCATGAGACCATGCGTCAGAGGTGACCTCAGTATCTGAATAAGGGCAGACAAAGGACCAGGTCCCGACCTGTGGATACCAGCCTGAGGAAGCTTTTAAATCTCCAGCTCAGGAGAGAGAGGCCACACCCCGGCTTGCACAGAAATCAAAAAGAAAAAGAAAAAAACACAAAAATGTATCTTGTTTTAAGTTGGTATACGTGCAGCACATAAACGCATGTTCACTTTGGCCATAAAGCATACAAAACCTACAAGAAGCAAAATAAACATAAACCCTGCTGCAACTAAATATGTAAAAAAGTAAAAGTGCATCTAAATAACACAAGGATCTTAGCAATACTGTTTTGGATCAAAAATAGCATAAAAGCCATCCCACCATCGACAAGAAGTAACATTTTTGCCTAATCCGATCATCTCTAGCCCACTGGGCTTTGGTAGCTGATAGCACCCAGTTTAATACTTTTAAAACACGTTTAATATGTCTCTCGTCATTCACTGCTATAGTCGTTCCTATTACAGCCTGAACACACCCTACTGGAGACAGATGTGGGTCTCAGAGGTGAGACCCACATCTACTGGACATTTATGGCATATCCATGAAACAACTATCTTAAATCCAAGACTGTTTAATGGAAAGGTATATACAACGTATAACTCATTATGTAATGCAATCAGTGTCAGAAAGCAGCATTGCTCTGGAGCCATCTCCTTGCTTATTCTCTTCTTTCACAGATGACAAAATTGCTAATTAAAAATAGATTGTAAACTTAAGCCTAACATCAACAATCATTTTGTAGCTAAATAGGTCACTACCCTGGAGACTTTATGAATCTAATTCCTTCTTAGTTTTTTTGATTATCCTCACACTTACCCTCTGGAATATCTTTGTCACTTCTTTCTTTTCTGCTGTGTCTTTTATAACCTTCCCCCTCTTTATCTTTCTTTTCTCTGCCAAATAATGATTTAGCTAGGCTTCCATAAATCAATAATTATGTCTGCCGTAATGCTATCAGCTTCATAGCAGAAACTCAAAAGGAAGACCTAACTCTCTGAACAAGCCCATTGAGTCTGCATTTCAATAATGCGGGCCAAGCTGTGTTAACTGTGTAATGTAATAGGGAAATGCTCCAGGGGCAGGGACTATTGTTGGCAATCAATGGCCCTATGTAGAATTCAAAGGGCCCATTACTCTATTATCCACTGATATCCACGGTGGGTATCCATTTTCAAATAATTTCCTAATTTTTGGATTCATTTTTTGCTTTTTCACTTTTTTTAGATGATGCCAGACTATAAAAGTTAAGTACTTTGTGTTCTATATAGCCATGTACCAATGGACCTTGTTGAGCATGATTGATCAAGAAAATCATGGGATGGAACTTCACATAAGCCTAAGGATTTTGGCCATTGTACAAGTAAATGTTTCACTAAGTATTTATGTTTATAACTTCTCAAGAAGAAGAAGCTGGCTTTGAATTAAGCAGAGGCTATTCTTAAAGAGGTGGTCCGAAGGCCAAGGTAATTTTTAACCAAAATCCCCATTTATTTAATGCCATAATCTAAACTATTTTCTAATAAACTTGAATCAAAAATTACCTATTCTTCCCTAAGTATACTAATGGTTTTGCTATTTTTTCACTTCCTTTTTGTTTTACGCTTTGTTTGAGCAACCACTGCCTACTCCCTGAAATGAAGCAACATCAGTGATGCTCATTTCAGGGGTTGGGCTAGTTTTTGCACTCTGTACACTGTGCCATGTGAACAAAGACAGCGTGCTCTGTGTTACCTGCTGAAATCAACAGTATCGAACCAGCAAGAGAGCGCGTTGTCGGAATACTCAGCATCATAAAGATAAACGGTCGCACTCAAAAAATCATATCTTTAGTAGAGAAAAATATTAATTTCAATGACAAAAAGTGCAATAAATTCACTGCAGTCAGGTCAAATGAGGAAGGCAAAGGTAACGTTTTGACCCTATCTTGGGTCTTTCTCAAACCTTGCTCATATGGAAGGTCATGAAGAGAAATTGTGCATAAATGGTACAAGAATCCCGTTAGGGGCTTGTGATATGCATTGAGGTAGATAGCTCCACCACAGCCGGTGTAGGTCCACTGCAGATAAAACACAGTGGACTGTTGTGAATTTGCTTTTTGCTCCCTCTAGTGGTTACTAGTTTTTTGACTCTGGTTTTTCTGTCATTCCTTTTATCCGCACCTGGGTCGTTAGTTAGGGGTGTTGCTATATAAGCTCCCTAGACCTTCAGTTCAATGCCTGGCAACGTAGTTATCAGAGCTAGTCTGCTGTGCTCTTGTCTACTGATCCTGGTTCCAGTTATATCAGCTAAGTCTGCCTTTTGCTTTTTGCTATTTGTTTTGGTTTTGTATTTTTGTCCAGCTTGTTCCAAATCTATATCCTGACCTTTGCTGGAAGCTCTAGGGGGCTGGTGTTCTCCCCCCGGACCGTTAGACGGTTCGGGGGTTCTTGAATTTCCAGTGTGGATTTTGATAGGGTTTTTGTTGACCATATAAGTTACCTTTCTTTATTCTGCTATCAGTAAGCGGGCCTCTCTGTGCTAAACCTGGTTCATTTCTGTGTTTGTCATTTCCTCTTACCTCACCGTTATTATTTGTGGGGGGCTTCTATCCAGCTTTGGGGTCCCCTTCTCTGGAGGCAAGAAAGGTCTTTTGTTTTCCTCTACTAGGGGTAGCTAGATTCTCCGGCTGGAGCGTGTCATCTAGAATCAACGTAGGAATGATCCCCGGCTACTTCTAGTGTTGGCGTTAGGAGTAGATATATGGTCAACCCAGTTACCACTGCCCTATGAGCTGGATTTTTGTATTCTGCAGACTTCCACGTACCTCTGAGACCCTCGCCATTGGGGTCATAACAGTTTGCCAGGCCAGTATCAAATGTTTAATGCGTTGCAGAAGAGGGATTATAAGAAAGAAGATTCTGAGTTTTTTTTTTTTTTTTTTTCTTTCTTCTTCCCCTTTACCTCAGAGTGGCTATGCTTGCTGTAGACATGAATGTCCAGACCTTGATTACAAGTGTGGACCAGCTGGCTACTCGTGTGCAGGGCATACAAGACTATGTTATCAGAAATCCTAGGTCAGAACCTAAAATACCGATTCCTGAACTGTTTTCCGGAGACAGGTTTAAGTTTAGGAATTTTGTGAATAATTGTAAATTGTTTTTGTCCCTGAGACCCTGTTCATCTGGAGACTCTGCTCAGCAAGTAAAAATAGTTATTTCGTTCTTACGGGGCGACCCTCAGGATTGGGCTTTTTCGCTGGCGCCAGGAGATCCGGCATTGGCTGATATTGATGCGTTTTTTCTGGCGCTCGGTTTACTTTATGAGGAACCCAATCTTGAGATTCAGGCAGAAAAGGCCTTGCTGGCTATGTCTCAGGGGCAGGACGAGGCTGAAGTGTATTGCCAAAAATTTCGGAAATGGTCCGTGCTGACACATTGGAACGAGTGTGCACTGGCCGCTAATTTTAGAAATGGCCTATCTGAAGCCATTAAGAATGTTATGGTGGGTTTTCCCATTCCCACAGGTCTCAATGATACTATGGCACTGGCTATTCAAATTGACCGGCGGTTGCGGGAGCGCAAAACCGCAAATTCCCTCATGGTGTTGTCTGAACAGACACCTAATTCGGTGCAATGTGATAGAAAAACCGCAAATTCCCTCATGGTGTTGTCTGAACAGACACCTGATTTAATGCAATGTGATAGAATCCTGACTAGAAATGAGCGGAAAATTCATAGACGCCGGAATGGCTTGTGCTACTACTGTGGTGATTCTACACATGTTATCTCAGCATGCTCTAAACGTATAGCTAAGGTTGTTAGTCCTGTCACCGTTGGTAATTTGCAACCTAAATTTATTCTGTCTGTAACTTTGATTTGCTCACTGTCGTCTTATCCTGTCATGGCGTTTGTAGATTCAGGTGCTGCCCTGAGTCTTATGGATCTGTCATTTGCTAAGCACTGTGGTTTTACTCTTGAACCATTAGAAAATCCTATTCCTCTTAGGGGTATTGATGCTACGCCATTGGCAGCAAATAAACCGCAGTATTGGACACAGGTTATCATGTGCATGACTCCTGAACACCGCGAGGTGATACGTTTCCTGGTTTTACATAAAATGCATGATTTGGTTGTTTTAGGGCTGCCATGGTTACAGACCCATAATCCAGTCCTGGACTGGAAGGCTATGTCAGTCTCAAGTTGGGGCTGTCGTGGTATTCATGGGGATTCCCTGCCTGTGTCTATTGCTTCTTCTATGCCTTCGGAAGTTCCGGAGTATTTGTCTGATTATCAGGATGTCTTCAGTGAGTCTGAGTCCAGTGCACTGCCTCCTCATAGGGACTGTGACTGTGCTATAGATTTGATCCCAGGCAGTAAGTTTCCTAAGGGAAGACTGTTTAATCTGTCGGTACCTGAACATACCGCTATGCGTTCATATATCAAGGGGTCTCTGGAGAAAGGACATATTCGTCCGTCTTCTTCCCCCCTTGGTGCGGGATTCTTTTTTGTGGCAAAAAAGGACGGATCTTTGAGACCTTGTATTGATTATCGGCTTTTAAATAAGATCACTGTCAAATTTCAGTATCCTTTACCGCTGTTGTCTGACTTGTTTGCCCGGATTAAAGGTGCCAAGTGGTTCACCAAGATAGACCTTCGTGGTGCGTACAACCTTGTGCGCATTAAGCAAGGTGATGAATGGAAAACCGCATTCAATACGCCCGAAGGTCATTTTGAGTACTTGGTGATGCCTTTTGGGCTCTCCAATGCGCCTTCAGTTTTTCAGTCCTTTATGCATGACATTTTCCGGAAGTATCTGGATAAATTTTTGATTGTTTATCTGGATGATATTTTGGTTTTTTCTGATGATTGGGATTCGCATGTGGAGCAGGTCAGGTTGGTCTTTTGCGTGAAAATTCTTTGTTTGTCAAGGGCTCAAAGTGTCTCTTTGGTGTACAGAAGGTTCCCTTTTTGGGGTTCATTTTTTCCCCTTCTGCTGTGGAGATGGACCCAGTCAAGGTCCGAGCTATTCTTGATTGGACTCAGCCCTCGTCGGTTAAGAGTCTTCAGAAGTTCTTGGGTTTCGCTAACTTCTACCGTCGTTTTATCGCTAATTTTTCTAGCATTGTGAAACCGTTGACGGATATGACCAAGAAGGGCTCCGATGTAGCTAACTGGGCTCCTGCTGCCGTGGAGGCTTTCCAGGAGTTGAAGCGCCGGTTTACTTCGGCGCCTGTTTTGTGCCAGCCCGATGTCTCACTTCCCTTTCAGGTTGAGGTGGATGCTTCAGAGATTGGAGCAGGGGCCGTTTTGTCGCAGAGAGGCCCTGGTTGCTCTGTTATGAAACCTTGTGCCTTTTTCTCCAGGAAGTTTTCGCCTGCCGAGCGAAATTATGATGTGGGCAATCGGGAGTTGTTGGCCATGAAATGGGCATTTGAGGAGTGGCGTCATTGGCTCGAGGGTGCTAAGCATCGTGTGGTGGTCTTGACTGATCACAAAAATCTGATGTATCTCGAGTCTGCTAAACGCCTTAATCCGAGACAGGCCCGCTGGTCATTGTTTTTCTCCCGCTTTGATTTTGTTGTCTCGTATTTACCAGGTTCAAAGAATGTGAAGGCCGATGCTCTTTCTAGGAGCTTTGTGCCTGATGCTCCTGGAGTCGCTGATCCTGTTGGTATTCTTAAAGATGGAGTTATCTTGTCAGCTATTTCTCCGGATCTGCGACGTGTGTTGCAGAGATTTCAGGCTGATAGGCCTGAGTCTTGTCCACCTGACAGACTGTTTGTCCCGGATAAATGGACCAGCAGAGTCATTTCCGAGGTTCATTCCTCGGTGTTGGCAGGTCACCCGGGAATTTTTGGCACCAGAGATCTGGTGGCCAGGTCCTTTTGGTGGCCTTCCTTGTCAAGGGATGTGCGGTCATTTGTGCAGTCCTGTGGGACTTGTGCTCGAGCTAAGCCTTGCTGTTCTCGTGCCAGCGGTTTGCTCTTGCCCTTGCCTGTCCCGAAGAGACCTTGGACACATATCTCCATGGATTTCATTTCTGATCTTCCGCTATCTCAGGGCATGTCCGTTATCTGGGTGATATGTGATCGCTTCTCCAAGATGGTCCATTTGGTTCCTTTGCCTAAGCTGCCTTCCTCTTCCGATCTGGTTCCTGTGTTTTTCCAGAACGTGGTTCGTTTGCACGGCATCCCTGAGAATATTGTGTCAGACAGAGGATCCCAGTTCGTTTCTAGGTTCTGGCGATCCTTTTGTAGTAGGATGGGCATTGATTTGTCGTTTTCGTCTGCTTTCCATCCTCAGACTAATGGACAGACGGAGCGAACCAATCAGACTTTGGAGGCTTATTTGAGGTGTTTTGTCTCTGCTGATCAGGACGATTGGGTGACATTCTTGCCGTTGGCTGAGTTTGCCCTTAATAATCGGGCTAGTTCCGCCACCTTGGTTTCGCCTTTTTTCTGCAACTCTGGTTTCCATCCTCGCTTTTCTTCGGGTCATGTGTAGTGTTGAGCGATACTTTCCGATATCGGAAAGTATCGGTATCGGAAAGTATCGGCCGATACCGTCACAGTATCGGAATCCAATCCGATACCGATACCCGATCCCAATGCAAGTCAATGGGACGAAAATATCGGAATTAAAATAAACCCTTTATACACTTGTAGGTTCATTCTACATGAAGGAAAACAACTAAGAATATTGTAGGATGTATTGGGGGACGTGGCGGAGATATTAAAGGGACAGAGGTTTAGCCCAATGTAATAGAATAGCAGGATTTTTTAATTTTTTTTATGAAGTTCGGCGTTAGAAAGAATTTGACTATGTTTTTTTTTTTTTTTTATGTCAGATATTGATGTTTCACTACTTCCACGCCCTTCACCTTCTTTTTTACTTCTCCCACGCTTTCTTCTTAATTATCCTCATCATCAGCTTCTTTGACATCAACTTCTTCACCTTATTCATCTTCTTCTTCATCTTCTACCTATTATTTTTTGGGTTACATTGTTCATATTCTTTTTATTTTACTATTATCTTCATCATATTCAACTTCTTCATCATATTCTTATTTGTGACAGGCATTCCCGTAGTTGTTATCTATAAAAGTTTGAAGATTACACCTTCCGTTCTGCCTGTCACAAAACAGTTACATTTGTCCGCGTTCAGTTTGGCCTGCAGCATCAGGCTTTATCCAGGGGCACCACGAGGAGGAACGGACTCACCCCCATACACTGCTTAGTCTTCTTCTGCTTATAATTTACATAATATTTTTTGCTCTGATATTTTGTGTTATGCTTAATGTCCTTCTGCTCTTTGTTCTGCAGCCTCTTGTTCTTCTGCTTCTCGGTCTTCCAGGTCGTCGTCGTCTCCAGGGTCGTCGTCTCCGGGGTCGTCGTCATCGGGGTGGTCTTCAGGGTCGTCGTCTCCGGGGTCGTCGTCATCGGGGTGGTCTTCGGGGTCATCGTCTCCAGGGTCGTCGTCATCACGGTGGTTGTCGTCTCTGGTGTCGTCGTCATCTTAGGGGTGGTCTTCTGGGTCATTGTGTTTAGTCTCTTGAACTTGGAAATGTAGCAGAAGGTACAAGAAGGCTGAGAAAATGCCGAGAACCAGCTGATGGAACTGGAACTCGGATGGCTACCCGAAGGTCCAAGAGCCAATGGAACTACCGAGGACCAGCTGACGTTACTGGAACCCGGTTACTAAGCAGGAGGTACCTGTGCTGAAAGCACTACCAAGGACCACCTGACGTTGGTGGAACTCGGATACCCAGAGGGAGGCACCTAAGCCAATGGCTCTGCCTGGAACCAGCTGACGGTACTGGAACCAGGATGGGGAGCAGAAGGTACAAGAGCAAAAGACACTGCCGAGAACCAGCTGACGGTGCTGGAACCCGGATGGGTAGCCGAAGGTCCAAGAGCCAATGGAACTACCGAGGACCAGCTGACGTTACTGGAACCCGGTTACTAAGCAGGAGGTACCCGTGCCTGAAAGCACTACCAAGGACCACCTGACGTTGGTGGAACTCGGATACCAAAGGGAGGCACCTAAGCCAAAGGCTCTGCCCGGAACCAGCTGACGGTACTGGAACCAGGATGGGGAGCAGAAGGTACAAGAGCAAGTGTCTGCGTGGCTTTTGCAGGACACAATGCCGGCTGCACAGCAGGGGAACAGCTGGCGGTGCTGGACCCCACTGACACATTGGCGAGGTGTTTTTCTCTGTGCAGCTAGCACATCTGGGCCCCAACTGGCGGTTTGTTAGAGCCCAGGGTCAGCAGGAGGAGGAGCAGGAGGAGGAGGAGCAGGGGGAGGGGAGTGTAGGCCGAAGCCTGCACTGGCGGCAGCTTTGGGTCTGTTGTGTCTGCGTGGCTTTTGCAGGACACGTTGCCGGCTACACAGCAGGGGAACAGCTGGCGGTGCTGGACCCCACTGACACATTGGCGAGGTGTTTGGCTCTGTGCAGCCAGCACTTCCGGACAGCAACTAGCGTTGTTGGAGCCCGGGCTCTGCAGGTGGAGCAGAGTGTAGGCCGAAGCCTAATTGAACCGATTTCAAAAGTCACCTTTAACCCCTCCTCAGGGGTTACAAAGTAGAAGAGCCACAGCTTATGCAGCAGCAGTGCTGCGCAAGTCAAAGGTTGCTCTTGTAATTTTTCTCCTTGCACACGCTGAATGGAACACGTATAACATTCAGCCCTTTATACAGTCAAACTGTGTAATGGAGGCGAGAGTTCCCTTTGTAATGAGACGCAGCACAGGTGTCAAGAATCCCACCTTGGTGCTGGGTGCAGCCTCCCGAGCGTTGTTATTTGCTGTACAGGAGTCTGCGCTGTCGTGTTATCCCCTGGCCTAGCGCCGTTAGCGCTGCCCATCTTCTGGCATCATGTAATGTCGGCCGGTGCGGTTCGCGATGCCCATGAATCCCAGCCCCGCAGTGTCTTAACATTGTTAAAACACTGCGGGGCTGGGATTCAGGGCCTGGCGCAGCACATATGTTGGCCTCTCACACTCGGGTCCTTACACCCGCTTCAGACTGTGCGGCGTCATCTGATCCCTTATCGCATGCCACGGCCATGAAGCCGCACAGTCCGAAGAAGGCGGAAGGAGAGGAGGGACAGGCGAACTGATGCACTGATCCTGCCCATCAATCACACCCTCGCAGTCCCAATAAATAAGACACCGAGGGGCGTTGTGTGGGTCAGGGCGGCCGCAGAGGCGCAGGCAGCCAAACAATGATGCCAGAAGACGGGCAGCGCTACCAAGGGGGTTGCAGCGTGTCATTACAAAGGAAAGTCACACCACCGGGACGGTTAAATGGTCACACAGAGGACACATTTCAGACGTGTTTTCAGTTCCACATGTGCGAGGAGAATACGTTTCTGAGCCACCTTGCACACATGCAGCATTACCGCTGTACAAGGTGGCTGGATAACGTAAAAACGCCTGGGGGAGGGGGGACAGGTTCCCTTCAATTTCAGTTCTTGTGTCTGCGTGGCTTTTGCAGGACACGTTGCCGGCTGCACAGCAGGGGAACAGCTGGCGGTGCTGGACCCCACTGACACATTGGCTGGTGTTTTTCTCTGTGCAGCTAGCACATCTGGGCCCCAACTGGCGGTGTGT
Source organism: Ranitomeya variabilis (assembly GCF_051348905.1). Lineage (NCBI taxonomy): Eukaryota > Metazoa > Chordata > Amphibia > Anura > Dendrobatidae > Ranitomeya > Ranitomeya variabilis. Next base: position 1,016,088,531 of record NC_135233.1, on the reverse strand, counting down.
TAGAGCCCAGGGTCAGCAGGAGGAGGAGCAGGAGGAGGAGGAGCAGGGGGAGGGGAGTGTAGGCCGAAGCCTGCACTGGCGGCAGCTTTGGGTCTGTTGTGTCTGCGTGGCTTTTGCAGGACACGTTGCCGGCTACACAGCAGGGGAACAGCTGGCGGTGCTGGACCCCACTGACACATTGGCGAGGTGTTTGGCTCTGTGCAGCCAGCACTTCCAGACAGCAACTAGCGTTGTTGGAGCCCGGGCTCTGCAGGTGGAGCAGAGTGTAGGCCGAAGCCTAATTGAACCGATTTCAAAAGTCACCTTTAACCCCCCCTCAGGGGTTACAAAGTAGAAGAGCCACAGCTTATGCAGCAGCAGTGCTGCGCAAGTCAAAGGTTGCTCTTGTAATTTTTCTCCTTGCACACGCTGAATGGAACACGTATAACATTCAGCCCTTTATACAGTCAAACTGTGTAATGGAGGCGAGAGTTCCCTTTGTAATGAGACGCAGCACAGGTGTCAAGAATCCCACCTTGGTGCTGGGTGCAGCCTCCCGAGCGTTGTTATTTGCTGTACAGGAGTCTGCGCTGTCGTGTTATCCCCTGGCCTAGCGCCGTTAGCGCTGCCCATCTTCTGGCATCATGTAATGTCGGCCGGTGCGGTTCGCGATGCCCATGAATCCCAGCCCCGCAGTGTCTTAACATTGTTAAAACACTGCGGGGCTGGGATTCAGGGCCTGGCGCAGCACATATGTTGGCCTCTCACACTCGGGTCCTTACACCCGCTTCAGACTGTGCGGCGTCATCTGATCCCTTATCGCATGCCACGGCCATGAAGCCGCACAGTCCGAAGAAGGCGGAAGGAGAGGAGGGACAGGCGAACTGATGCACTGATCCTGCCCATCAATCACACCCTCGCAGTCCCAATAAATAAGACACCGAGGGGCGTTGTGTGGGTCAGGGCGGCCGCAGAGGCGCAGGCAGCCAAACAATGATGCCAGAAGACGGGCAGCGCTACCAAGGGGGTTGCAGCGTGTCATTACAAAGGAAAGTCACACCACCGGGACGGTTAAATGGTCACACAGAGGACACATTTCAGACGTGTTTTCAGTTCCACATGTGCGAGGAGAATACGTTTCTGAGCCACCTTGCACACATGCAGCATTACCGCTGTACAAGGTGGCTGGATAACGTAAAAACGCCTGGGGGAGGGGGGACAGGTTCCCTTCAATTTCAGTTCTTGTGTCTGCGTGGCTTTTGCAGGACACGTTGCCGGCTGCACAGCAGGGGAACAGCTGGCGGTGCTGGACCCCACTGACACATTGGCTGGTGTTTTTCTCTGTGCAGCTAGCACATCTGGGCCCCAACTGGCGGTGTGTTAGAGCCCAGGGTCAGCAGGAGGAGGAGCAGGAGGAGGAGGAGCAGGGGGAGGGGAGTGTAGGCCGAAGCCTGCACTGGCGGCAGCTTTGGGTCTGTTGTGTCTGCGTGGCTTTTGCAGGACACGTTGCCGGCTACACAGCAGGGGAACAGCTGGCGGTGCTGGACCCCACTGACACATTGGCGAGGTGTTTGGCTCTGTGCAGCCAGCACTTCCGGACAGCAACTAGCGTTGTTGGAGCCCGGGCTCTGCAGGTGGAGCAGAGTGTAGGCCGAAGCCTAATTGAACCGATTTCAAAAGTCACCTTTAACCCCCCCTCAGGGGTTACAAAGTAGAAGAGCCACAGCTTATGCAGCAGCAGTGCTGCGCAAGTCAAAGGTTGCTCTTGTAATTTTTCTCCTTGCACACGCTGAATGGAACACGTATAACATTCAGCCCTTTATACAGTCAAACTGTGTAATGGAGGCGAGAGTTCCCTTTGTAATGAGACGCAGCACAGGTGTCAAGAATCCCACCTTGGTGCTGGGTGCAGCCTCCCGAGCGTTGTTATTTGCTGTACAGGAGTCTGCGCTGTCGTGTTATCCCCTGGCCTAGCGCCGTTAGCGCTGCCCATCTTCTGGCATCATGTAATGTCGGCCGGTGCGGTTCGCGATGCCCATGAATCCCAGCCCCGCAGTGTCTTAACATTGTTAAAACACTGCGGGGCTGGGATTCAGGGCCTGGCGCAGCACATATGTTGGCCTCTCACACTCGGGTCCTTACACCCGCTTCAGACTGTGCGGCGTCATCTGATCCCTTATCGCATGCCATGGCCATGAAGCCGCACAGTCCGAAGAAGGCGGAAGGAGAGGAGGGACAGGCGAACTGATGCACTGATCCTGCCCATCAATCACACCCTCGCAGTCCCAATAAATAAGACACCGGGGGGCGTTGTGTGGGTCAGGGCGGCCGCAGAGGCGCAGGCAGCCAAACAATGATGCCAGAAGACGGGCAGCGCTACCAAGGGGGTTGCAGCGTGTCATTACAAAGGAAAGTCACACCACAGGGACGGTTAAATGGTCACACAGAGGACACATTTCAGACGTGTTTTCAGTTCCACATGTGCGAGGAGAATACGTTTCTGAGCCACCTTGCACACATGCAGCATTACCGCTGTACAAGGTGGCTGGATAACGTAAAAACGCCTGGGGGAGGGGGGACAGGTTCCCTTCAATTTCAGTTCTTGTGTCTGCGTGGCTTTTGCAGGACACGTTGCCGGCTGCACAGCAGGGGAACAGCTGGCGGTGCTGGACCCCACTGACACATTGGCTGGTGTTTTTCTCTGTGCAGCTAGCACATCTGGGCCCCAACTGGCGGTGTGTTAGAGCCCAGGGTCAGCAGGAGGAGGAGCAGGAGGAGGAGGAGCAGGGGGAGGGGAGTGTAGGCCGAAGCCTGCACTGGCGGCAGCTTTGGGTCTGTTGTGTCTGCGTGGCTTTTGCAGGACACGTTGCCGGCTACACAGCAGGGGAACAGCTGGCGGTGCTGGACCCCACTGACACATTGGCGAGGTGTTTGGCTCTGTGCAGCCAGCACTTCCGGACAGCAACTAGCGTTGTTGGAGCCCGGGCTCTGCAGGTGGAGCAGAGTGTAGGCCGAAGCCTAATTGAACCGATTTCAAAAGTCACCTTTAACCCCCCCTCAGGGGTTACAAAGTAGAAGAGCCACAGCTTATGCAGCAGCAGTGCTGCGCAAGTCAAAGGTTGCTCTTGTAATTTTTCTCCTTGCACACGCTGAATGGAACACGTATAACATTCAGCCCTTTATACAGTCAAACTGTGTAATGGAGGCGAGAGTTCCCTTTGTAATGAGACGCAGCACAGGTGTCAAGAATCCCACCTTGGTGCTGGGTGCAGCCTCCCGAGCGTTGTTATTTGCTGTACAGGAGTCTGCGCTGTCGTGTTATCCCCTGGCCTAGCGCCGTTAGCGCTGCCCATCTTCTGGCATCATGTAATGTCGGCCGGTGCGGTTCGCGATGCCCATGAATCCCAGCCCCGCAGTGTCTTAACATTGTTAAAACACTGCGGGGCTGGGATTCAGGGCCTGGCGCAGCACATATGTTGGCCTCTCACACTCGGGTCCTTACACCCGCTTCAGACTGTGCGGCGTCATCTGATCCCTTATCGCATGCCACGGCCATGAAGCCGCACAGTCCGAAGAAGGCGGAAGGAGAGGAGGGACAGGCGAACTGATGCACTGATCCTGCCCATCAATCACACCCTCGCAGTCCCAATAAATAAGACACCGAGGGGCGTTGTGTGGGTCAGGGCGGCCGCAGAGGCGCAGGCAGCCAAACAATGATGCCAGAAGACGGGCAGCGCTACCAAGGGGGTTGCAGCGTGTCATTACAAAGGAAAGTCACACCACCGGGACGGTTAAATGGTCACACAGAGGACACATTTCAGACGTGTTTTCAGTTCCACATGTGCGAGGAGAATACGTTTCTGAGCCACCTTGCACACATGCAGCATTACCGCTGTACAAGGTGGCTGGATAACGTAAAAACGCCTGGGGGAGGGGGGACAGGTTCCCTTCAATTTCAGTTCTTGTGTCTGCGTGGCTTTTGCAGGACACGTTGCCGGCTGCACAGCAGGGGAACAGCTGGCGGTGCTGGACCCCACTGACACATTGGCTGGTGTTTTTCTCTGTGCAGCTAGCACATCTGGGCCCCAACTGGCGGTGTGTTAGAGCCCAGGGTCAGCAGGAGGAGGAGCAGGAGGAGGAGGAGCAGGGGGAGGGGAGTGTAGGCCGAAGCCTGCACTGGCGGCAGCTTTGGGTCTGTTGTGTCTGCGTGGCTTTTGCAGGACACGTTGCCGGCTACACAGCAGGGGAACAGCTGGCGGTGCTGGACCCCACTGACACATTGGCGAGGTGTTTGGCTCTGTGCAGCCAGCACTTCCGGACAGCAACTAGCGTTGTTGGAGCCCGGGCTCTGCAGGTGGAGCAGAGTGTAGGCCGAAGCCTAATTGAACCGATTTCAAAAGTCACCTTTAACCCCCCCTCAGGGGTTACAAAGTAGAAGAGCCACAGCTTATGCAGCAGCAGTGCTGCGCAAGTCAAAGGTTGCTCTTGTAATTTTTCTCCTTGCACACGCTGAATGGAACACGTATAACATTCAGCCCTTTATACAGTCAAACTGTGTAATGGAGGCGAGAGTTCCCTTTGTAATGAGACGCAGCACAGGTGTCAAGAATCCCACCTTGGTGCTGGGTGCAGCCTCCCGAGCGTTGTTATTTGCTGTACAGGAGTCTGCGCTGTCGTGTTATCCCCTGGCCTAGCGCCGTTAGCGCTGCCCATCTTCTGGCATCATGTAATGTCGGCCGGTGCGGTTCGCGATGCCCATGAATCCCAGCCCCGCAGTGTCTTAACATTGTTAAAACACTGCGGGGCTGGGATTCAGGGCCTGGCGCAGCACATATGTTGGCCTCTCACACTCGGGTCCTTACACCCGCTTCAGACTGTGCGGCGTCATCTGATCCCTTATCGCATGCCACGGCCATGAAGCCGCACAGTCCGAAGAAGGCGGAAGGAGAGGAGGGACAGGCGAACTGATGCACTGATCCTGCCCATCAATCACACCCTCGCAGTCCCAATAAATAAGACACCGAGGGGCGTTGTGTGGGTCAGGGCGGCCGCAGAGGCGCAGGCAGCCAAACAATGATGCCAGAAGACGGGCAGCGCTACCAAGGGGGTTGTTGCGTGTGTCAATACAAAGTCAAATCACACCTGAGGGACGTTTTAATGGTCACAGAGGACACATTTTAGATGTGTTCACTTCAACATGGGCAAGGAGAATAAGTTTCTGAGCCACCTTGAACACATGCAGCATTACTGCTGTTCAAGGTAGCTGTAAAACATAGAAACACCTGGGGGAGGGGGGACAGGTTCCCTTCAATTTCAGTTCTTGTGTCTGCGTGGCGGTCGCAGGACACGTTGCCGGCTACACAGCAGGGGGACAGCTGGCGGTGCTGAACCCCACTGACACATTGGCTGGTGTTTTTCTCTGTGCAGCTAGCACATCTGGGCAAAAACTGGCGGTGTTAGAGCCCAGGGTCAGCAGGAGGAGCAGGGGGAGCGGAGTGTAGGCCGAAGCCTGCACTCGAGCAAGTTGAAAGGAAACCTTTAACCCCCCCCCCCCCCCCAGGCGTTTGTAGCTGAAAGAGCCATTGTGTACAGCACTAATGCTGGAAAAGGTAAACTTAGCTCTTTTAATTATGGTCCTTGTACATGCGGAACCTAACATTTATGAAATGTGTCTCCTCACAGCGTTAAACCGTCCGGTAGGTGGAACTTTCCTTTGTCGTGTGACGCAGCACAGCCATCATTTTTACCCCCTTGGCGCCGTGCGCCGCCTCCTCAGCGTTGTTTGAATCTGTCCCGGAGCCTGCGCTGTTAGGTTAGCCCTTGGCCATGCACACATGTTGCGCTGCCCGTCTTCTGACCTCATTTGGTGTCAGGCTGGCTGCGCCTGTGCGGGTGCGCTGGCCGAGATCCCGCCTCGCAGTGTCGTCTAATGTAATCCCACCGCGGGCCTGTGATCCGTGCCCGTGCGCAGTGCATATCCTCTCCTCTCACTCCCCTCCCTACGGCTTTTTCAGACTGTGCGGTGTCACGGCCGTGGCATGCTATTAGGGACCAGCTGACATCGCACAGTCTGAAGAAGCCGTAGGGAGGGGAGTGAGAGGAGAGGATATGCACTGCGCACGGGCACGGATCACAGGCCCGCGGTGGGATTACATTAGACGACACTGCGAGGCGGGATCTCGGCCAGCGCACCCGCACAGGCGCAGCCAGCCTGACACCAAATGAGGTCAGAAGACGGGCAGCGCAACATGTGTGCATGGCCAAGGGCTAACCTAACAGCGCAGGCTCCGGGACAGATTCAAACAACGCTGAGGAGGGGGCGCACGGCGCCAAGGGGGTAAAAATGATGGCTGTGCTGCGTCACACGACAAAGGAAAGTTCCACCTACCGGACGGTTTAACGCTGTGTGGGGACACATTTCATAAGTGTTAGGTTCAGCATGTGCAAGGAGCATCACGAAAAGAGGCACTTTTTCCCTTTGCATCATTACTGCTGCACAAGGTGGCTCCTTCAGTAACAAACGCCTGGGGGGGGGGGTCAGGTTCCCTTACATTTAACTTGTTGTGTCTGCGTGGCGGTCGCAGTACACGTTGCCGTATACACAGCAGGGGAACAGCTGGCGGTGCTGAACCCCACTAACACATTGGCGAGGTGTTTGGCTCTGTGCGTACAGCACTTCTGGACGGCAACTAGCGGTGTTGGAGCCCAGGGACAGGTGGAGGAGGAGGAGGTTGGAGGAGGTTGGAGGAGGTAGGAGGGATTGCCACACACACAGCAGGGGAACAGCTGACGTTACTGAACCCCAATAACAGAGGAGGGACTGTTGACTGTGCGTACAGCACTTCTGGACGGCAACTGGCGGTGTTGGAGCCCAGGGACAGGTGGAGGAGGAGGAGGTTGGAGGAGGTTGGAGGAGGTAGGAGGGATTGCCACACACACAGCAGGGGAACAGCTGACGTTACTGAACCCCAATAACAGAGGAGGGACTGTTGACTGTGCGTACAGCACTTCTGGACGGCAACTGGCGGTGTTGGAGCCCAGGGACAGGTGGAGGAGGAGGAGGTTGGAGGAGGTTGGAGGAGGTAGGAGGGATTGCCACACACACAGCAGGGGAACAGCTGACGTTACTGAACCCCAATAACAGAGGAGGGACTGTTGACTGTGCGTACAGCACTTCTGGACGGCAACTGGCGGTGTTGGAGCCCAGGGACAGGTGGAGGAGGAGGAGGTTGGAGGAGGTAGGAGGGATTGCCACACACACAGCAGGGGAACAGCTGACGTTACTGAACCCCAATAACAGAGGAGGGACTGTTGACTGTGCGTACAGCACTTCTGGACGGCAACTGGCGGTGTTGGAGCCCAGGGACAGGTGGAGGAGGAGGAGGTTGGAGGAGGTTGGAGGAGGTAGGAGGGATTGCCACACACACAGCAGGGGAACAGCTGACGTTACTGAACCCCAATAACAGAGGAGGGACTGTTGACTGTGCGTACAGCACTTCTGGACGGCAACTGGCGGTGTTGGAGCCCAGGGACAGGTGGAGGAGGAGGAGGTTGGAGGAGGTTGGAGGAGGTAGGAGGGATTGCCACACACACAGCAGGGGAACAGCTGACGTTACTGAACCCCAATAACAGAGGAGGGACTGTTGACTGTGCGTACAGCACTTCTGGACGGCAACTGGCGGTGTTGGAGCCCAGGGACAGGTGGAGGAGGAGGAGGTTGGAGGAGGTAGGAGGGATTGCCACACACACAGCAGGGGAACAGCTGACGTTACTGAACCCCAATAACAGAGGAGGGACTGTTGACTGTGCGTACAGCACTTCTGGACGGCAACTGGCGGTGTTGGAGCCCAGGGACAGGTGGAGGAGGAGGAGGTTGGAGGAGGTTGGAGGAGGTAGGAGGGATTGCCACACACACAGCAGGGGAACAGCTGACGTTACTGAACCCCAATAACAGAGGAGGGACTGTTGACTGTGCGTACAGCACTTCTGGACGGCAACTGGCGGTGTTGGAGCCCAGGGACAGGTGGAGGAGGAGGAGGTTGGAGGAGGTTGGAGGAGGTAGGAGGGATTGCCACACACACAGCAGGGGAACAGCTGACGTTACTGAACCCCAATAACAGAGGAGCGACTGTTGACTGTGCGTACAGCACTTCTGGACGGCAACTAGCGGTGTTGGAGCCCAGGGGCAGGTGGAAAAGCAGAGGAACACAATGTAGGCCGAAGCCTGAGAAAGTCGAAAGGGAACCTTTAACCCCCCCCCCAAGGCGTTTGTAGCTGAAAGAGCCAGCTTGTGCAGCACAAAAGATGCAAAAGGAAAAGGTGGCTCTTTTCATCATGCTCCTTGCAAACACAGAACTAAACACTTATAAAATGTGTCCCCTGAAGCCGTGAAACCGTCCCGGAGGTGGGACTTTCCTTCGTAATATGACGCAGCACAGCCATCATTACTACCCCCCCGCCGCCGTGCCCCGGCTCCTCAGCGTTGTTTGATTCCGTCCCGGAGCCTGCGCTGTTATGTTATCCCGTGGCCAGGCACACTTAGCGCTGCCCATCTTCTGACATCATTTGGTGTCAGGCTGGCTGCGCCTGTGCGGCCGCGCTGGCCGAGAGCCCGCCTCGCAGTGTCTTCTGATGTAATCCCACTGGGGGCCTGGGATCCATGGCCATGCGCAGTGCATATCCTCGCCTCTCACTCCCCTCCCTACGGCTTCTTTTCCAGACTGTGCGGTGTCACGGCCGTGGCATGCTATTAGGGACCAGCTGACACCGAACAGTCTGAAGAAGCCATAGGGAGATGAGTGAGAGGTGGAGGTTCAGATATGCACTGCGCATGTCCATAGATCCCAGGCCCCCAGTGGGATTAAATCAGAAGACACTGCGAGGCGGGCTCTCGGCCAGCGTGGCCGCACAGGCGCAGCCAGCCTGACACCAAATGATGCCAGAAGACGGGCAGCGCTAAGTGTGCCTGGCCACGGGATAACATAACAGCGCAGGCTCCGGGACGGAATCAAACAACGCTGAGGAGCCGGGGCGCGGCGCCGGGGGGGTAGGAATGACGGCTGTGCTGCGTCATATTACGAAGGAAAGTCCCACCTCCGGGACGGTTTTACGGTATCAGTGGACACATTTTATAAGTGTTAAGTTTTGCGTGTGCAAGGAGCAAAACCAAAATAGCTACCTTTTTCTTTGTGCAGCATTACTGCTGCACAAGGTGGCTCTTTCAGTAACAAACGCCTTGGGGGGGGGGGGGACAGATTCCCTTACATTTCAGTTGTTGTGTCAGCGTGGCGGTCGCATGACACATTGCCGGCTACACAGCTGGGGATCAGCTGACGTTACTGAAACCCAATAACACTGGGTCGTATGTTTTGACTGTGCAGACGGCACGTCTGAGCCTCAACTGGCGGTGTTGGAGCCCAGGAATTTAAGTTCAGGTGGTAGAAAGATGAACACAACAGGAGACCTGGATAACGTATACAGTGACCTAATTATTTAATCAGGAGGAGGAGTGGCAAATTCCTGCGAGATCCAGGCCTTGTTCATTTTCAGGAAAGTAAGCCGGTCAACGTTATCGGAGGATAGTCGCATGCGACGGTCAGTTAGTACACCACCTGCAGCACTAAAGACACGTTCCGATAATACACTGGCCGCAGGGCAAGACAGCACCTCCAATGCATACTGGCTTAGCTCTGGCCATGTATCCAGCTTTGAGACCCAAAACTTGAAAGGGGAAGAGCCGTCTGGGAGTACAGCAAGAGGGCAAGACATGTAGTCTGTCACCATCTGACGGAACCGTTGCCTCCTGCTGACTGGAGCCGTCTGTGATGGTGTAGACTTTTGTGGGGGGCACACAAAACTGTGCCACAGTTGGGCCATACTGGTCTTGCCTTGGGCAGAGGCACTGCTTCTGCTCCCTCTTTGTGCAGAGCCTCCACCACTGCCTGGACGCACTGAGCTGCTTTGGAATGCAGTAGCAGCACTTCTCTCAGTTGGAATGGAGAAGATGATGGAACTGACCAGTGTGTCTTGGTACTCCCGCATTTTTCGCTCCCGGTTCAACGGTGTGATGAGGCTTTCTACGTTGTCCCGGTAGCGAGGATCGAGGAGGGTGAACACCCAATAATCAGACATGTTGAGAATGTGGTCGATGCGGCGGTCGTTTCTCAGGCACTGCAGCATGTAATCCACCATGTGCTGCAGACTGCCAACTGCCCAAGAAACGCTGTCCCCAGCTGGAGGCGTGATCTCTGCCCGCTCGTCATCACCCCACCCTCGCTGTACACACTGAGTACTGGACAATTCGGGAACTCCCTCCTCTGGACGGATGTCTTCCTCCTCCATTGACTCCTCCTCATCCTCCTCACAAACTGTCCCCTGCCTACGCGTTTGTGAGGAACCACGTGGCGCTGACTGTCCAGAAGATGATGGAAGTGGTGAATCCTCATCCTCCACCTCTTCCACAACATCATCCCTTAGCGCTTGCAGTGATTTTTCAAGCAGGCAGATAAGGGGGACAGTCATGCTGACTAGTGCATCATCTGCACTCGCCATCCGCGTGGAATAATCAAAGGGACGCAAAACCTGGCAGACATCCTTCATAGTGGCCCACTCTGTGGTTGTGAAGTCTGTACGGCGCTGACTGCGACTTTTTTGCGCCTGATACAGCTGGTACTCCATTACAGCTTGCTGCTGCTCACACAACCGCTCCAACATATGTAACGTGGAATTCCACCTGGTAGGTAGGTCACATATGATGCGATGTTCCGGCAGGCGGTCTCGGCGCTGCAGAGCCGCAATGCGCGCTTTTGCCGTGCTGGAACGCCGCAAGTGAGCACACTCTAGGCGGACCTTGTGCAGCAGTGCATCAAGATCCGGATAGTCCCTCAAAAAACTCTGCACGACCAAATTGAGCACATGTGCCAGACATGGGATGTGAGTGAGGTTGCCGAGGCCCAGGGCTGCCACCAGATTTCGGCCATTATCACACACTACCATGCCTGGCTGGAGATTCGCTGGCTCAAACCACACATCGCTCTCCTGCTTGATGGCATTCCAGAGCTCCTGCACTGTGTGGCTACGATTCCCCAAAAAAATTAATTTCAAGACGGCCTGTTGACGTTTGGCCACGGCTGTGCTCATGTCGGTCGTAACAGGTACACGTTCATCACGGGTCCATGTGGAGGTGGACTGTGACGGCTCCTGCAGCGATGATTCTGAGGAACTGGTGTAAGAGGAGGAGTCAATGCGTACAGAATGGATTCCTGCAATCCTTGGAGTGGGCAGGACACGTCCTGCGCCACTCGCACGGTCTGTACCCGGCTCAACTACATTAACCCAATGGGCAGTGAGGGAAAGGTATCGCCCCTGTCCATGTTGACTGGTCCACGCATCGGTGGTGAGGTGGACCTTGCTACTGACGGCGTTCAGTAGCGCGTGTTTTATGTGTCCCTCAACATGCTTGTGCAGGGCAGGGACGGCTTGCCTGCTGAAGTAAAAGCGGCTGGGCACACTGTACTGTGGGACTGCCAATGACATCAAGTCACGGAAGCTGTCAGTCTCCACCAGCCTGAATGACAGCATTTCCAGTGACAGAAGTTTGGCAATGCCTGCAGTCAGAGCCTGTGCTCGTGGGTGGTTTGACGAGAAAGGCCGCCTTTTCTCCCATGCCTGTACTACCGATGGCTGTAGACTGGGCTGGGAGTGTGTGGTTGACTGGGAAAGTGGTGCTGCGGGTGGAATGACAGCGGGTCTCTGGACAACAGGGCCAGAGGTTCTTCCACGGCGATCCTGGGAGGAAGCCGAACCAGCTGCGTGTGAGCTAGAGGAAGAGGCAACACGAGCTGAAGAGGTGGTAGCTGCCGCTGTTGGTTGGCCTAGCTCTTCAGTGTGTTTGTCTAACTCCGCCGGGTGCCTGTTGCGCACATGTTTCCACATGTTGGAGGTATTGAGGTTGGCGACTTTTTGACCTCTTTTGATTTTTTGATGACACACCTTGCATCTGACATAGCAAATGTCATCTGCAACTGTGTCAAAAAAGGACCAGGCACTGCAAGTCTTGGGAGCCCCCCTTTTGACTTTTGGAAGAGACATGCTCCTTACGGGTGCCAAAGCGGAGGCTGCAGGATCCGCAGTCTTCCCCCTCCCTCTCCCTCTTTGGGCCGTACGGGGAATCTCTTCCTCAGAGCTGCTCCCACCACCTTCCTGTCCCTGACGCCAAGATGGGTCAAGGACCTCATCATCTACACTACCCTCTGCCCCCAACTGCTCCTCCTGGGTAGTCTCAGCAGCAGAGCACGCACCAGTAAGTGGCACCTGAGTGTCATCATCAGCTGATGCGGCCTGCGAGGTGGTGACCGGAGCCACTGGCCCACCCGCCTCTTCAGAGGAAGACAGAAAAAGCGGTTGGGCATCACTGCACCCTGCCTCTTCTTCCATTTCTCCAATGCTGCTTGGCTGGCCCCCTGTTTCCAAGCCAAGAGATGATTCAGAGAACAGAAGTAGAGACTGCTCCTGTCCTGGGATCTCTGTCTGCCTGGGCAATTTTGCAGGTGGTGAAGAGACAGATGGCTGCTCTCCAGTGCTCTGTGTCTGAGAGGATGTGGCACTAATGGAAGTTGATGCATTAGCTGCCATCCATCCCACAACGGCTTCAATTTGGTCTTGACGCAGCAGCGGTGTACGGCGCTCGGCGACAAAGCTGCGCATGAACGACTGTTCCCTTGTGAAAGTGGGTGCTGATGACTCACCGGTGCCCGCAGCAGGCACAGAATCCCCACGTCCCCTCCCTGCTCCGCGCCCACGCCCACGCCCACGTGCCTTACTCACTGCCTTCTTCATCTTGGTTGACTGATAAAGATAAGCAGAAAAGTACTAACGGCTTTGTGTGCTTATTCCTGAGCAACTCCTCCTAACAGGTATAAGACACACTAATTTTCTAAAGTGTGGACTAGACTTGAATATGAGCTAATGTGGCCTACACAAATGTAAAGTGGTGTAACTGGTGTGTTTGGTGAACTTTATTATTTATTTATTTTTTTGGGGCTGAACTGACAACGGATAGAGCTGCAGTCACACGGAGACCGTGCAGACAGACGTAAACGGCGCTGCAAGGCCCAAAAACCCTCCTCTACTTTATCCTATGTAGTGTTTTTCCACAAATTAGCTGGAGACGGGTGGAAAGACACTAATAGGATTTTTTTAAATTAATTAGCAGCAGACTACACTACTTGAAAACAAAATGAAAATTGATTTGGCGGTATGACGCAGTGAACAACCCTGAGCTGGAGACAACCAAGCTACGGCTGCTCACAGACTACAGGGCGAGCTGCAGTCACACGGAGACCGTGCAGACAGCCGTAAACGGCGCTGCAAGGCCCAAAAACCCTCCTCTACTTTATCCTATGTAGTGTTTTTCCACAAATTAGCTGGAGACGGGTGGAAAGACACTAATAGGAATTTTTGGAAAAAATGTGCAGCAGCCTGCACTACTTCAAAAAAAAAAAAAAAAAGGACAGTATGAGGCAATGAACCACCCTCCCTGAACTGAATACAACCAGCTATGGATGGCCTATGTGGCTGCACTCAGACTAGAGAGTGGGCTGCACTCACACACACACACACACAGAGAGACCTTGCAGATCGCTGTGAAAACAGCGCTACAAGGCAAAAGGAAGGTGATTAGTAGGTGAACACAGCGGTTGCTAAATTAGCCTTTGGAAAGCACAAAGAAGCAAATCGCTATCTCTAAACTGTCCCTCAGTCAGCAAACAGCGTCCTGTCACTAACTGAATTCACAGCAGAGTGATCGCAAAATGGCGCCAGCGACTTTTAAACTGCATCATGACATCATTTAAGCAGCCAATCACAGCCTTGCCAGTAGTTTCATGCCCTCCATGCTAAACAGGATGTGCCCACACTTGGAATCTTTCTCATTGGCTGAATTTCTGAATTTTGAATCATGGAACTTCCGATTCCGGTATCCGATACGCGCCAAGTATCGGAATCCCGGTATCGGAATTCCGATACCGCAAGTATCGGCCGATACCCGATACTTGCGGTATCGGAATGCTCAACACTAGTCATGTGGAGCCTTCTGACTGTCCTGGGGTGGATTCTGTGGTAGATAGGTTGCAGCGGATCTGGAATCATGTGGTGGACAACTTGAAGTTGTCACAGGAGAGGGCTCAGCGCTTTGCCAACCGCCGCCGCGGTGTGGGTCCCCGACTACGCGTTGGGGATTTGGTATGGCTTTCTTCCCGCTTTGTTCCTATGAAGGTCTCCTCTCCCAAATTTAAACCTCGTTTTATTGGGCCTTACAAGATATTGGAAATCCTTAATCCTGTATCTTTTCGTCTGGATCTTCCTGTGTCGTTTGCTATTCACAATGTATTTCATAGGTCCTTGTTGCGGCGGTACATTGTGCCTGTAGTTCCTTCTGCTGAGCCTCCTGCTCCGGTGTTGGTTGAGGGCGAGTTGGAGTACGTGGTGGAGAAGATCTTGGATTCTCGCCTCTCCAGGCGGAGGCTTCAGTACCTGGTCAAGTGGAAGGGCTATGGTCAGGAGGATAATTCCTGGGTGGTCGCCTCTGATGTTCATGCGGCCGATTTAGTTCGTGCCTTTCATGCCGCTCATCCTGATCGCCCTGGTGGTCGTGGTGAGGGTTCGGTGACCCCTCACTAAGGGGGGGGTACTGTTGTGAATTTGCTTTTTGCTCCCTCTAGTGGTTACTAGTTTTTTGACTCTGGTTTTTCTGTCATTCCTTTTATCCGCACCTGGGTCGTTAGTTAGGGGTGTTGCTATATAAGCTCCCTAGACCTTCAGTTCAATGCCTGGCAACGTAGTTATCAGAGCTAGTCTGCTGTGCTCTTGTCTACTGATCCTGGTTCCAGTTATATCAGCTAAGTCTGCCTTTTGCTTTTTGCTATTTGTTTTGGTTTTGTATTTTTGTCCAGCTTGTTCCAAATCTATATCCTGACCTTTGCTGGAAGCTCTAGGGGGCTGGTGTTCTCCCCCCGGACCGTTAGACGGTTCGGGGGTTCTTGAATTTCCAGTGTGGATTTTGATAGGGTTTTTGTTGACCATATAAGTTACCTTTCTTTATTCTGCTATCAGTAAGCGGGCCTCTCTGTGCTAAACCTGGTTCATTTCTGTGTTTGTCATTTCCTCTTACCTCACCGTTATTATTTGTGGGGGGCTTCTATCCAGCTTTGGGGTCCCCTTCTCTGGAGGCAAGAAAGGTCTTTTGTTTTCCTCTACTAGGGGTAGCTAGATTCTCCGGCTGGAGCGTGTCATCTAGAATCAACGTAGGAATGATCCCCGGCTACTTCTAGTGTTGGCGTTAGGAGTAGATATATGGTCAACCCAGTTACCACTGCCCTATGAGCTGGATTTTTGTATTCTGCAGACTTCCACGTACCTCTGAGACCCTCGCCATTGGGGTCATAACAGTGGACCTACACCAGCAGATGACATGGCTCCCCAAACCATCACTGATTGTGGAAACTTCACACTAGACCTCAAGCAGCTTGGATTGTGGCCTCTCCACTCTTCCTCCAGACTCTGGGACCTTGATTTCCAAATGAAATGCAAAATGTACTTTCCTTGTGGAGTGTGTCAATGCCTTCAGGACATCTGTCAAGTCAGCAGTCTTCCCCATGGTTGTGGAGCTACTTAAACAGACTAAGGGACTTTTTAAATGCTCAGGAAGCCTTTGCAGGTGTTTTTTTGTTAATTATTTCAGTTTACTGAGATAATGACTTTTGGGTTTTCATTGGCTGTAAGCCATAATCATCAACATTAACAGAAATAATCACTTGAAATAGATCACTCTATAATGACTCTATATAATATATGAGTTTTACTTTTTGTGTTGAAGAACTGAAATAAATTAACTTTTTGATGATATTCTAATTTTTTGAGAAGCACCTATAATGTAGTAAGGGAAAAATATCAAATTTTTAATTCAATAATATTAGAAAAAGTCTAGATTATGGCAATGAAGAGATAGGGATTTAGGATGAAAATTACTTTGGACTTTGGATCAACCCTTCCACAAACACCATTTTTCTATACCTTCACTTTTTAATTTTTCGAGGGGATATTAAAAAGCAATTGAAATTTGAATTTACTTTTTAAAGGATTTTCAAAAGATGTCTAAATAGCAGTGTTCTATGTCAGTAATATATGGAAATTACCAGTCCTGGTCAAGTGGTGGATCACAATCTATTGGAATTACTTCAGTGTAGAGATATATTTTGCTCCAGTGGAAACAGAGAAGACTTGATTCCATCCAGGACAGTCATAGATGCGGTCTGTATAATGATCCTTGTTAGATAAAAGCTGTAATTTACTGTTCTACTATAGATGAACATAATAAAGTTGGTTGTGACCAATTTTGAACCAAGGCTACTGTGTTAGAGGGAAAATTGTTCATTTGCCAATCATCTTACCCAGAAAATCATGACTCAGTGACCTCACTTGTCCCAAAAATATTACTTTATCATGTTAATATATAGTTATATAAAACATAATATTTAAGAATGTCCCATGCACCACAAGGAGAACTTTGCGAAAATTTGTCTTGACTTTCCACCCAGTTAAACAAATGTCTAACTATCCAAAGCAGCAATATTTTAGCCATTTGACCTTTGTCAAACAAGACAAGAATGAAAAGCTAATAAATATTTGAGCTGTGCAAAAATTTTGCTACGTTTCAAGGGTTTTTATGCCAGAATACTGTCAAATACACTGTGATGAATCGGATTAGACCTGAAGATTTAACCCATTTCTGGTGCCTTGGACCTTTGAATAATATAGAGTAGAATATCTTTAAAATATAAAGGAGTGTTAAGAACTTTCATGACCTTTTAGGACTTTTAGATCCGCAAAAATCTGGAGGCTTTTATTAACCTCTTAGAAATTTCACATGTCCTGGCTCCTGTTGCCACACTTCTGGAGAATAGGTGCCGTGAAAGAGGGAACATAGGAGAACAATTATTCTAATGCCATTAAAAGTTGTCATAAATTTTATCCTAAGATCACTTCTAATCCTCTCCAGAATTTTTACAGCTCCATAAAGAAGAGATTTGCAGTCTCAGTCAACAAGCATACTCGCTGTTTCCTAAATTAAACCCCTCCAGTCTGTGCCGAATGTCTACATAAAAAAAGCCATTTCAAGGGACTGGGCAGATGTGATCAAATGGTTATGACAAATGAAGGTTATACTTTATTTTTGTTACCACAGGGCAATACCAAGAAGGCTTGAGTTATGCAAATATTTCCAGTGCTTATCATAAATTGGAGGAAAAAAGTAAATAAACATAATTTTACAAACCTGGGACTTTAATCCCCTAAACCAGGAGGCATTTACATTTATTCAAGATTAATACCATTGCAAGCTTTGTAAAGGAAGGGGAAATGTTGAATTGTCTTCGCAGGTATAAATGGGCCTTTCCTTAGATGACAAAATTGCAGCAAGACCACTTTTTATCGCAAACTTAGCTTGACTAGTGTATACTATGTTTGACAAGAACATCCTGGGCTTCCCCATTGATCGTGCCTTCTTGCTAGATAGACCTTTTCATATATTCATTACATATGGACATGAATCGGGATGGGCAGGTAGTGAAGTCTTTTAATTTCTGAAAATCAGCAGATGATGTTATCTAATTTTCTCAATTTTTCAGATATGTCCCTCACATCATCTGTAAACTTTAACATATCTGTTTTTTTCCTTAAAGGAGTTTAAAACCATAATATCCAATATTTACTACATAAGTACAGAATATGCTATACAAATATGATAAAGGAGGTTTCATGTAACATGCGTTGCTCAGTTTTAGCTCAACTTTACTAATACTGATGGACCTGAATGGAGAAAGTGTTATACACAAGTGACCACCTCTCCTTTCCTACTCCCAGTCTCACCTGTTGGATTAGAGGCCAACAGACCCTTGATCTTGTCATAGCTTGCTGTGATTAAGATGGGACCCCTATCGATCATACAGAACATATTCACAAAATATGCCATTAATGTATTTTGTAAGAAAACCCCTTTAATTAAACAAAAGTTAATAAAATTAAGTAAACACAGAAATTGAGGTAAGTTTCTTTTTCCTACAATTTAAAGAAAATCTGGGTTTGAAGGCTTGTCTCATCTTTCAGCAGGAGTGCACTGTTTCTTGGGGATGATGCATTGCCTCTCGGGGGTGGTGCACAATTGACAGTTTAGACCCTAGGGCATAATCACGTCAAAAAAGAAATCCAGCAATCCCAAGAAAAAAAATATAAAAATTCACATTTTATTGATAATAGAGATCAGCAAAACTGATCTTAAAAGTTCTGATTTCTTACCGGACAGTTAGTGTCCATTGCTAAATGCTGAACACGGTCTTTCCCCGGAAGTTCGTTTCAATGTTCGCAATTCTGGGGGAAGTACATTGGAGAGAGAGAGAGATTTTTTTTTACCTAGACCCCATTCAGGTTCAGGTTCTGGTTTAAGTTCTGGTACATGAACTGTACTTTCGAATAAAGTTTGGATCAGGTACCAAAACCAAAACTTCCACAGCTCTGCCCATTCCTATTTGAAAAACCTTAAAAACATGGTAAAGAATAGAAAAAATGAAGGAAAAATAGATAAAATCACATGGACGACCCGTTTCTAACTAACAGTTCTTAGTATTAGAGGCTATGATTAAGAACTATTTAGTTTGAAACGCATCATCCATGTGATTTTATTTATTTTATCTACCATCCCCCTTTTCCTATTTTTTACCATGTTTTTAAGGTTTTTCAATAAAATGTGAATTTTTATATATTTTTTTCCTGGGATTGCTGGATTTGTTTTTTTGTCAAATACTCCACCTGGTGATAACTTGGGATTTCATCAGTCATGCATCCCTGAACAAATTTGTGTATCCATGAGCTATCCCAGACTGTGGGAGAGCTGACCAGTTGTCACGCTCACGCCCAGACTGGTTGGCGCGGGCGTGCGGGGGAGTGGCCCCACTGGACCACAGACCAAACCTCCCTGGAAGGGGCGTAACTAAGTAGCTTCCTAGGTGTTCGCTGGAGCCTCTGATGGTGAGGTCAGACTTGTGCAATAGGAAGCTACCAGGTACCACTCCAGGGTGGAGTCTGGTTGTGGCTGCTGATCCCACCGAGGAACGGAACATAGACAAGCAAGCGGGCACGGCTGGCACATAGGCAGGCAGACGGGTACAACAGGAACACTGTCAGGCAGGCGGGCACGGCTGGCTCTCTGGTAGGCAGGCGGGCACGGCTGGCTCTCTGGAAAGGTAGGCGGGCACGGCTGGCTCTCTGGCAGGAATGGTGGGAAAGACTGGTACACTGGAAGAACCGGTAGGGACCGGTCTGCAGGCAGGTATGTAGAACGGGTAAGAACCTGTTCAGACACGAGGACCTAGGAATAAGTAGATAAAGCCCGCAAGAGCGGATGCAGAGCGAAAGCACAGGAGCTAGAGCCAAGAACAGAAATGCAGGAGGCGGAGCCAAGAGCAGGGGGCGGAGCCAAGTGCAAAACCGCAGGAGGCGGAGCCAAGAGCTGGAGGCGGAGCCAAGTGCAGACAGGCAGGAGGCGGAGCCAAGAGCTGGAGGCGCAGCCAAGTGCAGACAGGCAGGAGGCGGAGCCAAGGGCTGGCGGCGGAGCCAAGTGCAGGGGAGGTAGAACCGCAAGGAGCGGAGCCAGGTAGAACCGCAAGGAGCGGAACCAGGTAGAACCGCAAGGAGCGGAGCCAGGTAGAACCACAAGGAGCGGAGCCAGGTAGAACCGCAAGGAGCGGAGAGGAGCTGCGGGAGAGGTCTCTGCAGCAAAGCTGAGCAGAGCCACAAGGAATGTGGAGAGAAGCTGCAGCAAGGGATAACTGCAACAGCAGAAGATAAGCAGAGTAGAAAGGAGCAGAAACGCAGAAGGGAGGAGCAGAGGTAAAGTCACAAAGGTTCAGAGCAGGCAGAGCTGCAAGAGTGCGGAGTGTAAGCAGACTGAGAATACAAGGAAAGACAACAGGGAAGGAAGCCAAAGACTAGGAAACCGAGGTAAGACTAAGTGCAGACAAGGCAATGGAACAAGACACAAGGACAAAGACACAGGGACCAGGATATACTGCCTCCTGGTGGGCGGAAAACAAGACCAAGGAAATAACACAGAAAATCCTCCAGAGAGGGAGTAACTCAGAGAAAGGCCAGGCAAACTCAGAAGCAAGACACTAACTGAGCTAACACATTGCACAGGCCCAGAACACTGGGTGGAGCTGCACTATATACTGGAGGCCTCTTGGTAATTGGTCAGGAACAGATTGGACAGATGCACCTGATTCCTATAAGAACCAGAGAGTTCAGGCGCCGGCCCCCTATACACACACAGCCATGAAGCATGCAGGAGAGCAGAGACATAGAACATGGTGCTGGCAAGAAACAGAAACCACAACATGACCTGGAGCAGTGGGTAAGATAGTGTGAGAGATGTGAGGCCATGCCGTGATGCCAGCAGAGTTGTTACACCAGTATTTGTCTTTTTTTATAATGACGTCACTGGTTGGAGCTCTGCTCTCTCCCATGATGCAAGCAGAGGCAGCTTTGCGTCCACAGTATTGGAGGAGCTCAGGGGACTGACACTGGCTGGATCTAGTAATCAGACTCTAGTCTAAACTGTTCCCTAGTAAACCAGCCACGTCTGATAGACTGCAGTGGTGGTTGGTGTCCTAGGCAATGAGCTGTAAACTTTAGAATTAACAATTCCTCCGTTCTTGAGAATAGGGAAAATTTAATAAGAGGTAAATTGCAAAGTTTCTTGGTTTTTTTTACAAACGCTTTGCAATTTTAGCCATTTAAGAAGATGAGACCCCTTCAACAGAACTTTTTGCATTGCTTTAATACTGTGTTTTTTATGAAAGCTCAATATTGTATGCTTTGTGTTAAATCAAGTGTTTACTGCAATACAGAGATGTACTGTATACAGCGTTGGACTGGAGTAGTTTGGGCCCACCAGAGAAAATCATTCTTGGGGCCCACCATGCCTAAGGGGTACTAGCTGAAGAGCCTTCCCTTAGCTTCCATCTTGTCAAGCTGATAATCAGGGAATTTTTTCTAACTATATATCTGTCCAAACAATCATCTGACAAACAAGCAAAACGCTCATATGATGGGTGCAATGATTTTTATGCTTGATTTAAAAACATCCTTATCGGCAGCAGGTAATTTTGTGTAAACAAGTCAAGTGCTGCCGAGGACAATTATATTTTATAAGCACAGAAAGATTGTAATAATTAGACATGTGCCACTTACATACACACCAGTCACACGGTAGACACAGGACACATATACACCAGTACATAGAAAATATAAAGCTGCTCTTTGGATTGTTTAGAATGGTAAATCTAGAAAATTGGAACTGCATTACTGCCATAGAAAATAGGTAAATGCTATATTATGTACATATGGAATTTTGGAAAATTGGAAATACAATATTACTTTAGGAAAATATACACACCAGTCACACGCTAAACAAAAGACACACGCACACCAGTCACACACTAGACACAGGATTAGAGATGGGCGGACCTCTGTATATTCGTGTCCGGCCAAACAGTTAAAAAAAAAAAGTTTGGGTTCAGGTACCAGAACAGTACCCGGACTCCATTCACTTAAATGGGGGACCCGAACATCAAGTGTTTGCCATGTTGTCATGTGCATGACGGCACAGGAAACACCGCTTTTGATCAGCAGTAAAATAATTCTCACCAATCAGACAGCCGTGATTCCGACACTTTCAAATGACAGCATGAGTCTGCAGCAGTGATTGTAGGTATAAAGTTTACCTCCGGTCACTGGCGACGGCTAATGAGACTACTGCTCCCATCAGCCTATGCCTGTTGCTGCTAATAATGTCGGGAGCAGGAGCGGCTGATGGGAGTATTCATCAGCCTGCGTCCTAAATAAACAATTAGAAAAAAAAAGGTTACCACAGGTCACGGAGGCTGCATTCTCATCCAGGCTGAACTACGATGACCTTGATGAGATCCCCGCTAGCACAGTGAGAAAGTTGCAAGGTGCAGCGCTGAGCTCAGAGAGTTCACCGCAGTTCTATTTGAGAAATTTCTCCAGGTGAACTGCGAATAACTCACCACTGCACAGAGAGGCTATTTCTCACTCTCCCCTTCTCAACACAGCCCCTCATCATAATTTTCCCTATGCAGTGCCACTCAAGTTACATCAACACTTTCCAAAATACATCCTCAGAGCATTCACACTGAGTCCGGGGTCCTCATTCCAATCTGTACAAGGGTCCATTATCCAACCCCTCAGTCCTCTCCTCCCACAGCTCCATGGTGCAGCATGTCATTTCCCTCCTCTCAAGCAGCCTTAGCACAATGCTGCTTCCTTCTATTGGGTCTTCACTGAACTGAAGAAGGCCCTGCCCCTTCCAGTGACATCATTCCCTCCAAAAATCAACTGTTCCAGACACCCTGTGCTCTGTGCGCAGTCTCACAGTCTGTGATGGAGCCGGCTGTGCTGTGAGTGCTTTGTTCTACATTGCTCAGCAACTAGTAATGTGAGGTGAGCGCTTTCTCATCACCTGCTG
The DNA here is from genome assembly GCF_051348905.1 of Ranitomeya variabilis. NCBI lineage: Eukaryota > Metazoa > Chordata > Amphibia > Anura > Dendrobatidae > Ranitomeya > Ranitomeya variabilis. The sequence continues at coordinate 1,016,065,955 of NC_135233.1, read as the reverse complement.
CTGCCAGCTTCTATTGATCTCATCGAGCACTTCACAGCTGAGAGAGCAGTGACAGCAATGAGATCAATAGAAGCTGGCAGCAGCAGCAGGTAATGGGATAAAGATCTCACCTCACATCACTTGTTCCTGAGCAGTGCAGATGACCCATCAGCATCGGGATAGAATAACTCACTCACCGCTCAGTGCATGCGATCACAATACAGGGCAGAGCAGCCAAAAGAAGGAGACAGGAGTTGTGGTGGCGGCCAGGGGGCAGGTCCACTGGAGGATTCTCATCACCTGCCTAATACAATCCCAACAGTGAAATATGGTGGTGGCAGCATCATGCTATGGGGGTGTTTTTCAGCTGCAGGGACAGGATATCTGGCTGTCATTGAAGGAAACATGAATGCAGCCAAGTACAGAGATATTCTGGATGAAAACCTCTTCCAGAGTGCTCTGGACCTCAGACTTGGCCGAAGGTTCACCTTCCAACAAGACAATGACCCTAAGCACACAGCTAAAATAACAAAGTGGTGGCTTCAGAAAAATGCTGTGACCATTCTTGACTGGCCCAGCCAGAGCTCTGACCTGAACCCAATTGAGCATCTCTGGAGAGACCTGAAAATGGCTGTCCACCAACATTCACCATCCAACCTGACGGAACTGGAGAGTATCTGCAAGGAAGAATGGCAGAGGATCCTAAAATCCAGGTGTGAAAAACTTGCTGTATCATTCCCAAGAAGACTCATGACTGTACTAGCTCAAAGGGTTGCTTCTACTCAATACTGAGCAAAGGATCTGAATACTTATGACTAGTGTTGAGCAATCCGATACTGCAAGTATCGGGTATCGGCCGATATTTGCTGTATCGGAATTCCGATACCGAGTTCCGATATTTTTGCGATATCGGAATCGGAAGTGTTCCCAGTCATCTTCGGTGTGTGTGGTCCGTATGGTTCCCAGGGTCTGAAGGAGAGGAAACTCTCCTTCAGGCAGTGGGATCCATATTCATGTAAAAAATAAAGAATAAAAATAAAAAATATGGATATACTCACCCCTTCGGCGGACCCTGGACCTAGCGGTGTTAACCGGCAGCCTCCGTTCCTAAGAATGCAGTGAGTGTAGGACCTGCGATGATGTCGCGGCTTGTGATTGGTCGCGTGAGCGGTCACATGAGCGGTCACGCGACCAATCACAAGCCGCGACGTCATCGAAGGTCCTTCACTCTGCATTCTTAGGAACGGAGGCTGCCGGTTAACACCGCTAGGTCCAGGGTCCGCCGGAGGGGTGAGTATATCCATATTTGTTATTTTTATTCTTTATTTTTTACATGAATATGGATCCCAGGGCCTGAAGGAGAGTTTCCTCTCCTTCAGACCCTGGGAACCATCCAGGATAGCTTCCGATACTTGTGTCCCATTGACTTGCATTGGTATTGGGTATCGACGATATCCGATATTTTTTGGATATCGGCTGATCCCATCCGATACCGATACCTTTGAGTATCGGAAGGTATCGCTCAACACTACTTATGACCATGTGATATTTCAGTTTCTCTTTTTTAATAAATTTGCAAAAATGACTACATTTCTGTTTTTTTGGGGTGCAAAGTATACATTAATGAGAAAAAATGAACTTTTTTGAATTGACCAAATGACTGCAATGAAACAAAGAGTGAAAATGTAAAGGGGTATGAATACTTTCTGTACACATTGTATGTAAGCACTTGGATAAGAATACAGTATTTAACCAGTGCCATCATGGGTTTGTAGCAAACATGTCATCCCAAACTAATCTAATTTCCTTCTATGAGGAAATGACTGACTAGGTGGATCAGGGAAATGCGGTAGATATAGTATATCTCGACTTCAGCAAAGCATTTGATAAAGTATCTCATACTATCCTTATTGAAAAAAATGGCCAATTATGTCAAGAAATGGGGTATGTAAACATTTGATCAGGGTCATTTGGATGTTTTGGGTTGTCATTATGATTTAAAAAGAGAAAACATGGTAGTTTGATAATAAGTGGCTTCACCCAATCACTTACCATGAGTGGAGAAAAAGTTTTGGTGTTATCATTCATATTCTCCGAAAAAGGCCAAGAAAGCAAAAATTCTGCCAGGTTTTTTTTTAGCACAACTGTACATACCTCCTGGACTGGCACAGTTGCAGATGTCAGTCACTGACTGGCTGAAGTACTCACATGATATAATGTCACTTGACTACTGGTAGACACAGATTTGCCATCCCTGGAATAGCACCAGTCCCAGATGTATATACTTTTTTACTTTGGGCCGCTTTAGTGCTTAAAGCGAACCTGTCACCCCCCCAGGTGTTTGAAACTAAAAGAGCCACCTTGTGCAGCAGTAATGCTGCATTCTGATAAGGTGGCTCTTTTAGTTATTGGTGCTGTAACTGCAGAAATAATCCATTTTGTAATTTGTCCCAAATACCTTTCTTCAGTCAAGGAGGCAGGCCTTTCCCCCCCTGCTGCAGACGCCACAAAGCCATCACTCAAATCCTCTTGGCACCTGTGCGGCTGCCCTGCCTGTGAATCCCAGCCCCGCAGTGAGAATAAATCAGAAGACACTGCGGGGCTTGGATTCACAGGCAGGGAGTCCGCACAGGCGCAGTCAGCTAGACTGCATATGAGCAAAGAGGACGGGCAGCGCTCACTGTGCCTGCCCAAGGCCGGAGAAAAGAGCGCAGGTGCCGGCTCATTTCAAAACAGCAATGAGGAGGCGGCGCCCGGCACCAAGAGGACTTGAGTGACGGCTGTGTGGCGTCTGCAGCAGGGGGGGAAAGGCCGGCCTCCTTGACTGAATTACAAAACGGATTATTTCTGCAGTTACAGCACCAATAACTAAAAGAGCCACTTTGTCAGAATGCAGCATTACTGCTGCACAAGGTGGCTCTTTTAGTTTCAAACGTCTGGGGGGGTGACAGGTTCCCTTTAAAAAAGGGCTGTCCAGTAGTGGATATTCCCTAGCATACCTTTCCTTTTCAATCAAAACTGTGAAAAAGCATGGCTGTTTTGCTCTCCCACCCAACTGCAAGCTAAAACTGCTTTTGTTATGAAATCTGGACTAATATATCCAGCAACCTTCCCTATATTCATGCTCTGTAACTTGCCACTGCCTCTTTAGAGTGAGTGTCTCTTCTTTATTTTCTTTCTCTCAGCATTTTGCCAGCTCTATCTGCTAGATCTTACTTTTACTTCCCAGCATGGATTGTTTCTTGAATCATTTAATGAATCCCTAGCCTTAAACTGAAAGCCCACATCTCCTTCATACCTTTATGCAGTGTTACAGACAGAAGAGTAGGAACAGGGAGACAAAGACCTGCTGTCACTCAACGTGAAGGAAAGACTAAGTGCAAAACAAAGTGATAAGGGAAAGGGAACTAAGCACTAGGGTAGGGGGGACTGGAGATCCCTAGATCTCTCTAACGTCACTCTGTCTGTCCTATCGTCCCTATATAGGTTCCGCACCAATCGCCGAGCAGGACACCTAATTCCTGCCTGACCCTGGCCATAAGCCCTGCAGCGGAAAGGACAGGATGAGCACTAGTCAATCCCCACTAGTACCTCTAAAGACATCTGGGATAGACAATTGAAACAAGGGGAACACTTAGCTGGAGTAGTCTCAGAGCGAAACACCATTGTCCTCCAAACTCCAAAAAGGATGATAGCTGACTGACACGCGTCCAAGCCTCAACAGGGAAATGCAAATGGAAATATCACCCGCAACTCCCAACAGCAAGTTGGGAGTTTAAAACACCCAGATCCGGGTGTGGCCATTAGAGCCGGGGGAGGTGGCCACTGGATCTTACAGGCAGAAGTCTGCAAATCAAACTGCTGAGACCTTCTGCAGACAGATACAGTGCAGCGGTCTGCAACCTCTGACACATCCGTGATGCCTGCCCAGCATCTCTGCTGCTAGACACAGATCACACTTGGTAACAGGCAGCGGGCAACAAGAAAAGAAGACACAGAAGAGTGACACCTAGTGTGTGACATTTTGGAGTGATTTTACGGGGGTAGGACAACATAATTTTTAAAGGGAGGGTGCCGTGATTTCAGTTTTTGTATTAATAATTATTGATTATACAATCAATTATTTTTAATACAAAAGTAAATGTACCTCTTTCATACTTTTTTATTTATTCACTTTTACATTCACCACTGGAGGCCGCCATTTTCATTAGTGTGGGTGTAAGTGTCTGGGCACGACACTTGCACACCTCACTTACGGCAGCCATGTACATAGGAGCCAACGGTCGGGCTCCGACCGCATCTCCTGCCTCTCAGCTGTGACTTGGCCACACCCACTGAGCTGCCACATCACAGCTGTGAGAGGAGATCGCGGCCATTTTGTTTATTTCCCTCTGCCATCGCACACACAGCTCAGTGCGTGCGATGGCAGAAGCTGCTGCTGGGAGAAGCTGCTGCCAAGGGTCCAGGGTAAATATCTGCAGCGAGGAGCTGTGATTGCAGCCTGTACTTAGTATTACATTACAGGCTGCAATCACTGCCGACCTGTTCAGAGCAGAGCAGGGAGATCGTCACACTGCTCTGCCCTGAACATGACTCAGCACTTCCTGGTAGAGGAAAGAAGGTAAGTACAGCGTTTTTATTTTCTTATGCATCTACCACTGCTACCAGCCCCTATATACCACCTAGCACTGCCTGCCCCTATATACCACCTAGCACTGCCTGCCTGCCTCTGTATACCACTGCCTGCCTCTGTATACCACTGCCTGCCTGCCTCTGTATACCACTGCCTGCCTCTGTATACCACTGCCTGCCTGCCTCTGTATACCACTGCCTGCCTGCCTCTGTATACCACTGCCTGCCTGCCTCTGTATACCACTGCCTGCCTGCCTCTGTATACCACTGCTACCTGCCTGCCTCTGTATACCACTGTCTGCCTGCCTCTGTATACCACTGCCTGCCTGCCTCTGTATACCACTGCCTGCCTGCCTCTGTATACCACTGTCTGCCTGCCTCTGTATACCACTGCCTGCCTCTGTATACCACTGCCTGCCTCTGTATACCACTGTCTGCCTGCCTCTGTATACCACTGCTACCTGCCTGCCTGCCTCTGTATACCACTGTCTGCCTGCCTGCCTCTGTATACCACTGTCTGCCTGCCTCTGTATAACATTGTCTGCCTGCCTCTGTATACCACTGCCTGCCTGCCTCTGTATACCACTGCTACCTGCCTGCCTCTGTATACCACTGTCTGCCTGCCTCTGTATACCACTGTCTGCCTGCCTCTGTATACCACTGCCTGCCTCTGTATACCACTGTCTGCCTGCCTCTGTATACCACTGCCTGCCTGCCTCTGTATACCACTGCCTGCCTGCCTCTGTATACCACTGCCTGCCTCTGTATACCACTGCCTGCCTCTGTATACCACTCTCTGCCTGCCTCTGTATACCACTCTCTGCCTGCCTCTGTATACCACTGCCTGCCTGCCTCTGTATACCACTGTCTGCCTGCCTCTGTATACCACTGCCTGCCTGCCTCTGTATACCACTGCCTGCCTGCCTCTGTATACCACTGCCTGCCTGCCTCTGTATACCACTGCCTGCCTGCCTCTGTATACCACTGCCTGCCTGCCTCTGTATACCACTGCTACCTGCCTCTATATACACCTACCACTGCTACCTCTGTCCTGGGTAGCTAATCCTGTCCCGTGTACTGTGTCCTCAGCAGTCAGTATCACACAGGACAGGATTAGATACACGGCTCAGCAGTCGGTATCACATAGGACAGGATTAGATACACGGCTCAGCAGTCGGTATCACATAGGACAGGATTAGATACACGACTCAGCAGTCGGTATCACACAGGACAGGATTAGATACACGGCTCAGCAGTCGGTATCACACAGGACAGGATTAGATACACGGCTCAGCAGTCGGTATCACACATGACAGGATTAGATACACGGCTCAGCAGTCGGTATCACACAGGACAGGATTAGACACACGGCTCAGCAGTCGGTATCACACAGGACAGGATTAGATACACGGCTCAGCTGTCGGTATCACACAGGACAGGATTAGATACACGGCTCAGCTGTCGGTATCACACAGGCCAGGATTAGATACACGGCTCAGCAGTCAGTATCTAATCCTCTCCTATGCACTCCTCTCCCCCCTGCGTGTCTTTCCTCAATGTGGTTTATTATTTTTGTTGTGGGAGATGAGGGAGTCGAGGATTATGCGTTCGGTATGGTTTAAAAAAGATTAATAAAGGACTTTATTCTGGCCGAGTCTTTATTTACAATACAACTATAGGATTAGTAATGGATGGGTGCCTTATAGACGCCTCTCCATTACTAAGCCGTGGGCTTGATGTCACCGGACAATATGGAGGTGACATTAACCCCACAAATATGAACCCCACTTGCTACCGCTACAGGGTAAGTGGAAATTGCCAGGCAAAGCGCCAGAAAAGGCGCATGTAAAAGGCGGCTGAGAGCTGATGTTTTTAGCCTGGGGGGGGGACAGTATCCATGGCCCCTTCCTAGGCTATTAATGTCAGCCCGCAGCTGTCTGCATAATATTTGATGGTTATTAATTATAAGGGGGCCCCACGTCTTTTTTTGGGGGGTGTCCCCCATTTTAATAGCCAGTAAAGGCTATAAGTATACAGTTGCGAGTGTGTGAGTGTGAGCACACCCTCCCACCCACAGACCAGTACACTGCTGTCCTGAAATACTGTGCTCCTGTCACCCTGCTCCTTCCACCATACGTCTCTCACCTCCCTAGAGCAGCACAATACCATATGGATCACGTATAATGCCGATATATATATATATATATATATATATATATATATATATATATATATATATCACATATACTCCCATAAAGACCACACATTATGCCGGGATATTATAATATATATATAATATCACACATTATGCCACCAAGTATTGTGTGATCTATGTGACGGTATTATATGTGATCTATATGGCAATATTATGTTTGCTCAGTGTTGTGGAATGATGTAAAAACTATATGACGGTGGTATATGAGAACTATATTGTGGGATTATGTGTGATCTATGTGGAAGTACTAGGTGAGAATTATATGGCGGTATTATGTGTGATCTATATGGTGGTATGTGAGAACTGTATGACAGTATTATGTGATCTATTTGATAGTATTGTGTGTGATGTATATGGCGGTATTATGTGTGATCTATATGGTGGCATTATGTGAGAACACTATGGCAGTATTATCTTCAGAAAGCGGACCCATTCTATGGTGGTTCTGGCTGAGCACCTGCACGTGGGTCTGGGGTAATAGAGGGGGCAGCATGACCTCCAGTTAGGTGCAGTCAGGGCTAGTGAGGCAGCTGAAGAGAGGGGTCTCATTTTTATCGTTACTATATGGCTACATTTCCTTCCCAGCGTCACCCCGTACTTCGCCTGACGTCTCACTTTCACACATCGCCAGGACAGGATGGAGAAGACAGGATGTGAGGAGGGGAATGGGGTCTGCATGCAAAGTCTGGATCAGAACAGGCCATCAATCCACAGAAATGTTTCCTGGATTTCTGTAGAGCAGACGGCCCATCCATGTGTATAAAAGACAGCGCTCTATGTACAATCCCTGGCTGCACTGAACATGGTGCCCCCCCATAGACCAGCACACTGCTCTCCTGAAATACTCTGTGCTGCTGTCACCCTGCTCCCTCCACCACATATCTCCCAGAATCCTTGCTGCCTGCCATCCTCGGTGACTGTCTACTTGTCAGTACAAGGCTGCCGTCACACATTCAGTATTTGGTCAGTATTTTACCTCAGTATTTGTAAGCCAAAACCTGGAGTGGGTGATAAATGCAGAAGTGGTGCATATGTTTCTATTATACTTTTCCTCTATTTGTTCCACTCCTGGTTTTGGCTTACACATACTGAGGTAAAATACTGACCAAATACTGATAGTGTGACGGCAGCCTTACTCTGCAGTCACCAACAAAATGGCTGCTCACTGTGTTCCTGAATCCTCTCATCCCTTAGCAAACACATGGAAGGGGAGGAGACATCACACACGTCAGCAGACTCCGCCCATAATTACTGCAGTGCAGTAATGTGAGCTAGTTGTACACTAGGTTTTTCTGAAATTTCAGCAGCTGCTCCCCCTAGTGTTTAAAAGTGGAAATTCCAAAACTTTTCAAATTATTTTTCACATTTTACTAAATTATAAACAAATGAAAATATTTTTTAAGAAAATTTAAACATGAATTCTTTACATTTTTACAATTGCTGTAAATTTTTTTTTTTTTATGGCACCTTCCCTTTAAGTAAAGTAATTTGCAATGTTACATTATAAAATTAGAACACATTGGATGAAAGTACAGGGCTCATGTAAGTATAAAACTCTATATCAAAACAATATTGTATTTTATCATCTCTACACATATCTAATCCAATAACTATAAAATAGCCAAAAAATAGAATTTTAATTAAAATTTAATTCCTACACATTATCTATTTCTTAAACAACGTTCATAATTTTTCCATCATTCACCCTCCAGAAATCAAGCTGCTGTGAGGCACATTTACAGCTGTGAATATATCAGGCGGGTGAATTATAAGGCATAGCAGAGTGTCATACTAGCAGGTGTGTGGTACAATAGGAGTAGCAGATATGAGGAGGGGGTCGGGGTTTAAATGCTGTCTAATGTTTTCCAACAGCTGCCAGTGTGTTTCCTATGTGCCAGCGGGAAATAAATCAACCCATAATTCTGCTTTTACTGTCTTTCTCTGAGAAAATTAAACAAGCGCGGATACCATAAAACAGTTTATGTAGCTGTAGTCATAGCATTTGGAGTTTGGGGGGTAAAAGCAATCATATTTTCATCAGAATAGTTCTATGCGCTGGATCTGTATCGATATTACTTCCTGCACCATAAATGTGAGCAGTAACTGTGAAATAATGCCTTGGGTTTCACGGTGTTTAATGTTTCTTCCCAGATATCCTACTTACCTTTCTCTAAGTCCTTTACTTGCCTCTTTGTATTGGTATTTTATTGTATACTTCTCTGTTAAAACTGAAAAAGGAAGTTTATTATTCAGGACCAACAATAGATATTAAATTAAATACATTTTATAACTAACTATGTTAAAAAAAAGATAAAAACATTTCAATTGTTGTGCACCTATCATTATGGATTTTTGATCAGCACAGAATGTCAAAAAATCTTTGCTGATAAATTTCATGAAATCCTTGGGGGTCCAAGTATGGAGCCCATGAGCAGCATGTCGCACTTCTTACCCATTTTCACTGTGCAGTTTAATTTCTATCAAACATACAGTCGGGGAAATAAGTATTTGATCCCTTGCTGATTTTGTAAGTTTGCCCACTGACAGAGACATGAACAGTCTATAATTTTAAGGCTAGGTTAATTTTAACATTGAGAGATAGAATATCAAAAATAAAATCCAGAAAATCACATTGTATAAATTATATAAATGTATTTGCATTTTGCAGTGAGAAATAAGTATTTGATCCCCTACCAACCATTAAGAGTTCTTGCTCCTAACAAGCAGTTAGATGCTCTGAATGAAACTCGTTACCTGCATTAAAGAAACCTGTCTTACATAGTCACCTTTATAAAAGACTCCCATCCACAGACTCAATTAATCAGTCAGACTGTAACCTCTACAACATGGGCAAGACCAAAGAGCTTTCTAAGGATGTCAGGGACAAGATCATAGACCCGCACAAAGCTGGAATGGGCTACAAAACCATAAGTAAGACGCTGGGTGAGAAGGAGACAACTGTTCTTGCAATAGTAAGAAAATGGAAGAAATACAAAATGACTGTCATTCAATCTCGATGAGGGGCACCATGCAAAATCTCACCTCGTGGGGTATCCTTGATTGTGAGGAAGGTGAGAGATCAGCCTAAAACTACATGGGGGGAACTTGTTGATAATCTCAAGGCAGCTGGGACCACAGTCACCAAGTAAACCATTGGTAACACATTAGGCCGTAAAGGTTTAAAATCCTGCAGTGCCCGCAAGGTCCCCCTGCTCAAGGAGGCACATGTGCAGGCCCATCTGAAGTTTGCCAATGAACACCTGCATGATTCTGTGAATGATTGGCAGAAGGTGCTGTGATCAGATGAGACAAAAATTGAGGTCTTTGACATTAACTCAACTCGCCATTTTTGGAGGAAGAGAAATGCTGCCTATGACCCAAAGAACACATCTCCACTGTCAAGCATGGAGGTGGAAACATTATGTTTTGGGGGTGTTTCTCTGCTATGGGCACAGTTCTACTTCACCGCATCAATGGGAGAATGGATAGAACCATGTACCATAAAATCCTGAGTGACAACCTCCTTCCCTCCACCAGGACATTAAAAATGGGTTGTGGCTGTATCTTCCAACAAGACAATGACCCAAAACATACAGCCAAGGCAATAAAGGAGTGGCTCAAAAAGAAGCACATTAAGGCCATGGAGTGGCCTAGCCAGTCTCCAGACCTTAATCCCATAGAAAAATTAAGGAGGAAGTTGAAGCTCCGAGTTGCCAAGCGTCAGCCTCAAAATCTTAATGATTTAGAGATGATCTGCAAAGAGGAGTGGACCAAAATTCCTCCTGACATGTGCGCAAACCTCACTATCTACTGCCCAAAAACATCTGACTGCTGTGCTTGCCATCAAAGGTTTTGCCACCAAGTATTAAGTCTTGTTTGCCAGAGGGATCAAACACTTATTTCTCACTGCAAAATGCAAATAAATTTATAGAATTTACACAATGTGATTTTCTGGATTTTATTTTTGATATTCTATCTCTCAATGTTAAAATTAACCTACCCTTAAAATTAGAGACTTTTCATGTCTTTGTCAGTGGGCAGTGGCCAAACTTACCAAATCAGCTAGGGATCAAATACTTATTTCCCCCACTGTACATACTCAGGATACAGATGAAGTTGAATACACTGATGGGACGTGGAGCCATCACCTCTTGTGCCAAAAATCTGCCTGTGTATCTTAGCTCTAAGTCTCAGTGCAGCACACACCATGACGTCACTGCATTGTGCCTTAGTCTGCACACTGCACTCTCTAGATCAGCAGATCAAGGAAAAGGGGGTGAGGTAAGTAGTATTTGTGTTTTTTTAATTTTGTAGATGTTACCTTAGGAGTATCATTCTGTGTGGGAGCTGTGGGAACCATCATACGGAGGGGACATCATACTGTGTGCAGGCTTTGGGATAATCATATTGTGTAGGGGGTCTGTGGGGCAATCATCATGTGGGACCATCACATTTTTTGTGGGCACCTTGATGCCATGGGACCATCACACTGTGTGATAAGCTGTGGGGTATCATACTGTTTGGGTACCTGGGGATCTATCATATCATATAGGGGTGTTATCGGGATATCATACTGTGTGGTGTAGTATTTTGCGGGTATTATACTATGATGGGGAATTGTAGTGGAATTTGGTGGTAATCATACTTTGAGGTGAGCCACTTTCAGGGCCTTGTACTGTAGTGGTGTGGTGTGTGCGCATCATACTGTGTGTGGGGCTGTTGGGGTCATCATACTGGGTGGAGGGATGTTCTATGGGGACTTCAATCTGTGGGGAAAGAACTCAGAAGGCCTTATACTGTGGGGATCAGTATTTGGGAAGCTTTTAGGGCCATCATACTGTGTTGGGGAATGTGGAGACATCAACCTGCGGGAGTGAGTCTTTGTGCAAGTATTATACTGTGGGGCAGTGTGAGGACATTATACTGTGTAGAAGGATGTACAATGGGTGATTCAGACTATGGTGATGGACTGTACAGACATTACAGTGTGAGAGGTGAGTGTGGGGGCATCGAACAGTAGGGGCTTGCTGTGAAATGATCATGATCTGCATCTTGTGGGGTACTATGGGGGTAAATTGTATGGAGCAATTCACTAAAGGGTATCATACTGTTTGGGGAAATATTCTGGGACATCATATTGTATGAAAGCTATGAAAGTGGTATCGTAGTTGGTGAGAACACCAACCTGGCAGAATTCAGCAAAATGTTCCAAATAAATGTTGCATATGGAAGAAAGACATATGGTATGATGGCAGAGAAGGTATTGCATGTCCCAACCCTATGTTCAGTTCTTCCTCCTGCACAGTATCCTTCTTCAATGCTTAGCAGCTCCCATTTATCTGTATGTTAAAGAGGACATAACTGCAAAAATCAACCATAAACATTAACAATTGTAATTCTATGGATGTGTTTCTTGTCTTAGAGAGATACTGACTTATTTCTAAGTTACTATCTTCCTAAAAACCTTAGATTTATATAACAATTATTCAATGGAAGTACAATGCCATCTTATGGATGACACCACTTCTCATCTTCCATCGGCACCACTCATGTTTCTAATGCGCATGCGTAGGCAGAAGAACAGAAAACAGGAAGCACACTGGTGTTGAGGCCATAGGTTACCTTTTTTAGTAGAGTTTTCACTGCCACTCCTTAGCATTCATTCTACTTACATGCATGTTGCACTGCTCTCTGGTCTGAATGACAAGTTCTCACACTATTTAGAACGGAGAGTAGTGTGATAGTCATGAGTAGGATTGAGTGAAACGGATCGGACAAATTCAAAAATCGCCGACTTTCGGCAAAGTCGGGTTTCATGAAACCCGACCCGATCCTAGTGTGGGATCAGCCATGCAGTCGGCGATCTTCGCGCCAAAGTCGCGTTTCATATGACGCGTTCAGCGCCATTTTTCAGCCAATGAAGGAGGACGCAGAGTTTGGGCAGCGTGATGACATAGGTCTCGTTCCCCACCATCTTAGAGAAGGGCATGACAGTGATTAGCTTGCTTTCTGCGGCGTCACAGGTGGTATAAAGGGCCGTGCACGCCGACCGCCATCTTACCTCTGCCGATCTTAGCATAGGGAGAGGTTGCTGCAGCTTCATCAGAAGAAGGGATATAGTTAGGGAGGGAAGATTAACCCCCAAACCGCTTGTGCTGTAGCGATTTCCACTGTCCAACACCACCTTTTTTTTGCAGGGACAGTGGAGGGTATATTTTTGTGCATCAGCTCTTTAGCTTATTAGGCTGCCTTATAAGGCTCCCTGATAGCTGCATTGCTGTTTGCACGCTGCTGTGCAAACCAACTGCTTTTTTAAAAGCAAAAATCCTGTTGCTCCTTTCTGCACAGTTATCTTGTTTATTTGTCCACACTTTTGTGTGCTGCCATACTTGTCCTGAGATCATTGTAGGGAGATTGAAATTGTACTACAGTCCTTGGATTTTTTCATATATCTTCCAGCCACTTTCTGCCACTTACATTGTGTTGTGTTATACACTGGGCCTGAGTTTTGGTGCAGTCTCCCCCCCAAAAAAAGGGAGATTCAAATTGTCACAAAGTGGATATACATCAGTTCTGTTAGCTTGTCGTATATCAGCCAGCCACGTTCTGCCACTTACATTGTGTTGTGTTATACACTGGGCCTGAGTTTTGGTGCAGTCTCCCCCCAAAAAAAGGAAGATTCAAATTGTCACAAAGTGGATATACGTCAGTTCTGTTAGTTTGTCGTACATCAGCCAGCCACGTTCTGCCATTTACATTGTGTTGTGTTATACACTGGGCCTGAGTTTTGGTGCAGTCTCCCCCAAAAAAGGGAGACTCAAATTGTCACAAAGTGGATATAAGTCAGTTCTGTTAGTTTGTCGTATATCAGCCAGCCACGTTCTGCCACTTACATTGTGTTGTGTTATACACTGGGCCTGAGTTTTGGTGCAGTCTCCCAAAAAAAGGGAGATTTAAATTCTCAACAAGTTTATATACACCTTCTACCTTGTTTTACAGTACCATATAACGGCTGTTATTTTGGTTAGATTTTCCCAAAAATGAGGAAGTCTGGTGGAAGAGGCCATGGGCGGTCATTGCCAGCTGGTACTGATGGTGGTTGTGGTGGTGGAGCATCTGGTGGTAGTGGGAAAAGCAAAATAGCACCTAAGGCTGGAGGTGTTGAGCCAGCGTCATCGTCTGGCTACACAAGGCCTCGAAGGCTCCCTTATCTTGGAGTAGGAAAGCCACTTTTAAAGCCGGAGCAGCAGTAAAAAGTTTTGGCTTTCCTTGCTGACTCAGCCTCTAGCTCTTTCGCCTCCTCTTCAGAAAGTTCAAAATATAAAAGCAGCGAGTCGTCAGTGGATGCTCGCAGTCAGGAACAAGACGTTTCCTTGTGTCCTTCACCCAAACCAAAAGTGAAGGATGCATCAGGTGACACTACAGGTTACTCCATGGAGCTCTTTACACATACCGTGCCTGGGTTAGAAAGGGAAATTGTTAACTGCCCATTACAAGATGAATCGGACATGAAGTGCACTGATGCACAGCCACAGCTAGATTATTATGCTGTTCCATTGACTCAGATCACTACATTGCCCTTGCAGTGTACTCAGCCAGAATCTGACCCTGATGAAACTATGGTGCCCCATCCCGAACGCTATAGCAACCTTACACGGTGACACAGAGGAAGGTGCACATGACATTGAAGAGGAGGTGATAGATAACACAGTTGTTGACCCAGATTGGCAGCCATTGGGGGAAGAGGGTGCCGCTGCCAGTAGCTCAGAAGCGGAGGTGGATGATCCGCAGCAGCCATCTACATCGCAACAGCTGTCATCTGGCAGGCCCGTATCAGGCCAAAAACGTGTGTCAAAAACAAAAACAGTTTTAGGACAGCGTGGCCATCCGGTGAAAGTAGCACAGCGTGCAATGCCTGAAAAGGTATTCGATAGTAGGAAGAGCGCAGTGTGGCAATTTTTTAACCAAGATCCGAATGATCAGTCAAAAGTTATCTGTAAGAAATGCTCAAAGACCTTTAGCAGAGGGAAGAATCTTCAAAATTTAAATACAACGTGCATGCGTAGACATTATCCAGCATGCACTTGCAAGCCTGGACTAACTGCCAAACGTCACTTATCGTTGGTGCACCTGCTCAGAATGAAGGTAGTCAGCAACGCTACATTGCTTCCCTCACTGTAAGCCCACCGGTTAAGACACCACCAGCAGCAAATGTGGAGGTATCGTCGCAAGGCCAAAGCAGTCAGGGAATCACAAGGTTATTAGTAGGAAACACTGTATGTAGGCCAACATCAAGAATACCATCACCAACCCTCTCTCAATCCGCCATGTCCACCACCACCACCACCGCTAGTTCCACCATATGCAGCTCTCCAGTCCAGCTCACCCTACAAGAGACTCTCATTAGGAAAAGAAAGTACTAATCCTCTCATCCGTGTACACAGGGTTTGAACACCCACATTGCTAGACTAATCTCGTTAGAGATGATGCCCTACCGGTTGGTTGAAAGCGAAGCTTTCAAAGACCTGATGGCCTACGCAGTACCACGCAATGACCTACCCAGTCGGCAATTCTTTGCGAGAAAAGCCATCCCAGCCCTCCACTAGCATGTCAAAGACCACATTGTCCATGTACTCAGGTAATCAGTGAGTGGAAAGGTGCACCTCACAACAGATGCATGGATCAGTAGGCATGCCAGGGGCGTTACGTGTCCATCACGGTACACTGGGTTAATGTGGTGGATGCAGGGTCCACAGGGGACAGCCATAGTGGGATAGTTCTGCCTAGCCCATGGTTGGCTGTAGGCATTCGCGACCCCTCCTCCTCCTCCTACAGAAGCAAAAGCTGGTCCACAGACCACAGTAGCACGACCACTCCATCCGCAGCTGCCAGTGTTGCACACAACGTGTCCCATTATCGAACAGCTAGTGCTAAGCATCAGCAGGCTGTGTTATAAATTAAGTGTTTGGGCGACAACAGACACACCGCGGAAGTACTGGCCGAGTACTTGCAGCAACAAACGCAGTCATGGCTGGACAGTGTACATCTTGAGGCAGGCAAGGTAGTCAGTGATAACGGAAGGAATTTTATGGCTGCCATAGCCCTTTCAGAACTGAAACACATACCTTGCCTGGCTCACACCTTGAACCTGGTGGTGCAGTGCTTCCTCAAAAATTATCCGAAGTTACCAGCCCTGCTCCTGAAGGTTAATTATATAGACATAATCCAATAACACCCTTATACGGTAAGATGGAGAGAAAAAATCCCTCCCTAGATACCTCAAGGGCATCCACTCATCAGGACAACTCCCAGAGTAGTAAGACAAGAAAAAATGGAGAAAAACAGTCCCAAGCAACATAGTAATGAACGCCAAAATTTTATTTAAACAATAACTATAAAATCATATAACCATATATAAATAAACACATGTATGTCTGCTGTATGCAGCATGCATTTAAACAGGAGTGTGCAAAATGAAGGACATAGCAGTACAACAGGTGAGACAATATGGCAGGGAAAACATCCCTATAGTGTGCATTATAATAAGAGGCTGCTGACTGGGTTTAGAGGGGCAGCAATTAGTAGCTACAAGAGCATTAACCCAATGTGTCAAGCTGTTCCCCCATCAATAACCCTACAGCAATTTTGTAAACCAGAATAAATGCACACTTACCCACATAAGAGGGGTACCCCGCCGCACGTCACCTGAAGACCCTGAACGCGCGTTTCGCGTTGAGCTTTTTCAACAGGGAACATTGTATTGTCCATTTTTGGTGTTTATATATGAATCGTACCGGAAATGAGGTCGAGGAGACTCGCGCATGCGCAGTCGCAATCCGCGTGTGAGACTCCTCCCCCCGCACGGCCGTCAGAGACGAGGCGCCCATAGAGGCGAAAAGCCGCCTGATGACGTCACAATGGTATGGGCGCACCGCTCATAATGATAGCCGCTAGAGGGATAGGAGTGCCAAGCGCAAACAACCGCGCATGCGCGCCTCTGGTTTACAAAATTGCTGTAGGGTTATTGATGGGGGAACAGCTTGACACATTGGGTTAATGCTCTTGTAGCTACTAATTGCTGCCCCTCTAAACCCAGTCAGCAGCCTCTTATTATAATGCACACTATAGGGATGTTTTCCCTGCCATATCGTCTCACCTGTTGTACTGCTATGTCCTTCATTTTGCACACTCCTGTTTAAATGCATGCTGCATACAGCAGACATACATGTGTTTATTTATATATGGTTATATGATTTTATGGTTATTGTTTAAATAAAATTTTGGCGTTCATTACTATGTTGCTTGGGACTGTTTTTCTCCATTTTTTCTTGTCTTTCTGCTCCTGAAGGTGCGAAGACTTTGCTCGCACATCCGCCGGTCGCCCGTACACTCCAGCCATATGCTGAACCATCAGTGATCACTGAATCTTCCCCAGCACTGCCTAATAATCGATGTTGCAACAAGGTGGTACTCCACACTGCACATGGTTCAGAGGCTGTGCGAACAGAGGCGTGCTGTAATTAATTTGTGGGAGGATACACATACATGGGCAGACACTTGGATGGCAGACATGGAGTTGTCTGGTGTGCAGTGGTCTAAGCTACAAGACCTCTGTCAAATCCTTCAGTGTTTTGAGGAATGCACATGGCTGGTAAGTGCAGACGATGCCATCATAAGCATGAGCATCCCACTAATGCGTTTGCTGATGCAAAGTTTGATGCACATTAAGGAGCAGGCGTCTGCAGCTGAGGAGGAGGGAAGCCTTGAGGACAGTCAGCCATTGTCTGCTCAGGGAACTCTCCTGGACGAGGTGGCGGACGAAGAGGAGGAGGAGGATGATGGGGATGAATAATTATGGGAGGAGGATGCTTCTCAGGGGGCAATAGAAACTGGTGGCGTTGCAAGGTCAGGTACAGGGTTTTTGCGGGACACAAGTGATGTTGATTTGCAAGAAAGTGCTTCTCAACCCAGCACAAGCAGTGAATTGACACCTGGAACATTGGCCCACATGGCTGAGTATGCCTTGCATATCCTAAAAAGGGACCCCAGGATTATCAAAATGATGACCGATGACGATTACTGGTTGGCCTGCCTCCTGGATCCACGATATAACGGAAAATTACAAAATATCATGCCACATCAGAACCTTGAGCAAATATTGGCAACCAAACAAGCTACTCTTGTAGACCATTTGATTCAGGCATTCCCAGCACAGAGCGCCGGTGATGGTTCTCACACGAGCTGCAGGGGGCAACAGGGCAGAGGTGTTAGAAGTTCACAAATCAGAAGTGGCGTTGGACAGAGGGGTTTTCTGACCAGGTTGTGGAGTGATTTTGCAATGACCGCAGACACGACAGGTACTGCTGCATCAATTCAAAGTGACAGGAGACAACATTTGTCCAATATGGTTATGAACTATTTTTCCTCCCTTATCGATGTTCTCCCTCACACGTCATTCCCCTTTGATTACTGGGCATCTAAAATAGACACCTGGCCTGAATTGGCAGAATATGCATTACAGGAGGTCGCTTGCCCTGCTGCTAGTGTGCTATCAGAAAGAGTGTTCAGTGCTGCTGGTTCAATACTGACCGAAAAAAGGACTTGTCTGGCTACCCAAAATGTTGATGATCTAACCTTCATTAAAATGAACCAATCATGGATTTCTAATTATTTTGCCCCACCTTCCCCCGCTGACACGTAGCTTTCCTGAAAAATGTCTTGCTTTTGGCCTCCTCTTACTGAGTGCTCCAATTCCTCCATTTGCAGCTGCTGAATGTCCACCATAGGCCATTTTTATACCTCCCTAAATGGGCTGACTCCCCCCACAGAGCCGTGGTCACCACCTGGCGCAAGCACCCGTGCGAGTGGCGTTTGCCTGGACAGGTGGGTGTGCCCACTCTTGGGCGACGGCACTGGCACAGGGTCCCTCATAGTACAATGAAGTGTCTCTGACGGTGGTGGTGCACAACCAACGTCACACACACCGTCGTAATATGAGGGGCCCTGTGCCAGTACCGCCACCCACGAGAGAGTGTTCCCTCCAGCTCGAACAGTGCTCTACCACTTGCAATACTTAGCTCTCCCTGCTCCACCACTCTATAGTCTGGGCTGTTAAATCCTTGAATGGCACTGCCAATACAAATTTGTTGAAATGATAGATGATAGTTAAAATATACAGGGGCCCTGGCCTCCATTTAGACCAGTTAATACTTTGCGCCTACTACCACTGTCTGCTACTCAGCAGAAGAGCCCACCCCTGTTCCTAGCTATGACACCTGTTTATTTATGAACAATTTTTTGGCAGACATTTAGTCCACTTTATTATTTGGGCTTACTAACTGTGTCTGCCACTCATTACAGTTGTCCTCCACTGAACAAAGCAATGCCGCCTGTTTAGTCCTTTTACTAATTTTGAACCGCATTCAGCCTACTTAATTATTTGGGCCTACTAACTGTGTCTGCCCCTCATTACAGTTGTCCTCCACTGAATAAAGCAATGCCGCCAGTTTAGTCCTGTTACCAATTTTGAACTGCATTTAGCCTACTTAATTATTTGGGCCTACTAACTGTGTCTGCCACTCCTTACAGTTGTCCTCCGCTGAACAAAGCAATGCTGCCTGTTTAGTCCTGTTACTAATTTTGAACTGCATTTAGCCCACGTTATTATTTGGGCCTACTAACTGTGTCTGCCACTCCTTACAGTTGTCCTCCGCTGAACAATGCAATGGCGCCTGTTTAGTCCTGTTACCAATTTTGAACTGCATTTAGCCTACTTTATTATTTGGGCCTACTAACTGTGTCTGCCACTCCTTACAGTTGTCCTCCGCTGAACAATGCAATGCCGCCTGTTTAGTCCTGTTACCAATTTTGAACTGCATTTAGCCTACTTTATTATTTGGGCCTACTAACTGTGTTTCCTCCTCATCTTGCCCATTGCCCAGCCACTGCTAGATGAGTCTGCTGGTACATTGACCCAGACCACTACATTCCTCTTGCACTCTTTACAGCCAGAATCTGACCCTGCTGAAAGTCAGGTTCTCCTTCCCGCATACTATACCACCTTACACGGGGACAAAGAGGAAGGTGCAGATGAAAGTGCAGATTCCTTCATCAGGTGGGGGGGCATACTCGTTGGCGACGTCACTGGCACAGGGCTCCTCATAGTATGCAAAAGTGTCTCTGCCGGTGGGAGGCGCCACTTGCCGTCAAACACACCACCGTACTATGAGGGGCCCTGTGCCAGTGCCAATGCCAACGAGTGGGCCCCCGTGCTTGCTCAGGATCACAGCACTTGCAAAGTTGAAATACTTACCTCTCCCTGCTCCACCGCCGTAACGTATTCCACGTTTCCTGGGCCCACGAAAATCTTGAGATAGCCCTACCCCCCCACAACTTTAGCCAAATGACCCCCAGTTTTCAATGCCTAACTATTATTATAAAGTAAATTAAGATTGACAAGCTTCAGTAATAAGAATTGATGTTTTTGGCATTAAAATGGGCACTGTAGGTGTTTTCCTGTCCTCCACTCACTGCCAACTTTGATTCCCCATTGACTTGCATTGGGTTTCATGTTTCAGTTGGCCCCCGACTTTACGCAATAATTGGCCGATTTCGTCGGGTTTTGCGAAACCTGATTAGATCCGAAAAAAGTAAAAGTCGCTCAACTCTAGTCATGAGCTTTGAAGCTCTGTGGAGTAGCAGTGAAAACCCTACTAATAAAGTGAAATTATGGCCCCCGACACCATTGCAGACATTATCATTCACTCTACCAATTCACAGATATGGAGTGAATGATAATGTGCACATTATTTTACTTTATTAGTAGGGTTTCACTGCCGCTCCGTAATGTAGAACTTCACTGCCCATGACTATCACACAGCTCCTTGGTCTAAACAGGGTCTAAAGGTGCGACAAGAGAAGAAACACCCCCTGAAGACCTTATATTGCTGATATATCTTAGATTGCTGCATTTTCCAGATGTGGTTGTTTAATGCAATTGTTTAATGTGCGATTAACGTTCCTCTATACACTTGTATTGAGAAAGTGAAAGGAACAGTATAGGTGCAGGGCACCGAAGAGTTAAAGGGAACCTGTCAGCTGGATTGTGCTGAGTAATCTACACACAATGTCAGGTCAGCGTTTTTATATTGATTAAAATGATACCTTGGTTGATGAAATCCGTCTTGTGGTTATTGCTTA
The DNA here is from genome assembly GCF_051348905.1 of Ranitomeya variabilis. Classification (NCBI taxonomy): domain Eukaryota; kingdom Metazoa; phylum Chordata; class Amphibia; order Anura; family Dendrobatidae; genus Ranitomeya; species Ranitomeya variabilis. The sequence goes on along the minus strand of NC_135233.1, from coordinate 1,016,044,930 downwards.
ATCTTTATTTTCAGTTTTGAGTTAATGTTATGCTCGTGCCCCGAGCATGTTAAATTAAACATATTGCATTTAAGGCCGGAGTCAATACCCGGCACTGCCGCTGGCACTCGGGACCGGAGCGTTCAGCTGCATAGAAATACATGCAGCCGCACGCGCTGCTTCCGAGTGCCGGTGGCAGTGCCGGTATGGAAGCGAGAGACTCGTGTGAGTTTCTCGCAAGTGTGACCCTGGCCTAACGCAGATTTCGTGTGTGTGTCTTTATTTAAGGCTGGGATCACATATGCGAGAAACTCGGACGAGTCTCGGATCTTAATACTCGACCCTGGCGCCGGCACTTGGGAGTGGACCGTGCAGCTGCATTGAAATACATGCAACTGCACGCTCCGCACCCAAGTGCCGGCAGCAGTGCCGGGTATTAAGATGCGAGACTCGTCCAAGTTTCTCGCTTGTGTGATCCATCTATCATATCTATCTATCTATCTATGGTATCTATCAATCATCTGTTTATCTATCTATCTATCTATCTGTCTATTGTATCTATCTATTATCTATCTATTATCTATCTATCAATATATCTATCTATTGATATATCTATATAGAGATATATTTATAGATAGATATATTGGTAGATAATAGATAGATATATCGATAGATAGATACCATAGATAAATACGATAGATAGATCCATAGATAGATGTGATAGATTCGATAGATAGACAGATACAGTACGATAGATATGTATCGTATCTATCTATTGTATCCATCTATGTGATAGAAATATATATATATCATGTAGATCTGACTTGCATGTATACTCCTCTATAATCATATATACTCATATACTCACAGCTAATATATACACTATAATCAATGGTCCTAAAATGGCTGACATAAACTGATATAAGCCAGGCAAACTGTATGGGGTTTTCCAGGCAAAAACAGGAACTTAGGTCAGATGTCCTGAAGTAATGTCTACAATATCGCTAAGTCTTGCTGAAATAGCAGGATAAGGGTGACAGCTACGTCCAAGAGTGCTAAATCAGCTTGTTGCCAGGTAGACTTCAGTCAGAATATGCCATGTACTCAGTTAAATACATTATGTACTTAGTCAGCCAATGAAATAATAGCTAGACAATATGGTAATTAATTAACCACCCCTAACCACCCCTAACCACTCCTTCCTATATGCAATTATAAAACTATGTATGTACAATAAATGATCAGTATTGATGGAATGTTATTGACACAATGTTATGCAGTCTCATTCTTGAGTGCTCAAAATACTCAGTCTAATTGGGAACGGCCGCAGCACACACAGGGATATATTTATCCAAACCAAATTTCCATGACATCTAACGTATCTATCTATCTATCTATCTATCTATCTATCTATCTATCTATCTATCTATCTATCTATCTATCTATCTATCTATCTAGCTGTGTGTGTATATTCTTCAATAGAGTATGTAAATGAAGAGTTTGGACAAGAAATGACATCACAATTCTTTTTTTTGTATATCTTTATTGAGCTTACAAAAACACACACAAATGCGCATGAAAAAATGCATAAAAAAAGCATGAAAAACGCGTAAAAAAACACATGAAAAATGCAGGTGACCTGCCAGTGACCTCAGGTGCAGATTTGGTGCAGATATTACCTGCGTCAAATCCTGAGCAAATCCTGAGGCAATCCTAAACGTGGACACATACCCTTAATCTCCTGCTGATAAAACACCACTTGTATTGAAACAACAGCCAAATAAGTGACACATCTTGGAAATCAGTGTCTCAGTCGCTACCTCATTCTGCCCTCCGATTACATAGCAAAAACCTGCTGACAGATTCCCTTAAAGTGCTTTGGCGCCTTGTGTTCATGTGGATAAAAATGATTACAAACACCAGTGATTGTCTTACCGCTGTTTCTAACATCATGTCCTCCCTCTATCTGAAAGTGAACTTTTCAAAAACTGAACTCCTCGTGTTCTCTCCCTCTACTAACCTACTTTTGCCTGACATTGCCATCTCCGTGTGCGGTTCCACCATTACTCCAAAGCAACATGCCCGCTGCCTTGGGGTCATACTTGATTTGGAGCTTTCATTCACCCCCCACATCTGATCACTGGCTCGCTCTTCTTATCTGCATCTCAAAAACATTTCTAGAATTCGCCCTTTTCTTACTTTCGACTCTGCAAAAACTCTTACTGTTTCACTTATTCAATCTCGTCTGGACTATTGTAACTCTCTACTAATCGGCCTCCCTCTTACCAAACTCTCCCCGCTCCAATCTGTCCTGAATGCTGCTGCCAGAATCATATTCCTCACCAACCGTTACACCGATGCCTCTACCTGGTGCCAGTCATTACACTGGCTACTCATCCACTCCAGAATCCAGTACAAAACTACTACCCTCATCCACAAATCACTCCATTGCTCAGAACCACCCTACATTTCCTCTCTGGTCTCAGTCTACCAACCTACCCGTGCCCTCCGCTCCGCTAATGACCTCAGGTTAGCATCCCCAATAATCAGAACCTCCCACTCCCGTCTCCAAGACTTTACACGTGCTGCGCCAACTCTTTGGAATGCGCTACCCAGGTTAATATGATTAATCCCCAATCCCCACAGTTTTAAGTGCGCCCTAAAAACTCATTTGTTCAGATTGGCCTACCGCCTCAACGCATTAACCTAACTATCCCTGTGTGGCCCATTAAAAAAGAAAAAAACATAATCAGGTTCCTCGCATCATGTTCTCATACACTTTATGCAGTTAATAGCCCTCTGTGTCTGTACTGCTACATAGAATTAACAGAAAAACGGCTCGCACATCCTAACCAGTGTGAATAGGTGCATACCAGGAGCAGCTACCTCCATACATAAATATACAAAAAAGGTTGCACTCTATTGTGCCAAAGCATGTCTAATATGGAATACATGAAATTTGAATAGCAAAATGGCTTTTGAACATTAGAAAAATATTTAAGAGACGCTTTGCACAGAATTTGATATAAATCAAATAGTGTGAGCCCATCAACTTCGTCAAAGTGGTCTCAGACTGATGGGTCCCTGACCTCCCTGTCCAAATGTGAACACTTACCAAAGGCCAATATCTGTATGCCTGGGTGAATGTGGACACCTCTATTCAGCAAAGCCTACATATGAGTTAGCCGGGACCAAGTGTGATGAGATGCAATTAAAAACCACATGGTGATGGGAGGAGTGCACAGCCAGTAAGCTAACATGGAATTAACAGAAAAACGGCTCACACATCCTAACCAGTGTGAATAGGTGCATACCAGGAGCAGCTACCTCCATACATAAATATACAAAAAAGGTTGCACTCTATTGTGCCAAAGCATGTCTAATATGGAATACATGAAATTTGAATAGCAAAATGGCTTTTGAACATTAGAAAAATATTTAAGAGACGCTTTGCACAGAATTTGATATAAATGGGTGCACTCCTCCCATCACCATGTGGTTTTTAATTGCATCTCATCACACTTGGTCCCGGCTAACTCATATGTAGGCTTTGCTGAATAGAGGTGTCCACATTCACCCAGGCATACAGATATTGGCCTTTGGTAAGTGTTCACATTTGGACAGGGAGGTCAGGGACCCATCAGTCTGAGACCACTTTGACGAAGTTGATGGGCTCACACTATTTGATTTATATCAAATTCTTGCACGGAATGATTTGTGGCTGTTAGACAACCTGAACACATGCAGGGATTGCCTGTTTGTTAGGGAATCCCCACATGTATTCAGGCTGTCTAGCAGCCGCAAATCATGCAGCTGTGGTGACACAAACATAATCTACATGCACGCCCAAGATACTCAGAAAACACACAAGCATGCTCAGGAAACTCGAGTAATGAGCACAATCGCTAATCACTACCGAGCAGTTCTCAGGTGCCTTTTCCCCTATCACTGACTCGGAACATGCATTGCATGTATCTCCCCCTCATGTCTGTCTTGCCCTCCTAATCTGATGATGCTAGTTCTTCTTCCTCTGACCCACCTGTTGGCTCATCTGCAACCAGTTGTCCCTCAGTTCCTGCTACATTGTCACTGTACTTTTCTGGTTCCGCTGAATGTTGTCTAGAAGCAGGGGTTGGCACTTCAGCTGCGCACCTGCAGCCAGCAATCCTATGGCAGCCATGACCCCCTTCCGTGTCACTTTTATTTTCTTCATTGCGCCTCTTGTAAATGTCTTTATGGGACCTCCTGTCCGTCTACTTTCCAACCTGTCCAAATGCAAGCAGTCTGCTCTCCTCTTCTTCCCCAGTGTCAGCCAGACTTCCCTAAACATATACTGTATGTGATTGTAAAACTGACCGCCCGTCCTGGTGCAACTTTTGACGTGGACGCCTTTGATGATACTGGTACGCCAGCGCGCAGTGACGTCCGCATGCCTTTGCACGATGTCAGCTGTCTCTGATGCATGCATGCACTCAAAATGAGGGTGGTTCTCCGATGCGGATTACTCCCAGATCTTTGTGCAGCCACATGGCTCAAGTGACCTGCTGCAGATTCTGGAGTGTCCCTGGTGGGGCTCCTCTCTCTTTGCTGCACCCTGGTGGTCATCTCCGGGCTTAGCTGCACAGGAAGCCAGGACCTCCTGGGGCACTTGGGAGGTACTAGTCCTTCAGCTGCTTTGCTGACCCGGTCGTTCAGCATCCTCAACTGCTGCTGGAGCCATCGTGGACATTTTTCCCTTTTCAAAGCCTTGCAGCTCATAAGCAAGGCCTCCATAACAGAGTACGGATGTTTTGATGAGGATCAACCAATGGACTGCAACTAACCCACCCCGACTCCCCTATATACTCAGAGCCCCATGAGTGGACACCCGATTGTTCCTCATCCCAGAATTTCAACATCAAAAACGCTATCTTAGTTTTTTCCTTCATTACTATTTTCTCTATAAATAACACAATCAAGGCCTAGCAGGCATCCTAGTCATGTGGCCCTTCCCTTTTGCCCCTCGGGCTTGCAGTATGTGTCCTACTCTTCCTATGAGTAGATTCAGATTTGCTGCAAAATTTCGAACATTTTTTAGCATAAAGCCTTATAAACCTGTCTAAAACTTTTGTCAAAAATTGAGAATTTTGAAAGAATTTGTGCAATTTGCAACTGTTTAGGTTTTTCTTTACACCATAAAATAGCTTAAAGGGTATTCTTAAGTTGTCTCCTGAGCAGCACACAGCTTTCCAGGTTCTTTCACTTCTGGCAGTGTGGCAACTCTTGCTTGAGTGACAGTTCTGATGAAAAGCAAAGCTGTAGTATAAGGACAACTATAAAGCTCAACAAAAGTTCTGCTATAACACATTCAGTTATTTGTTCTGACGTGTACACTGCTATCACTATATTTACACATGGCGATAACAGGGCATTTGAACAAGCACATAGCTCTGGACTGTGAGAGCTGTGATTAGGACACGTGGTATGAAACCTGCCAATAATGGGTGCCGGTGATTTTCCAAGATTTATAACAGCAGCTTGCTAGGAGCTAAGAGAGAGGGAGGTGAGCAGATAACTGCTGTATAGACAGCAGTGGGCTACAGAGGGCTGACTGGGATGTAAAAATGTACCTCTCTCCTTGAATGTAGCTACTGCACACTCTTGGCCAGAATGTGGGCCCGCAACAATAGTTCAGCTCAATGGAAGCCACCTGTGCACTATGAAAGATAAAAGCTATCATAGTAGGAGAATAACAGCAGATAGAAAAGGGTGTCTAACTGAGTAAAGTGACTGAATAATTTAAGAATACATCTACAGTATAATAAATGTAAAAAAATCTGTCGAACACTGTAGTGTTCTTCTATAGCCTAAAAGTTTAAATAATTGTGTTGCACATAGACACATGTTGCAGATCTTCTTAAATGTTGATCAGCCAATCATCCTGTAATGTTAATTTTATTCAGGGAACAATAAAAGTAGCATATATCAAGGAGTTACTTAATCTCCAGATCAAGTCTATGATATACCAATTACACTAAAAATAATATAATATTATATGGAAATACAATAATTTCCATTGCAAATTTCCATGTTATTCATTAGATATGGAAATATTTCACCTAAAGACATAGTCTCCCTCCATTGTGTAGGGGAATGAAGGGGAAAGAATGTGTTTATTTTTAAACCTCTCTTTTTTGCTTACATTTTGATCTTGCTTTGAGATTTGGGAAGGATGGATGGGGCCTTAGGGTTATATGATATTTATGAATGAGCAAAAAGATTTGCACAACCGTGGTCTGGTGTCCACTTTGGTCCACTGTGGCAAACCTTTTCAGCAGGCACTTTTCTGGCTGTAGAATAAATTTACTAAAAATGTGTCAATGAGCACACTCTGAAGGGGCGTTTGTAACTCTTTTGTCTTTTACTGAGCTCTGTTAAGCTGATTTATTACCACAGGCCACATCAATAGAGATCTCAACGATCAGGTGGTTATTAATCAGCTCAGAGTTGTTAATTAAAAGTAAAAACTCTTTGTCAGAATCACAATAAGCTCACTGACTGATTCTTAGTAAACACAAAAGTTTAAAAAAGTTTACAAAAATATGAAAAAAGTTACAAAAATTCAAATCACCCTCATTTTGCACTATTAAAAATAAAAGTAATAAAAAATAGACATATTTGTTATTGATGCATTTGTAAAAGTCCGATCAATAAAAATATAAAATTACACATCAGAGGGCAGCATACGGCATCTACCTGGGATCGCCACCCTGTTCGGGGCCACCTTACCCACAGACGGTTTATCCAGGCCTGCAGAGGATTTTTTCGTAACCAAGACAGCGTTGCCAGATACTGTTGAAGAAAGCACACGGCATCTATCTGGTCGTTCTATTCTCCTCTGGGCTATGTAAGTGCACTATACCAGGACTGCATGATTCAATGAGAGCCATATCAGGCATTCATTTTATTATATTTTAACCCTTCTCTCCCTCACCTCGTTTATTATTTTCAGAATGTTGTAGAGTGATCATTTCTGATATCCATTAGATTATTGATCCCCCCATTGTGGTGATCGATTTCCAACTGGCATTTACGTGGGTCTCTCATAAATAGTTTTCCAACTCTGAGCACAGCGCAGGTAGCTTTTCTTTTTTGTATTTCATTTTATTCAGTTACGGACGGGGTGTTCCGTAACACTATTTGCTGCAGTCTTCAGAGGGTGTTAGCGCTACTGGCCATTTTATACAAAAATATAAAATTAGTCCGATCGGTAAATGGTAAAATCGAAAATTCAGAGCCATGGTTTTTGGCTGCTGCATCACTGCAATAAGATGCAATAAAAGGTGATTTCACATTGTATCCAGCCCAAAATAGTATCAGTAAGGGTATTTGTCTGTGGCGCCCCTGAGGTTTCAGTCGCCACAGAGGTACTGCACCTCCCCCAGAGGTGTGGTACCCCGCTCTAAGGTAAGGAAGGGGGAATTACCCAGAACCCAAACACTCGCATCCAACACCAGAACTCTCAGGCTCAGGGAGGGACTAGGTAGAGGGTGTGGGTGGAGAGTGACAGTTAGAGGGGTTGTCATGGAAACAATAGGAGGAGTCAGGAAAGGTCTAGAAAGTTAGTCTGTGGGGAGAAGTGAAGCAGAGCAGACATGAGAGACAGTTGGAGCTGGGTGTAGTGAGTAATCCACCAGTAGGGCCCGAATCTACGCCAACTGTAGTTGGGTGGAGGGACCAGGTAGCAGTGGGGAAACCGGCCCCCAGACTAGTGGAGAACTACAAGGCTCAGCTAGCCAGCTAGAAGCTGTGGTAATTTTATGTGCCACAGCCACAACCACACACATTCGTCGACAAGCAATCTGCATAGGATCCAGGGGGCCAGGAGTACGTTGCCCGACAAGACATTGAGGCCACTGGCTTGGGACACTGTGTGTGAAGGCGCAGGGCAGGAGAGGCAGGAGCAAGCGCAGTGAGACAGCCAGGAAAGGAACATAAGAAGGGGGTTCTGGCAAAGTCAGGGCCGTATTTAGAGTTTCTGCTGCCCTAGGCACTTTTAGTGCTGCCTCCCCCTTTGGTGAGTATGACACTATCGGCAGTGACTTTGGCAAGAATCGCTGATGTGAAGGTAGCCTTTTGCAGCAGATCCGGCAGTTTTTCTGCATCTGCCGCGTAACGGATCACCTACAGCAACACTGCGTATGGCCTCATTCATTCCCTATGGGATTGGTGGCACTTGCCGTGATCTGGCAAATGCGGTACCATACCTCCCAACTTTTGAAGAAGGGGAAAGAGGTATAAAGTTTGCGGTGCACGTAGTGCGCCCCGGCATATTTTAGGCCACACCTCTGACCACACCCATTTCACAACTAGTAACACCCATATCCACGTCCCAACCACACCCATTTAGCACTGCTGATCACACTGTTTCATATACAATTATTAGAACAAAAAAAAATATCGCCAAACAGTGCTCCATACTGTATAATGGCCACACATGATGCACAATACTGTATAATGGCCACACATGATGCTCAATACTGTATAATGACCATGCAGTGCTCCATGCTGTATAATGGCCACACATAATGCTCAATACTGTATAATGGCCACACATGACGCTCAATACTGTATAATGGCCACACATGATGGTCAATACTGTATAACGGCCACACATGATGCTCCATACTGTATAATTGCCACACACGATGCTCAATACTGTATAATGGCCACACATGATGCTCAATACTGTATAATGGCCACACATGATGCTCAATACTGTATAATGGCCACACATGATGCTCCACACTGTATAATGGCCACACACAGTTCTCCATACTGTATAATGATCCCACATGATGCTCAATGGGGGGGCAGTCAGTCGGTAGGTGACCCAGGACTTAAATAAATAAAAAAAGAAAACCTTGCTCAGGTGCCGCCCCCTGCATCATCCTGCCCTAGGCACGTGCCCTCAAGTGCCTAGTGGCAAATACAGCCCTGGGCAAAGTGGACCCCAAATTACCTGAGAGCTGGCTGGATCGCAAACCTGGAGGACACAGCACATTGCTGGTGACTGCCTATAACAACTGTGAGTAAACTGCAAAAACTGCACCCTGCTGTGTCCTCTGATTTATTGCTGCGCCACCTGCCCTGCACTACAACCATCACATCACCAACTGACCCAGTGGACCGGAACTGCAGCGTCGCCCATCCATTGCCAAATACCACGGGTGGCATCACAAACAAATCCCCTGTAAACTTTATTTTCCCTTTCCCTTCATTTTATTCATTTTATTGGATGCCCAGGACTGGGTCACTGCTGCCATGACCACCCCCTTACGAACCATCGGACCCGGCCCAAGTACCCCACGGACCTGGCGGGCACTCCATTTTTGGCATCATGAACAGGATATCGTAGCCCGGTGCCACTGTGTCCTGTGTGCCAGAGACTCTGTTGAATTGTGAAATTGCCACCATTACAGTGTCACAAAACACGCGGGAGAAGAGAGGCATGTCATCATGGGTGGAACCTAAAAGAAAGGCGCGAAAACCATGCCTGCCCATTGTAGCTACTTCTATGCCCCAAGAACATGTAAGTCAGCGATGAAGATCTGCTTCCTGGTCAGGGATGGCGGGAAGAGAAAGAAAATGAAGGACCGCTCACGAACGAGAGAGTGGGAACAGCATGTGGGAGTGGGAGCAATCAAGGACCCAACCAGAAAGATGGAGAGCGGTGGTTACTCGGAGCATGGGGTGGAAGTGGAGGACTCCCCCAGCCAACGGGATGAGAACCCTGACCAGCTGCCAGCCATAGACCCGGAGTTCCTTGGAGCGGAGGTGGAGAAGCTAAGCCGCCAGCTCCTGCAGACACCACTCGCTGCGGTGTCTGCATGGAAGGAGGATTGGTTAGAGAAAGTGAGTGAGCGGCAGCTGGCCTCATGACGGATATCCCTGACCCCAGCGGAGGAAAAGGAGGAATCTGGCACCGGTGAAACATTTGATTCAGGTATAGTGACCAACTCTGCCCTGGTGACTAAAGAGACCCTGTTAGGTCCACTGCCGTCTCCGCCAGCCCTCAGCCCCGGCCATACCTGTGATCGCCTAGTCTGGGACCAGACATCAGACCTTGGGGACCGATTAATGTCTCCGCTTCAACCTGAGAGTACATCTCGGGAGTTGCGCGTAGAATAGGTGGCGTTCCACTGGGAGCGCTCAGGGGCTGATCTAAAAACCAAACAGAAGGAGATTGGGTGGAAGTCCTCAGCTGGGAAGAATATAACCAACAGCTAGTGTGCAAGTGAGAGAAGGAGGAGGGAAAAGAGCAGCTCAACAGAAGGCCCGGGAGGAGCAGAATAAGCAGGCAAAAGCCCAAGCCTGCAAGGCCAGGTACGCAGACTGGGGCCCGCTGAGGCAGGGCACCATGGTTACCTTCAGGCTGAAGCAAGGCTGGAGGTTTATCAAGGAGCCAGGGATGCTAGCGGAGGTATTTGTCACCCAGCGGGATGTGGAGTCGCACCTCCTGGAAGTGCACCCAGATCATGACCTCTATCCGGGAGACCAAGTGACTTACACCTGGCATTGGGGTGAAAAGGGTTGGTACGCCCTTAACATCCGTAAGTGCCAAACGGCACCCAGGTTAGCGGCAGTCAATACAGAACACCAACCAGAGGCCTCTTCACCAGCTGCTGTACCGATCCCCGTAGCTACAGAAAACCTTCAAATGTGCTCCCAGGCCACCCAAACCCCAGTGGTGGGAGATGACCAATTTGTGCTACCCGGAGTGGCACAGGAACAGAGACTTCTCAGTCCAGGAGGATGCAAGCCTGAGGACCTAACCTGGAAAAAGAAGCAAAAGTGAGCAACCAGCAGTGGTTGGGTTTTCTTAAAGGACAATATGTTAAATCTTGTTAAGGATAAAGAGTTAAGTCATGTTGATATAAAGAGACAGTGTGGTCATGGACAGTGAGTGGCCAGAACTTTATTGTATATAGTTAGCACATCTTAATGTGCTCTGAGTGTGAGTGTAGCACTCTATCTTTGCACTAGACTACAGAACAAAAACTGTCTGGCGTGGCCGAAAAGTGGTCCAGCAAAGTTAACGAGTTATGCCCTGTAGCCATGCCCTGAGCCTACGTTGGGGGTTTGAGATGGGTTCCCCATATTGCACCTAGGAAAAGTAGAAGAATACCTTGGTTCAGGATTTTGCTGAACCCTGCTGAACTCAATAGGAAAGTTTTATTTATAGTTAAGTGATATTGCATATTTAAGATGGTTTTCTATTTATGGTAAAGATATTTTTGTAGTTTCAGATAGTTAATAACTTTATTAAAGCTATATTTATAATAGTTATATGCAACGTTCAAGAGAAGGTGCCTCCCATAAAGGGAAGAAGAGTTCCTGAATAACTGTTACCTGTTGTAATTCTGCATTACACAAAAATATTTTTGTATGTTTTACACCTGTTTGCTCTGTTCCAGCTGGAGGATGTGCTGTGTTTAACGGGGGGGAATGTGGCACCCCTGAGGGTTCAGTCGCCACAGAGGTACTGCACCTCATTCAGAGGTGTAATACTCCACTCTCAGGTAAGGAGGGGGCACTACCCAGAACCCAAATACTCGCATCCAACACCAGAACTCTCAGGCACAGGGAGGGACTTGGTAGAGGGTGTGGGTGGACAGTGACAGTTAGAGGGGTTGTCATGGAAACAGTAGGAGGAGTCAGGAAAGGTCTAGAAAGTTAGTCTGTGGGGAGAAGTGAAGCAGAGCAGACGTGAGAGACAGTTGGAGCTGGGGACTCGAGCAGTGAGGAACTCATCCCAGCAACAGAGAACAGAGAGAAAGAGATCATTGAGAAGTTCCAGAGAGTGAGAGAGAAAGAAGGGGTCCTAGGGGCATGGGTAGTGAGCAATCCACCCATTGGGCCCGTATCAACGCCAACTGTAGTTGGGTGGAAGGATCAGGTCGCAGTGGGGGAATCGGCCCCCAGACTCTAGTGGATAACTACAATGCTCAGCTAGCCAGCCAGTGGCTGTGGTAATTGTATGTGCCACAGCCACAACCACACACATTTGCCAAAAAAGCAGCCACATAGGATCCAGGGGACCCGGAGTACTTTGCCCGAAAAGACCCAAAGCCACTAGCTTGGGACACTGTGTGTAAAGGAAAGGGAGAGGTGGGAGCTAGAGCAGTGAGATGGCCAGGAAAGGAACTTAAGAAGGGGGTCCTGGCAAAGTGGACCCCAAATTCCCGGAGAGCTGGCTGGATCACAAACCTGGATGACACAGCACACAGCTGGGGACTGCCTATAACAACTGTGAGTAAACTGTGGAAACTGCACCCTGCTGTGTCCTCTACTTTATTGCTGCGCCACCTGCCCTGTACTACGACCATCACCATCACATTTAACACCATTACTGCCCTGGGGCCTATCTCTACCCATGGAGAGCTGTACCAACTCTGCTGTGTCACCAACTGCCCCAGTGGACCAGAACCGCAGCGTCAGCCATCCATTGCCGAACACCACGGGTGGCATCACGAACAAATCCCCTATAAACTTTCTTTCCCCTTTCCCTTCATTTCATTAATTTTATTGGATGCCCAAGGCCACGGACCAGGTCACTGCTGCCATGACCATAATAATAATAATAATAATAATAATCTTTATTTTTATATAGTGCTAACATATTCCGTATTGCTTTACAGTTTGCACACATTATCATCGCTGTCCCCGATGGGGCTCACAATCTAAATTCCCCCTTAAGAACCGTCGGACCCAGCCCGAGTACCCCACGGACTTGGCGGGCGCTCCATGTCCATGGTCCAGAATCCCAGCGCTTTGGACACTGCACATACCCAACTCCTCCCAAAGCGCTCCCCCTTTTGTATGCGCGGTGATTCCGCCTGTGTTCATTGAACACAGGCGGAATCACCACATCCTATACATAGACTTTGTTATTTATTTTGCGGATACTGAGCGTCTCCACAAGATAAATAGACATGCTGCGGTCTAGAAAGACGTGCCTCATGTCCGGTTACACAGGTCTGCCACCTGCGTGCCTGTACGCATAGTGGAGATGGGATTTCATAAAATCCCCTCCACTATGCTGTAACATCTGGACGCTGCGGATTGGATGCTGCGGCTGTACGCAGCATCCAATACACAGCTAATGCTGAGGAGTACGCCCCGTGGAAACATACTCTAAGAACGTCAGCTCAGGGCACAGAAAATAAGCCCTCACAGAGTCCCATATCCCGAAAATGTAAAACGTTACAGGTTTCAGAAAGTCGTGACACAAGCAAAGAATTTTTTTTTACAAAATTCCCAAAATTTTTTCACCACTAACATAAAAAAGCTTTACATGTTTGTTATCTGCATACTCCTACTGGAGACTCATATTATCAGGTCAGTTTTACCATATACTGAACATGGTGAATAAAAAAGAACAAAAAAAATTAATTTCACTTTTTACGCAGTTAGAATCTTTTTCCTGCTTTCCAGTGCATCAGATGATAAAATGAACTGTATAAATCAAAAGTATATTTCAATCATCACAGCTATATGAATAGAAAGTTAGAAACATAAAAAACAAAGTTATGGCTCTTAGTAGAAGGGGAGGAAAAACTAAAAAAAATACCCCTCAAACAAACAGAAATTAAGGGGTTAATGAAACGCAATAGCAAAATTTAAAAATTTTGTAAAAAAAAAATACATCCTTATTCACTAAGATCGGTTGCTTTTACTAAGAGGCACAATCTGTAAAAAGTTGGTCCCTATTAGTAAATTCATACTACAATTGTGACCTGCCCACAAGGGCTCTATTAACAGTGAATAAGTAGTGAAAATTCAATTCCTTTGGCACAGTGGGCCAGAACGGTGCAAACTTCTTCAGCACGCACTCCAAGGCCAGCATCCTGGGCCCCTCGTGTGAATGCTTGAACCCAGAGACATGTTGATGTTGCGGCGCACATAGTCGTTAGGCCTCATGGGATCATGATGTCTCGGGGACCTAGTAATTGCAATATGTACTCGGGATGATGGCATTTGAGTTCGTGCAAAGGACGTGTGCATATCTGTGGTCTTCCTGCCACGGAGTACCAAAGTTGATGCCGGGCTATGGCCCTGGGAATCTTTTCGCTCATCGCTAATGGTGTTGTATTATACAAAATGACTGCGCTTGTACTTTTTATCAATGTCATTTGTAGAAACTTTTCTAAGTTATATACAGATTTAAAAAATGTCTCTTCTGATTTCGAAACCTATCACAGCCAATACATTGCTCATGACTTCCAAAGAGTAGTTGTCTATTTGCTTAATATTCAAAATGGCTCCTCTTGGGTATAAGTGATAAATCCCTTTAAGTATTAACCATTTCAAATCATGCACAGGGGACGTCAACTTGACCAACGTTTTCTGCCGACTTGCCTTGCCTAGTAACGCCGCACTTCGAAAATTAAGCTGCGAGCGAACCCAAATAAACAAATGCAGAGATTAATTCAGCTCTCCAACACTTCTCAATGAACCACATCCCTTTATTCTCACTCTTCTACTCCTCTCTCCCTCCCTTCTCTCCTTCACTCGCCGGGCTTCCTTTCTTTGGCTCTGTCTTTGCAACATTTCAAGGTTAGAAACGCGTTGGGCACACAATAGTGGATGTGTAAGATTAGCTAGTAAAAATATGTTAGGAGGAGAAAAGCTAAATGTATTAAGAACAAACAAAATATAAAAAAAAAGAAAGAAGTTAGAGTCTTTTCTTAAATCTGAGAACAGAAGCAAAACCTCCCTTGATCCTTTATCTCACTGTAACCACATAAATAACTAAAGAAATATATATATTTTTGAATTCACAGAGGGCCTACATTTTATAAAGCCGTTTTTTTTTTATTATTATTTTTCTTTGCCTTTCATCAGATTTCTCTTTTCTTTCTCTCTCTTTTTGTATTTCAAAGCTGGCAGTTCAGTAAATGAAGGAGACAGCATCATCTCTGTTCTTGGTAAAGGAATCAATGCTAATCCTATTTATGGAGACTTATCACCTCTGCCAGAAACTGCAGGGAAAAAAAAAAAACGGCAATGGAGGAAAGGAAAAAAAAAATAAAAAATAAGACGGAGTTGTCAAAATCAGAGAAATAGGGTGTGAGCAAGGAGAGAGGAGGCAGGAAGAGCTGGAATATAGGAGAAAGACTAATTTGTAATGCGAAAACTCTGAATAGAGGGGGAATTATTCACCATAAGGGCATTTAAGAAAGTTGTCGTGCGACATGACAATACAGATCTGTATTTAGAAATGTACAATTGAGGAATGGAAAACAATTTTTAAAAATGTATCAAGATTTCTTAGGATCTGTACAAACTGTGTTTAGATTACTTAGCCATGTAATTGTGCTAAGCCCTTGGTTTCGCAGCGCACTGCATTGGAGAGACTTTGCTGCATGAATATATTTTATAAGCAGTAAAGATACATAAGTAGCTCAAGTACAGCAAGAATACAGACAAAATAAGACTTGGCCTTAATCTTTTGAAAAATGACATATAATGTGAAAAACATGATAAAATCTGCTCACCCGCAACCACAAAGATTTATTTATGTCCCTATAAGGTCTATTTGGGATCATTTTGGAAATGCAGGTGTCTTGGATTTTATGCTACCATGTATCAATTTCAATCCAACAAGTCCATCTTTTACATACTATCACCGAACTTGAGTTAGTGCATATGTGAGATTTCAAAATATCACTTTTGCCCTTTAACGACCTTGGGATTTTGCGTTTTTGCATTTGTGTTTTTGGCTCCCCTTTTTCACAGACATCACTTTTTTTCAGTCCATATGGCTGTGTGAGGCCTTTTTTTTCTGGATGAGTTGTAATTTTCAGTGACACCATTGATTTTACCATATAGTGTACTGGAAAACGGGAAAAATTCCAAGTGGGGTGAAATTGCAAAAAAAAAGCGTGAGTCGCTTTAAATACAACCAATTATTGATCCATTACATTCTGCGACTTAAAACTATTATCCCCTGGTAGTTCTAAAATAAAAAAAATTAGACTTTTTCCTTATTTCCTTTTTTTGGAGGAGACTGTGTCATGACCACTGCAACCAATCAGTAGCCATTGAGTTGCTGCAAAGGTCACATAATGTATGAATCGGAAAAGAGAGCTTGGAGATTGAGACAGTTTTCCTATGGCTTGGGTGATGCATGACCACTGTAGTAAATCTGTGGCCACTGATTGGCTGCAGTGGTCGTGTTACATCCCTTATTGGCAGATCAAGCAAGGAGACCAACATGGGATATGGGCTGCCATGAAAAGGAACACAAAGTGCTCAGTAAGAACGTTTTTTTCTTTTATTTTAAAGACAATGGATAAACCCTTTATGCCCATTAGAGGACTAGCTACAAGCTTTACATACTGTAAAGAATTGATTTGTATCCCATTTCTCCTGGTACATTATTTTTAGGCTGTCCTATTGGCTGAGTGGCATGGGGGGTGGGCAATTTTAAAATAGTCCCACTGATTTTTTTTTATTATTTAGGATTGGAGAACAATTACGGTACCTTTGCGTTCAATCGCTCTCATTTTCTTTGGTCTTGGGATCATTGTCCTTAATCTTTTTTGACTTGCTGATTGTGGCAAAAATATCATAGAGATTCCCAACCAACATTAGAAAAAGTAGTAAAGACCCATTTGTCTTCGCAGAGCTCCAATCCTATCCAATGGATGTACAGAATCAGATAAAAGTGAATAGGGTTGAGTGGCAAGGCCTGCAGAGAAATGTGGAGCTATGTACAGATAGTTTCCAGTGGACCTCTTTACTCAACCAGTGGGAGTCCCTCCAGTTGACCTCTGCCAATCTGCAAGTTATGGTAAATCGTGGCAATATCCTGTAACTTGCAATGCCTTCACAACCCAGTCCTCCTTATTATCACTTACTCTTTCTGCCATGTAGCACATTATGCATTAAGCAGAAATGTGCAAATCAATTCAATGTGAATCAAATTTGTGTCAAAATTTAGGTCCCTGCACGTTTAAACATCTTGACTCGAGCAAACCAAAAAAAAGGGCCCACAATTAGTTTACACAAAGAAGAAAACTGTATGAAACTGAGATGGCATGACCTCAGGGGCGGCCAGTTGGACTTCTCTTGATGTCTTGTTACTATCAAATCACATAGCATAGCTCTGCAAATTAGGAAGGACTATCATAGCCTGTATAAAAGCAAAGGTAGGGAATGCAGCAGCTGTTTTCTATTAAACCTGGATATTAAAAGGACGTCACACACTAGAATAGTTTTATGGAGAGAAAGCTTTGAAACACTGAATAAACGCTACATATAATGTGTGACAGGATGCCAGTGAAAAACAGGAAAAACGCCTACTATCTGTTAACCGATAGCTGTATATGTTGAGGTCATTTAGAGTCGTTACTAAGGCTGTGTTTATGTGAAAGAGCTTGAAAAGTGTTCAATACAGTCCAAGGAGACCTCAGAGTGTTTCACTTGTGTTTTCAGGTCAATTGGATACTTTGTTGTACCTGTGATTTGCTGCGAAACAATTAGCTTTATTTTTTAAAATACGACCAAGCTAAAGAATTTCAAATGATTTGCTCATCTCTAGTATTTAGACACTTTCTACTGCTCAGCCTGTATAAAAGGTGGCAAGACTTAATGGAAAGGGGAGTAACCTAAGTGGTTTCACATTGTTACAAAATCTTGGTGCAAAAAAGTGGCCAACAGGAGGTGCAGTAGAGCTATACAAAAGTGTGTAAAAATGCCCCTTATTCCTCATGCACTGATAAATATTACATGTCTCGTTTAATTATATGTGTCAAAATGTACAAAAATATTAGCAAATCTGCCCAATGTCTTTCCAATATTTTTTTATAACATAACAGTGTGATCTGACTTATTAACTATTGAAATACTGTTCCTGATGGTCTATGTAGGGGAATAAGGATTGCATTTCCTACTTGCGTGTGCTCTACGCGGTCTGGATAAATTTATAGATCTCTATATTCCTATAGAATTATGCACATATATTGTAAAGTGTGATTGTGTGCAGTCGCCATATTCTGAGCCCCGTACATCAATGGAGAACCGCGCTTACAATCAGCATAAAATACACCGGATGTGCATTTGTATACATATCAGTCAGTTTACAGCATTGCTCTGTTCCAGATTAATACTAACAGGTCCATGCTGGAAAATACATTTTTTTTGTTTTTTTCCCTACAAGCGTCAGGACCCAGAAAGGACATACACGGCCCCCCTCTATGTTTATCAGGTTGAGGGCACTGTATTTTGATGTCAATAAGCAATTTTTCTAGCTCGTCTCCGGTCTGACCCTTTTAATCCATCAATATATTATTAGAGATAAAATTGCCGGAGACCCCTGCTGCACTAGCAAGATAAATGGCGCCTCTGAAGTCAGGCATTAAAGAGCAGATTAAGGCCTTGTGATGCTTCTTTCTCTGCTCTTCTGTCCAAGCTATCACACAGAGTGACAAGAAAGAAAAATAATGAACTCTGGCCGGGGGAAGACAGAAAAGGGGGGAAGGAAAAGAAAAAAATAACAGAGAGAGAGAAAGATTGTATTCAGTGCTTTCCCTTCTTTCCCCTGACGCCACCAGAATGACATTCGCTCTCTGCAAGAGCGGAGCTGCAACTCCTATGTAGTAAGCATTCCTATATGGTGCATATATATATACACACACACATATATATATATATATACAGTGAGGAAAGTAAGTATTTGATCCCTTGCTGATTTTGTAAGTTTTCCCACGGACAAACACATGAACAGTCTATAATTTTAAGTGTAGGTTAATTTTAACATTGAGAGATAGAATATCAAAAATAAAATCCAGAAAGTAACCTTGTATAAATAATATACATTAATTTGCATTTTGCAGTGAGAAATAAGTATTTGATCATCTGCCAACGATTAAGAGTTCTGGCTCCTACAGACCAGTTAGACGCCCCAAATCAACTCGTTACTTGCATTAAAGACAGCTGTCTTACATAGTCTCCTTTATAAAAGGCTCCTGTCCACAAACTCAATTAGTCAATCAGACTCTAACCTCTACAACATGGGCAAGACCAAAGAGCTTTCTAAGGCTATCAGGGACAAGATCATAGACCTGCACAAAGCTGGAATGGGCTGCAAAACCATAAGTAAGACGCTGGGTGAGAAGGAGACAACTGTTGGTGCAATAGTAAGAATATGGATTTGCTCTTACAAAGCAAAGTGGCTCCTTGTTGTGACTCATAAAGGGGGGATCTCTCCTTTTATTATACCAATATTTATTTATTGATCAGACTTTGTAAAGTTATGAAATCTTTGCAATATAATTCAAAACATTGCTTCCAACTATCTTTAAAGAGGTAGTACAAAGGCAAAGTAAAATTTAAATCTAAATCCCTTGTCTATTTAGTGCTGTAATCTAAACTAATTTCTAATATGCTTGCATTAAAAATTCCCTACTGTTCCCTAACTACGCTATATAACAGCTATTGCATTTTTTCCTTACTTCCTGTGTGATGACGCTTTGAGTATCCCAGCGCATTCTCTGCCTCCTCCCTGAAACAAAGTGTCATCAATGATGCTGATTTCAGTGGCGGAGGTAGTCCTTGCTCTGTCCCTTCTCTGTCCCTGCTCTGTCCCTTCTCTGTCCCTGCTCTGTCCCTGCTCTATCCCTGCTCTGTCCCTGCTCTGTCCCTTCTCTGTCCCTGCTCTATCCCTGCTCTGTCCCTTCTCTGTCCCTTCTCTGTCCCTGCTCTATCCCTGCTGTCCCTTCTCTGTCCCTTCTCTGTCCCTGCTCTGTCCCTGCTCTGTCCCTTCTCTGTCCCTGCTCTATCCCTGCTGTCCCTTCTCTGTCCCTTCTCTGTCCCTGCTCTATCCCTGCTGTCCCCTCTGTCCCTGCTCTATCCCTGCTCTGTCCCTGCTCTGTCCCTTCTCTGTCCCTTCTCTGTCCCTGCTCTATCCCTGCTGTCCTTCTCTGTCCCTGCTCTATCCCTGCTCTGTCCCTGCTCTGTCCCTTCTCTGTCCCTTCTCTGTCCCTGCTCTATCCCTGCTCTGTCCCTTCTCTGTCCCTTCTCTGTCCCTGCTCTGTCCCTTCTCTGTCCCTGCTCTGTCCCTGCTCTGTCCCTGCTCTATCCCTGCTCTGTCCCTGCTCTATCCCTGCTGTCCCTTCTCTGTCCCTGCTCTATCCCTGCTCTGTCCCTGCTCTGTCCCTTCTCTGTCCCTGCTCTATCCCTGCTCTGTCCCTTCTCTGTCCCTTCTCTGTCCCTGCTCTATCCCTGCTCTGTCCCTTCTCTGTCCCTGCTCTGTCCCTGCTCTGTCCCTGCTCTGTCCCTTCTCTGTCCCTTCTCTGTCTCTGCTCTATCCCTGCTCTGTCCCTGCTCTGTCCCTGCTCTGTCCCTGCTCTGTCCCTGCTCTATCCCGGCTCTGTCCCTTCTCTGTCCCTGCTCTGTCCCTGCTCTGTCCCTGCTCAGTCCCTGCTCTGTCCCTGCGATGTGCACAGCTCTGTGTTGCCACTTCAGATCAATATTGATAATGAATCATCAACAGAGCAGCACGCACTGTCAGGATATCCTGCATTCAGATATAACTTGGAGTGGGGCGACAGCCATAAGCAAGGTACTCGTCTGTTATGCTCTGGCATGTTACAGGCCGCATATAACCAATGTTGCTGGTTTGCCAGGACCAAATGTTCTACAGTTCAATGATTGAGATTACCATTCACAAAGAAAATTTTGCTGAACGGGAACTTGATAGGGAATATATACAAGAGATAGCTTGTACACAATCTTATGAATGTTTCCTTTACAATTTGAAGCATTTCCCACACAGTTCCCTTCCTTTATTTCTCTATTGTTCTTTATGGTCATTGTTTCTCTATACTTCACCACAAACAAGCTTTAACTTTTCAATCCTGCCTAACAAGATTCCTTTTCTCACCCTGCGGTTTTGCATCCTTTTTCACCATAGGGTGTCAGTATGGCCAGACTTAGCTTCAAGCCATCTGACGCACTAGAACTCTCACCCAGAAAAATCTATTTGGCTTTCATACTCAGTCGTGTCCATGCCCGTTACCTAATGAGCTGTGGCCACTAGGCCTTTCTAGGAGTGCTAGGTGCACTCTCCCAGCACTCATCTTCAGTAGGTCACTCTAATAGTCACTTCTGCTCCGGGTCTCGGTATCTCTTTACTTCAGTCTGTTCTCACTTAGGGACATGTTGTGAATTCTGTTTTTGGCTCCCTCTGGTGGCTACTGGTGGTACTGGTTGACTTTGGTCTTGTGTTTCCAGTGCACCTGTTTTCATCAGGAAATTGGGAGTTTCCTATTTAGTCTGGCTTCTCAGTCACTCTAGTGCCGGCAATCAATGTTACCAGAGCATCTCTGTTGCTTGCTACCTGCTCCAAGTCTGCAATTCAGCTAAGTTGAAATCTTTGGCTTTTTGGGTTTGTTTTGTCCAGCATGCATTTATATTTCTCGTGCTGCTGGAAGCTCTAGTGATCTGAAATTACTACTCCGGTGTCATGAGTTGATAACGGAGTTAAGGTAGTTTCAGGATGGCTGCTTAGGGTTTTGAGGTAACCGCTAAGTCCTCTTTTGTATTTTCATCTATCTAGTCAGAGGGCCTCACTTTGCTGAATCTATATTCATACTGCGTTTGTGTTTTCCTCTTACCTAACCGTTATTACATGTGGGGGGCTACTATAACTTTTGGGGTTTCCCTGGAGGCAAGCCAGGTCTGTGTATTCCTCTTATAGGGGTAGTTAGCTCTCCGGCTGGCGCGAGGTGTCTAGGGATACATCGTAGGCACACCCCCTGGCTACTTTTATTTGCGTGTTAGGTTCAGCATCGCGGTTACCTGAGATACCATCTTCCTAGAGCTAGTCCGTTTTTGCCCATGTCCCTGCCATTGGGAATCATGACAGTATTGCCGGCCATAATGTATTAAAGGTATTGGCTAAAGAAGGAGATAAAAAAAAAGAAGTTTCTGACACTTTTTTTTTTTTTTACTCAGAGGTTCTGTCTAGCCATAATTGCAATCTGTTGTTTTTTTTTTTGTTTTGTTTTTTTTTTCTCTCCTCTTAACCCCTGAATGGCTCAGATCTCTGCTGTTGAGAAATGGATATCCAGAGTTTAGCTTCTAATCTTAATACTCTTGCCTCTAAGGTTCAAAATATCCAAGACTATGTGATACATGCTCCTATGTCTGAACCCAAGATCCCTATACCTGAGTTCTTTTCTGGAGATAGATCTCGCTTTTTGAATTTTAAGCACAATTGTAAATTGTATCTTTCTCTGAGATCTCGTTCCGCTGGAGACCCCGCTCAGCAGGTTAACCCCTTAACGACCGCCGATACGCCTTTTAACGGCGGCCGCTAAGGGTACTTAAACCACAGCGCCGTTAATTAACGGCGCTGTGGAAAAAGTGAATAGCGCCCCCCAGAGTCGGATTTTCTCTGGGGTCTCGGTTGCCGAGGGTAGCCGAGACCCCAGAGAACATGATTCGGGGTTTTTTTACTGACCCCCGAGTTGCGATCGCCGGTAATTAACCGTTTACCGGCGGTCGCAACAAAAAAAAAAAAAAACAACGCGATGTGCCGTCTAATTTCTCTGTCCTCCGATGTGATCGCACATCGGAGGACAGAGAAATAGGGTCCCCGATGGCCCCCAATAGCCCCCCGATACTTACCTACCTCCCCCGGTGCTCCTCATGGGTCCCCATGGGCGCCGCCATCTTTTTTCCGGGAAAAAATGGTGGGCGCACGCGCAGTACGCCCGCCGCTCGGCACCCGGAAGATCTTTGGGGTCTCGGCTGCCGGGGGTAGCCGAGACCCCAAAGAACATGATCGGGGTCGGTTTGCACCGACCCCTGTTTTGCGATCGCCGGTAATTAACAGTTTACCGGCGACCGCAAAAAAAAAAAAAAAAAAAAGCGATCTGTATTTCTCTGTCCTCTGATGTGATCACACATCAGAGGACAGAGAAATAGGGGGATTCGGGGACCCTAACGTACTCACCCGGTGTCCCTGGGTCCTCTTCTGTCTTCTCCTGCCAGCCGGCTTTTTCCTTATGGCGGGCGCATGCGCAGTGCGCCCGCCATCTGCTGCCATCTGCTGGCCGGCAGGAGAAGACGAGTTGGGGCTAAAATTAGGGTTAGGGTTAGGGTTAGAGTTAGGGTTAGAGTTAGGGTTAGGGTTAGGGTTAGAGTTAGAGTTAGGGTTAGGGTTAGGGTTAGAGTTAGGGTTAGGGTTAGGGTTAGAGTTAGGGTTAGGGTTAGGGCTAGGGTTAGGGCTAGAGTTAGGGTTAGGGCTAGGGCTAGGGTTAGGGTTAGGCTACTTTCACACTAGCGTTTTTTGGCTTCCGTCGCAATGCATCGGAGAAAAAACGCATCCTGCAAAAGTGCTTGCAGGATGCGTTTTTTCTCCATTGGCTTGCATTAGCGACGCATTGCGACGGATTGCCAGATGTCGCATCCGTCGTGCGACGGATGCGTCGTGCTTTGGCGGACCGTCGGCACAAAAAAAGCTACATGTAACTTTTTGTGCGACGTGTCTGCCATTTCCGACCGCGCATGCGCGGCCGGAACTCCGCCCCCGCCTCCCCTCACAATGGGGCAGCGGATGCGTTGAAAAAACAGCATCCGCTGCACCCGTTGTGCGGCGCTTACAACGCTAGCGTCGGTACGTCGGCCCGGCACACTGCGATGGGCCGAGTACGACGCTAGTGTGAAAGTAGCCTTAGGCTTCTATCACACTTGCGTCGGTACGGGGCGGTCGCAATGCGTCGGCCCGACGTACCGACGCACGTTGTGAAAATTGTGCACAA
The DNA here is from genome assembly GCF_051348905.1 of Ranitomeya variabilis. Taxonomy (NCBI): domain Eukaryota; kingdom Metazoa; phylum Chordata; class Amphibia; order Anura; family Dendrobatidae; genus Ranitomeya; species Ranitomeya variabilis. The sequence goes on along the minus strand of NC_135233.1, from coordinate 1,016,021,138 downwards.
CGTGGGCAGCGGATGCAGTTTTTCAACGCATCCGCTGCCCAGTCTATGTCCTGGGGAGGAGGGGGCAGAGTTACAGCCACGCATGCGCGGAAATGGCGGACGCGACGTACAAAAAAAAGGTTACATTGAACTTTTTTTGTGACGACGGGGCTAAAGTTATGGTTAGGGTTGGGGTTAAAGTTAGGGTTAGGGTTGGGGCTAAAGTTAGGGTTAGAGTTGGGATTAGGGTTTGGATTAGGGTTGGGATTAGGGTTACGTTTGGGATTAGGGTTAGGGGTGTGTTGGATTTAGGGTTTTGATTAGGGTTATGGTTAGGGTTGAGATTAGGGCTGTTTTGGGGTAAGGGTTGTGATTAACGTTAGGGTTGTGATTAGGATTATGGATCGGGTTAAGATTAGGGTTAGGGGTGTGTTGGAGTTAGGGTTGGAGTTATAATTTGGGGGTTTCCACTGTTTAGGTACATCAGGGGGGTCTCCAAACACGACAGCCAATTTTGCGCTAAAAAAGTCAAATGGTGCTCCCTCCCTTCTGAGCTCTGCCGTGCGCCCAAACAGTGGTTTACCCCCACATATGGGGCATCAGCGTACTCGGGATAAATTGAAAAACAACTTTTGGGGTCCAATTTCTCCTGTTACCCTTGTGAAAATAAAAACTAAAAATCTTTTTTGTGGGAAAAAAAAATATTTTTTTATTTTCACTACTCTGCATTATAAACTTCTGTGAAGCACTTGAGCATTCAAAGTTCTCACCACATATCTAGATAAGTTCCTTAGGGGGTCTAGTTTCCAAAATTTGGTCACTTGTGGGGGGTTTCTACTGTTTAGGTACATCAGGGGCTCTGCAAACGCAACATAACACCCACAGACAATTCTATCAAAGTCTGAATTCCAAAATGGCGCTCCTCTTCCGAGCTCTGCCGTGCGCCCAAACAGTGGTTTACCCCCACATATTGGGTACCAGCATACTCAGGACAAATTGGACAACAACTTTTGGGGTCCAATTTCTCTTGTTACCCTTGTGAAAATAAAAACTTGGGGGCTAAAAAATCTTTATTGTTAAAAAAAAAATATTTTTTATTTTCACGACTCTGCATTATAAACTTCTGTGATGCACTTGGGCATTCAAAGTTCTCACTACACATCTAGATAAGTTCCATGGGGGGTCTAGTTTCCAAAATGGGGTCACTTTTGGGGGGTTTCTACTGTTTAGGCACATCAGGGGCTCTCCAAACGCGACATGGCGTCCGATTAAATTCCAGTCAATTTTGCATTGAAAAGTCAAATGGCGCTCCTTTGCTTCCGAGCTCAGCCATGCACCCAAACAGTGGTTTACCCCCACATACGGGGTGTCGGAGTACTCAAGACAAATTGTACAACAACTTCTGGTGTCCATTTTCTCCTGTTACCCTTGGTAAAATAAAAATTTGGAGGCAAAAAGATCATTTTTGTAGAAAAAATGCGATTTTTTTTTATTTTCACGGCTCTACGTTATAAACTTCTGTGAAGCACCTGGGGGTTTAAATTGCTCACCACACATCTAGATAAGTTCCTTAAGGGGTCTAGTTTCCAAAATGGTGTCATTTGTGGGGGGTCTCCACTTTTTAGGCACATCAGCGGCTCTCCAAACGTGACATGGCGTCCGATCTCAATTCCAGCCAATTCTACATTGAAAAAGTAAAACGACACTCCTTCTCTTCCAAGCTCTGCGGTGCGCCCAAACAGTGGTTTACCCCCACATATGGGGTATTGATGTACTCAGGAGAAATTGCACAACAACTTTTGTGGTCTAATTTCTCCTGTTACCCTTGTGAAAATAAAAATTTGGGGGCAAAAAGATCATTTTTGTAGAAAAAATGCGATTTTTTTATTTTCACGGCTTTACGTTATAAACTTCTGTGAAGCACTTGGGGGTTCAAAGTGCTCACCGAATATCTAGATAAGTTCCTTAAGGGGTCTAGTTTCCAAAATGGTATCACTTGTGGGGGGTTTCCACTATTTAGGCACATCAGGGGCTCTCCAAACGCGACATGGCATCCGATCTCAATTCCAGCCAATTCTGCATTGAAAAAGTCAAACGGTGCTCCTTCACTTCCAAGCTCTGCGGTGCGCCCAAACAGTAGTTTACCTCCACATATGGGGTATCGGCGTACTCAGGAAAAATTGCACAACAAAATTTGTGGTTAAATTTCTGTTTTTACACTTGTGAAAATTAAAAAAAATGGTTCTGAAGTAAAATGTTTGCAAAAAAAAGTTAAATGTTCATTTTTTTCTTCCACATTGTTTCAGTTCCTGTGAAGTACATAAAGGGTTAATAAACTTCTTGAATGTGGTTTTGAGCAGCTTGAGGGGTGCAGTTTTTAGAATGGTGTCACACTTGGTTATTTTCTATCATATAGACCCCTCAAAATGACTTCAAATGAGATGTGGTCCCTAAAAAAAAATGGTGTTGTAAAAATGAGAAATTGCTGGTCAACTTTTAACCCTTATAACTCCCTAACAAAAAAAAAATTGTTTCCAAAATTGTGCTAATGTAAAGTAGACATGTGGGAAATGTTATTTATTAACTATTTTTTGTGACATATCTCTCTGATTTAAGGGCATAAAAATACAAAGTTTGAAAATTGCAAAATTTTAAAAATTTTCGCCATATTTCCATTTTTTTCATAAATAATCGCAAGTAATATCGAAGAAATGTTACAACTAACTTGAAGTACAATATGTCACGAAAAAACAATCTCAGAATCAGTGGGATCCGATAAAGCGTTCCAGAGTTATAACCTCTTAAAGTGACACTGGTCAGAATTGTAAAAATTGGCTCGGTCATTAAGTACCAAATTGGCTCTGTCACTAAGGGGTTAAAATTGTTATTGCCTTGTTGCGGGGTGACCCCCAGAATTGGGCATTTGCATTGGCACCAGGGGATCCTGCGCTGCTCAATGTGGATGCGTTTTTTCTGGCACTGGGGTTGCTCTATGAGGAACCTAATTTGGAGATTCAGGCTGAAAAGGCCTTGCTAGCCCTCTCTCAAGGGCATGATGAAGCTGAAGTATATTGTCAAAAATTTCGAAAATGGTCTGTGCTTACTCAGTGGAATGAGTGCGCCCTGGCGGCGAATTTCAGAGAAGGTCTCTCTGACGCCGTTAAAGATGTCATGGTGGGGTTTCCTACGCCCACAGGTCTGAATGAATCCATGACTATGGCTATTCAGATTGATCGGCGTTTGCGGGAGCGCAAACCTGTGCACCATTTGGCGGTGTCTTCTGAGCAGGCACCGGAGATTATGCAATGTGATAGAATTCTGTCCAGAAGTGAACGGCAGAATTATAGGCGTAAAAATGGGTTGTGCTTCTACTGTGGTGATTCTGCTCATGTTATATCAGCATGCTCTAAACGCACAAAAAAGGTTGATAAGTCTTTTGCAATTGGCACCTTACAGTCTAAGTTTATTTTGTCTGTAACTTTGATCTGTTCATTATCAACTATTACTGTGGATGCCTATGTGGATTCTGGCGCTTCCTTGAGTCTTATGGATTGGTCCTTTGCCAGACGTTGTGGGTTTAGCCTAGAGCCTTTGGAAGTTTCTATCCCTCTGAAGGGTATCGACTCCACACCTTTGGCCTAGGAATAAACCACAGTTCTGGACACAAGTGACTATGTGTATGACTCCTGACCATCGGGAGGTGATTCGCTTCCTTGTGTTGCATAACTTGCATGATGTCTTAGTGCTTGGATTGCCATGGTTGCAAACTCATAATCCAGTCCTTGACTGTAAAACAATGTCTGTGTTAAGCTGGGGATGTCAGGGGGCTCATGGGGAAGTACCTTTGGTTTCCATTGCTTCATCTACTCCCTCTGAAATTCCGGCATTTTTGTCTGATTATTGTGATGTTTTTGAGGAGCCTAAACTTAGTTCTCTCCCCCCTCACCGGGATTGCGATTGTGCTATAGACTTGATTCTGGGCAGCAAGTTTCCCAAGGGTCGTTTGTTCAATCTATCTGTGCCTGAGCATGCTGCTATGCGAGGGTATATTAAGGAGTCCTTGGAAAAGGGACATATCCGTCCATCCTCATCCCCTTTAGGAGCAGGTTTTTTTTTCGTGGGTAAAAAAGATGGCTCCCTGAGGCCCTGTATTGATTATCGCCTGTTGAATAAGATTACAGTCAAATACCAGTATCCTTTGCCACTACTGACTGATTTATTTGCTCGTATTAAAGGGGCAAAGTGGTTCTCTAAGGTTGATCTTCGGGGTGCGTATAATTTGGTGCGGATCAAGCAGGGAGATGAGTGGAAAACTGCATTTAATACGCCCGAGGGTCATTTTGAGTATTTGGTAATGCCTTTTGGTCTTTCTAATGCTCCTTCAGTCTTTCAGTCCTTTATGCACGATATTTTCCGTAAATACCTGGATAAATTTATGATTGTGTATTTGGATGATATTTTGATTTTTTCGGATGACTGGGAGTCGCATGTTCAACAGGTTAGGAAGGTTTTTCAGGTTTTGCGGTCCAATTCTCTGTTTGTAAAGGGTTCAAAGTGTATCTTTGGGGTTCAGAAGATCTCCTTTTTGGGGTATATTTTTTCCCCTTCTTCTGTTGAGATGGATCCTGTCAAGGTTCGGGCTATTTGTGATTGGACGCAGCCTACTTCCCTGAAGAGTCCTCAGAAGTTCTTGGGCATTGCTAATTTCTATCGTCGATTTATAACTGGGTTTTCAAGTGTTGCTAAACCTCTGACTGATTTGACTAAGAAGGGTGCTGATGTTGCCAATTGGTCCTCTGCGGCTGTGGAGGCCTTTCGGGAGCTTAAGCGCCACTTTTCTTCTGCCCCTGTGTTGCGCCAGCCTGATGTTTCGCTCCCTTTTCAGGTTGAGGTTGATGCTTCCGAGATTGGAGCGGGGGCGGTTTTGTCGCAGAAAAGTCCCGATTGCTCAGTGATGAGACCATGTGCATTTTTCTCTCGAAAGTTTTCGCCCGCCGAGCGAAATTATGATGTCGGTAATCAGGAGCTCTTGGCTATGAAGTGGGCATTTGAGGAGTGGCGTCATTGGCTTGAGGGTGCTAGACATCAGGTGGTGGTCTTGACTGATCACAAGAATCTGATTTACCTTGAGTCCGCCAGGCGTCTGAATCCTAGACAGGCGCGCTGGTCATTGTTTTTCTCTCGGTTTAATTTTGTGGTTTCATACTTGCCGGGCTCGAAAAATGTGAAGGCAGATGCTCTTTCTAGGAGTTTTGAGCCTGACTCCTCTGGTGATTCTGAGCCTACGGGTATCCTTAAGGATGGAGTGATTTTGTCTGCTGTCTCCCCAGACTTGCGACGTGCTTTGCAGGAGTTTCAGACTGATAGGCCTGATCGTTGTCCGTCTGGGAGATTGTTTGTTCCAGATGAGTGGACCAGTAGAGTTATCTCAGAGGTTCATTCTTCTGTGTTGGCGGGCCACCCTGGAATTTTTGGTACCAGAGATTTGGTGGCCAGGTCCTTCTGGTGGCCTTCCCTGTCTCGGGATGTGCGTACCTTTGTACAGTCTTGTGATGTTTGTGCTCGGGCCAAGCCTTGCTGTTCTCGGGCTAGTGGATTGTTGTTGTCCTTGCCTATTCCGAAGAGGCCGTGGACGCACATCTCTGTGGACTTTATCTCGGATCTCCCGGTTTCTCAGAAAATGTCCGTCATTTGGGTGGTGTGTGACCATTTTTCTAAGATGGTTCATTTGGTACCCTTGCCCAAATTGCCTTCTTCATCGGAGTTGGTTCCTTTATTTTTTCAGAATGTGGTTCGCTTACATGGTATCCCGGAAAACATCGTGTCTGACAGAGGATCTCAATTTGTGTCTAGGTTCTGGCGAGCGTTCTGTGCCAGGATGGGCATTGATTTGTCTTTTTCATCTGCGTTCCATCCTCAGACTAATGGCCAGACGGAGCGAACTAATCAGACCTTGGAGACGTATTTGAGGTGTTTTGTGTCTGCTGATCAGGATGATTGGGTCGCCTTTTTGCCGTTGGCAGAGTTTGCCCTCAATAATCGGGCCAGTTCTGCTACTCTGGTTTCTCCTTTCTTTTGCAATTCAGGGTTTCACCCTCGTTTTTCGTCTGGTCAGGTGGAGTCTTCGGATTGTCCTGGAGTGGATTCTGTGGTGGATAGACTGCACCGGATTTGGAGTCATGTGGTGGACAATTTGAAGTTGTCTCAGGAGAAGACTCAGCAGTTTGCTAATCGTCATCGTCGTGTGGGTCATCATCTCCGTGTTGGAGACTTGGTGTGGTTGTCTTCTCGTTTTGTCCCTATGAAGGTCTCTTCTCCTAAGTTCAAACCTCGGTTCATAGGTCCTTATAGGATTTTGGAGATTCTTAATCCTGTATCTTTTCGTTTGGACCTTCCAGCATCTTTCACCATTCATAATGTTTTCCATAGGTCGTTGTTGCGGAGGTACGAGGTACCGGTTGTTCCTTCTGTTGAGCCTCCTGCTCCTGTGCTGGTGGAGGGTGAATTGGAGTATGTTGTGGAGAAGATTTTGGACTCTCGTATTTCCAGACGGAGACTTCAATATCTGGTTAAATGGAAGGGATACGGTCAGGAGGATAATTCTTGGGTGACTGCCTCTGATGTTCATGCCTCTGATTTGGTTCGCGCCTTTCATAGGGCGCATCCAGATCGCCCTGGTGGTTCTCATGAGGGTTCGGTGCCCCCTCCTTAAGGGGGGGGTACTGTTGTGAATTCTGTTTTTGGCTCCCTCTGGTGGCTACTGGTGGTACTGGTTGACTTTGGTCTTGTGTTTCCAGTGCACCTGTTTTCATCAGGAAATTGGGAATTTTCCTATTTAGTCTGGCTTCTCAGTCACTCTAGTGCCGGCAATCAATGTTACCAGAGCATCTCTGTTGCTTGCTACCTGCTCCAAGTCTGCAATTCAGCTAAGTTGAAATCTTTGGCTTTTTGGGTTTGTTTTGTCCAGCATGCATTTATATTTCTCGTGCTGCTGGAAGCTCTAGTGATCTGAAATTACTACTCCGGTGTCATGAGTTGATAACGGAGTTAAGGTAGTTTCAGGATGGCTGCTTAGGGTTTTGAGGTAACCGCGAAGTCCTCTTTTGTATTTTCATCTATCTAGTCAGAGGGCCTCACTTTGCTGAATCTATATTCATACTGCGTTTGTGTTTTCCTCTTACCTAACCGTTATTACATGTGGGGGGCTACTATAACTTTTGGGGTTTCCCTGGAGGCAAGCCAGGTCTGTGTATTCCTCTTATAGGGGTAGTTAGCTCTCCGGCTGGCGCGAGGTGTCTAGGGATACATCGTAGGCACACCCCCTGGCTACTTTTATTTGCGTGTTAGGTTCAGCATCGCGGTTACCTGAGATACCATCTTCCTAGAGCTAGTCCGTTTTTGCCCATGTCCCTGCCATTGGGAATCATGACAGGGACACCCCAGAATGCGGAACTGCTCACATAGAACCTAAGGTTGTCTTTCTATGCACTCCAGACCCTAGCTGACTCTCCAACAAGAAATTGTCACTTTCCTTTCAAGTCAGCCCATCTCACTCTGGGCTAATCCCAAACATTAACTCTAAGGCTGGAGTCAGACTAACGTATGGGATCCAATGCAAGAGTGCTATGCAATGTTTTATCGCATAGCACTTGGCCGAATTATACGGTAATGTGACTCTGACCTAACTGTCCCTACGATCAAACTACACACATTATCAATATCACCAATACCTTTAACGCACATCATAAATCACACTATACATCACAGTTCACATTGCAACCAATAACATTTTCTAACAATAAACTTGTTGCTTTAAGAAGGAAACATGACTGCATGTCCAGCTCCTTACACAGAAACCAACGACGTCACATGTAGCGTTGGCGCTGTTCTCTGCACGCTGAGTGGTATCCTTACAATGCACACCGATAGTATACGCTGTTTTATTTCTGACACATTACTACTCATATGAGCCGGTAACAAAGAGTGGACTATGATTGTGCACATCGGCCAATGACAGCACAGGCACAGAGCAGAGACTAGCTCTGCCCCTGAAATAAGTGTCACTGATGACTCTTTGTTTCAGGGAGGGGGCAGAGGCTGTAACATTGACCATTGTCTCTGCCTCCTGCTCTGATGACGCTTTATTTCACGGAGGGGGCAAAGGCTGTAACAATGACCATAGTCTTTGCCTCCTGCTCTGATGACGCTTTATTTCAGGGAGGGGGCAAAGGCTGTAACAATGACCATAGTCTCTGCCTCCTGCTCTGATGACACTTTATTTCAGGGAGGGGGCAAAGGCTATAACAATGACCATAGTCTCTGCCTCCTGCTCTGATAATGCTTTATTTCAGGGAGGGGGCAAAGGCTATAACAATGACCATAGTCTCTGCCTCCTGCTCTGATGATGCTTTATTTCAGGGAGGGGGCAAAGGCTGTAACAATGACCATAGTCTCTGCCTCCTGCTCTGATGACACTTTATTTCAGGGAGGGGGCAAAGGCTGTAACAATGACCACAGTCTCTGCCTCCTGCTCTGATGACGCTTTATTTCAGGGAGGGGGCAAAGGCTATAACAATGACCATAGTCTCTGCCTCCTGCTCTGGTAATGCTTTATTTCAGGGAGGGGGCAAAGGCTATAACAATGACCACAGTCTCTGCCTCCTGCTCTGATTACGCTTTATTTCAGGGAAGGGGCAGAGGCTGTAACAATGACCATAGTCTCTGCCTCTTGCTCTGATGACGCTTTGAATATCCCAGCATGTACTGGGATACTGAAACGGAGTGTCATCACCTAGGAAGTAGGGCAAAGAGTGCAATAACTGTTAGATGGTGTAGTTAGCAAACAGTAGTGAATTTTAATGCAACCATATTAGAAGTTAATTTAGATTATGGCACTAAATAGATAAGGATTTAGATTAAAATGTATTTGACCTTCGGACCACCACATTAACAACCTGCTGAAAATTCTGGCTTTGCTGCCTAGTTCATGATGTCAAAGCAGCTGATTTGACGTGCAGGTCTTGCGACATTTATACTTCTGTGAGAACTTCTCTTTCCTCCTACCCTATGCTCAGACAGGGAATAGTGTTTGCCCATGGGGGAGAGAAGCAGAAAAACTCACTCTCTGAGTGCAGATCTTTACTAGACTTGTTAGACCTGCAGTTCAAAACAGCTGCTCAGACAACATGGGTTAGGCAGACAAGCCAGCACTTTCAGCATGATGTTAGCGATCAAATGAAGCAAAAGAAGCATACGAAGTATGTTTAACAGATCCATAACTTTACAAAGTCTGATCAATAATTCAATAAAAAAATAATTATTTGATTGTAATAATACAGTAGTATTTTTTTTCACCATGACTAGAAAGGTTATGAGGTGAGTGACATCATTTACAAAGTTGGAATTGTTAATTTCACAAAAACTTTATTGGAGACACAAGGACATCTAAATGAGAATAGGTCATACGCATTTAAATATCCTGTGTCTCCCGTCGGGGCATGTACATATTCTCTCTTTTGTGCAAGGAACCCTATAATTTAATAACAAACTTCCTCTTTCCATGAATGTAAAACAGCCATGCGTAACCATTCTTTATGCAAGCTTATAAGTGAAATTATTAATAGCAAGAAAAACGTACATAAGAGCCCTTCTGATTTAATTTCGTGGAAATTCTTATTTCACAGGAATCATCTGATTTAATTAGTTTTATAAATGAGTAGCATGACAATGTTATATTGTCGTAAGCTGAGCGTGTTTTAGGCCTGATCATGATATTCATGCATGAACTTGTGGTCACTCTTCACTGGTTACATAGATTATTGAAATTATGGAAATCAACATATGCCAAAGAACTATATACTGTGGGCGTAAGCTAAAATCACACTGGCCCTACCAGAACACCATCGCATAACCCAGGGCCAAACAAAATAATGGATAATTTTCCATCAATATTACAACGCTTACCTTGTGGTAAAAATATCCTAATTCTGCAGGTCAATGCAAATGCCTCCAACACCAAATATGCACTATTTTTCTGGTTTTAGTACTTTTGCAAACAAATTACATACAGAAGTCATTTTTGAATCCTGTAATACAAAAACTTTATAATGTTTCTGATAATGTAGCTGTATGTAGGTTTGTTATTTGGAGAGACGTATTTCAATTATTATTTGTACCATTTGTAGGGTACACATATATTTTTTTTTTTAAATATAAATTTTTTGCCGGGGAATGGATAAAAAAAGCAAATTTGTCATTGATTTTACATGTTTTTTACACCTCGTGTTATGTGGTATTCTGACATTTTTCTGATCAAAAAGAGTTGCACTTTGTAGTGCTAAAGCATGTCAATATGAAATATAAGAAATATGAATAGTAATACTGCTTCTGGATACTAGGAAAAAACTGAGACGCTTAACACATAATTTGGCCAATTCATGCATGCCCAGCAACCAACGACAAGGCGGTCTCAGAACTGCTGGGAACCTACCTGTCTAGCGTGAACACTGCTCTAAGACTGACGTCTAAATTTCTGAGTAGATGTGGATACCTCTCCTTGAAGCGTGAATTTATGGGTAGGTAGGAACCTGTTGCAGTTAAATACCACTGCATGCTGGAGGGCGGAGTGCTCGGTCTTGTAATTTTTCTGGTCAATGTAATGGTAGCAGTGCATTTTTTATGGCTTACCATTTTTACCTGGGGCTGAGGGATGCAGGACAGACCCTTCGCTACTAGTGATGAGCGAGTATACTGTTGCTCGGGTGGTCTCCAAGTATTTGTGAGTGCTCGGAGATTTCGTTTTCATCAGCGCAGCTGCATAATTAACGGCTGCTAGACCGCTTGAATACATGTGGGGATTCCCTAGCAACCAGGCAACCCCACATGTACTCAGGCTGGTTAGCAGCTGTAAATCATGCAGCTAAGGCGACGAATACTAAATCTCTGAGCAGTTACAAATACTCAGAGACCACCCGAGCTTGCTCGAGAAAACCCAAGCAATGAGTACACTCGCTCATCACTATTTGTTACCACTGTAAGTTGCACCTCATGGAAAGCTTTGTTGTACCTCCTCTGGTTTAATGTGGAGTTGAATTGCATCTTATTACTGCATCAGCTAGACATACATCACTTGGGGCTTCTGGCTCGTAGCCTTGTAACAGCAAATGCTGGCCTAGGGTATATCTCCATACAAACGTACCAGAGATTGGTAGGGTATGTGCAGACGATCCAAAAGTGGCAGCGCTGTTGACATACCGCATGTTCACAGTGCCCAAAGTGCAGGTGAATCTGCATGTCAGTCTCTGTGGGTGATCCACGGGCGTCTGTGCACGCATAATGGGCATGGAATTTCTAGAAATCCCATCCACTATGCTGTAACATCTGTCCGCTGCGGGTTGGACGCTACACAAGTACACAGCGTTAAACCCACAGCGTTTACTGATCGTCTGCACTTGCCAATAATCAGATTTACCCTAAAACAGTATAAAAAATGATTCATAGGATAGGCTCTGATACTAATATACATCCCTTGTCATTATCATTATGGTATTACAACTTTCTTTATTGTTCTTCTTGTCTGTTAGATTCGGCTAGATTTTTTTCTACTATATGGAATTAACCCTTTATGCCCTGGCACTTTAGAATATCCTATGGCTGTTTGTTATAGGAGATGATATCATCATTTACACTCGGTGATATATTGGTGTTAGATAATATTGTGTCTGGCAGATAATACAATTGTATATTTTGATAGATCAACTCTGTTGGATGGCAAGGGATTATTGGTACATTACAAATGTATTGGACTGTATGCACAATTTCACATTTTTATAATAATTATTACATAACAGGGTCAGTACCAGAAAGCGTTCATCACGCAAGAGGCATCTGTTTTTAATTGTGAATTGTTGAATTTGTTTACTATGGCAAAATAAAGGATATTTTTTTATGAATATTTGTTTGCGTCTTTAATATTGAATATTTTGGGATCATAGTGGCACAGCCTTATTTAAAATTACTATTTTTACAACTGTACTATTTTTTATGAAAATAACTAAAGTTTTTTTTTTTTTTTTAAGTTTCCTTAGGGACTTTTTTTCTAATTTGCATCCTGTCAGAATAAGCAAATAAATAACAAAAAGAATGTTATTCCACATACTTGTGGGAATGGTGGCCAAGTCTCCTGAGTCTTTCGTCCTCTTTGCCAAGATGCAAAGCTTTCTCCTTGAAATGTGTATAGGATGAATTTTACAAAGTTTCTTATGAATCACAATGCAAACAATAGAAATACGAAATGAATAAGCTCCATTCTATGGAACACACAACCTTAATGTTTTTACACATTTCTCGCACTATTGATGGTAAATTATTTAATCACAGTCAGAGAATCATACTAGGATAAAATGTACACTACGGTATATGAATGAATCTCAATGCACTTGTGTGACGGTCCTCCCTGCTTTATCTAGATTCAGCAAACCTGGGCAAGATCCAGATCCCAATGGGCCCAGATTTCCATGACGACACTGGCTGTTCATGTTTAGAGAATGAGAGCACAGAACATAAGGAGTGAGCAGAGGAAATGAGCCAACTTCATATGTCAACAGTGCTATACCAAGGTCTAACTGCTGTGATCGGCATTTAAAAGGTTAAAGATGTAGGCAGGCAGGGGCATAATGATTGAGGTTGCAGAGGGAGCGACCGCATCTGGGCCCGTGGAGTCAGGGGAGCCGCTTATGTCAATGTATTTTTCAGCTGAATGTGTCAGATGCCGGCAGCTGATGTTGGCGTCCCCATCGTAGTCAGTGCATGACAACACTGCTATGTGCCGCCTGTCTCCATGCGTCAGCCATGAAGCAGGAAGACGATACTGTGTAAGGAGGAAGACTGGGCCGTGGGTACCTGTGCTGCACCGAGTCCGGAACTGTCGAGGCTGTGTCCCAGATTCTCCGGGGGAAAGAATAGTGAACCGGACAGACCCAGTGACCAGGAATCAGGGGGCGTGGCAAAGGAGAAGCGCGGCATCAATCAGTTTTGGCACGAACAAGCAGCACGCAGCAGGGAGAGCGGCGTGCTACGTCCTCTGACGGCTCCCGTCACCACAAGCAGGACCGTAAGAGAGAAGGGTGCCATGCGCTCAGTGACCGTGAGTACCGTGCATGGGCAGAGGAGAGAAAGCCGAGTACTGGACATATGCTTGCAGCCCTCCCTGTCAGTTGCTGTACGCCAGCCCATGTTTGACTCTGGAAGTGCCGCGGCCTTGTTTGATCTTTGATATTTTATTATTACATTTTTTACAGGATGGGGAACATTATCTTAGGAGGGGAGACATTATAACATGACAGAAGCCAGGACAGAGGACATTATTACAGGAAGGATCCATGATAGGGGACATCATTACAGGAAGTAGCCCAGGCTGGAGGACATTAATACAGAATAGGGGCCATTACAGAGGACATTACATGATGAGGGACATTATATCAGGAAAAAAGACATTATTACAGGATGGAGTCTAAGATAAAGGACATTATTACAGGACTGGGCCAAGATGGAGAACATTATTACCGGATGGGGGATATTACTATAGCATGGGGATATTAAAGCATGGGGTCCTGAGAGGTGGACATTATTACAGGATAGGGGCCAGGACGGAAGACATTTTTAAAGGATAGGGGCCATGATGTAGGACATTATTATGTTATGGGAGACATTACTACAGGAGCGGTAATGGAGCGCCCCCAGACGCAGGGCCGCGGGATACTCGGTACTGGGCCTCTCTGTCTCAGTTTTGGGGTTGTCACGGTGGCTAGACCCGGTCCGTGACCCTGCTAAGGGGCATCCAATGAAAGTTGTAGGTGGTGGTGCGTGGTGCAGGTTGCGATGAATAACGAGGACACAGGGTTGCAGTCTCTTTACCTCTTCACTGAAGGCTTCAAGATCCTCAATCCAGAGTACTGTCAACAGGGCTGTCTGAGACCGGCTGGTCCGATGGCACCTCCAGAGTTCCCTTTGCAGGTGGAAATCTGTGCCTACCTTCTAGCGCCTGTGTGTTATGAACTGGTGGTTTAGGAGCAATATGGGACGTGCTCTGGAGGAGGTGGTACCTGTACTGACCGCAGTTCCTGAGCTTAACACAACATTAGAAGTAGCCGTGGGATGTTCCTGTCACTCCCTAGACACCTCGTCACATCCGGAGGACTAACTACCCTTAAAGATAGAAACAGGAAAGCTATCTTGCCTCAGAGAAAATTCCCAAAGGACAGACAGCCCCCCACAAATATTGACTGTGAGTGGAGAGGGAAATGACATACACAGAATGAAACTAGGATGTAGCAAAGGAGGCCAGTCTAACTAGATAAATAGAACAGGAAAGAATACTGTGCGGTCAGTATTAAAAAACTAGAAAAATCCACCACAGAGTTTACAAAAATCTCCACACCTGACTAAAGGTGTGGAGGGTAAATCTGCTTCCCAGAGCTTCCAGCTTAACTGAATAAATCCATACTGACAAGCTGGACTAGAAAAAAAAATAGAATGTGCTGAACGATTAAGTCCACAACAAGTGGAAAGCAAAAGAACAAAGCAAGGACTTATCTTTGCTGAACTGATCAGAATATCAGGGAAATCCAAGAGAGATGTGAATCCAAGCAGGAACCATTGACAACTGGCACTAGCTGAAGGATAGAGCCAGGATAAATAGCCGAGCCAGAATAGACGATCAGTGGAAGCAGCTGCTGACTGCTAAATCCAAGGAGCAGCAGTTCCACTTAAATCCACCGGAGGGAGCCCAAGAGCAGAACTCACAAAAGTGCCACTTACAACCACCGGAGGGAGCCCAAGAGCGGAATTCACAACAGTACCCCCCCTTGAGGAGGGGTCACCGAACCCACACCAGAGCCCCCAGGCCGATCAGGACGAGCCAAGTGAAAGGCACGAACCAAATCGGCAGCATGGACATCGGAGACAACAACCCAAGAATTATCCTCCTGGCCATTACCCTTCCACTTGACAAGATACTGAAGCCTCCACCTCGAAAAACGAGAATCTAAAATTATCTCCACCACATATTCCAACTCCCCATCAACCAACACCGGGGCAGGAGGATCCACAGAGGGAACAACAGGCACCACATATCTCCGCAACAAAGATCTATGGAAAACATTATGGATGGCAAAAGAGGCTGGAAGGGCCAAACAAAAAGATACCGGATTGATAATCTCAGAAATCTTATAAGGTTTGAACTTAGGAGAAGAAACCTTCATAGGAACATGACGAGAAGATAACCAGACTAAATCCCCCACCCGAAGCCGGGGACCAACACTGTTATGACCCCAATGGCAGAGGGTCTCAGGAATAAATACCAAGTCTGCAAACACAAAAAACCAGCTCATAGGGCAGTGGTAACTGGGCTGACCATATATCTAATCCTAGCACCACAAATAGAAGTAGCCGGGGAACGTGCCTACGTTGGTTCTAGACGTCTCGCGCCAGCCGGAGAACTAACTAACCCTAGAAGGGAAAAGAAAGACCTTTCTTGCCTCCAGAGAAAAGACCCCAAAAGTTGAATACAAGCCCCCAACAAATAATAACGGTGAGGTAAGAGGAAAAGACAAACATAAGAATGAGTAAGGTATTTAGCAAAGAGAGGCCCACTAGCTAATAGCAGAATATAGTAAGATGACTTATATGGTCAGCAAAAACCCTATCAAAATATCCACGCTGGATATTCAAGAACCCCCGAACTGTCTAACGGCCGGGGGGAGAACACCAGCCCCCTAGAGCTTCCAGCAAGGTCAGAAATCACATTTAGTACAAGCTGGACAAAAATAGAAGCAAAGCAAGTAACTCAAAAAACAAAGAAGCAGGACTTAGCTTAATTTTGCAAGAGCCAGGACCAGCAGACAGGAGCAACAGAAGGATCTGATAACAACGATGCCAGGCACTGGACTAAGGATCCAGGAAGTTTATATAGCGACACCCCTGGACTAACGACCCAGGTGAGTGCCCAACTGAAGAAAGACAATCCCAGAGTCATATCACTAGTGACCACAAGAGGGAGCCAAAAAGTCTAATTCACAACAGTACCCCCCCCTTAAGGAGGGGTCACCGAACCCTCACCAAGACCACCAGGACGATCAGGATGAGCAGCGTGAAAGGCACGAACCAAATCGGCCGCATGCACATCAGAGGCAACCACCCAGGAATTATCCTCCTGACCATAGCCCTTCCACTTGACCAGATACTGAAGCCTCCGCCTGGAGAGACGAGAATCCAAGATCTTCTCCACCACGTACTCCAACTCGCCCTCAACCAACACCGGAGCAGGAGGCTCAACAGAAGGAACCACAGGTACAACGTACCGCCGCAACAAAGACCTATGGAACACGTTGTGAATGGCAAACGACACCGGAAGATCCAAGCGAAAGGACACAGGATTAAGGATTTCCAATATCTTGTAAGGACCGATGAAGCGAGGCTTAAATTTAGGAGAGGAGACCTTCATAGGAACAAATCGAGAAGACAGCCATACCAAATCCCCAACACGAAGTCGGGGACCCACACCGCGGCGGCGGTTGGCAAAACGCTGAGCCTTCTCTTGTGACAACTTTAAGTTGTCCACCACATGATTCCAGATCTGCTGCAACCTATCCACCACAGAATCTACCCCAGGACAGTCAGAAGGCTCCACATGTCCCGAGGAAAAACGAGGATGGAAACCAGAGTTGCAGAAAAATGGCAAAACCAATGTAGCGGAACTAGCCCGATTATTAAGGGCAAACTCAGCCAACGGCAAGAAGGTCACCCAATCATCCTGATCCGCAGAAACAAAACACCTCAAATAAGCCTCCAGAGTCTGATTAGTTTGCTCCGTTTGTCCATTAGTCTGAGGATGAAAGGCCGACGAAAACGACAACTCAATGCCCATCCTAGCACAAAAGGATCGCCAGAACCTGGAAACAAACTGGGATCCTATGTCAGACACAATATTCTCAGGAATGCCGTGTAAACGAACCACATTCTGAAAGAACACAGGAGCCAGATCGGAAGAGGAAGGCAGCTTAGGCAAAGGCACCAAATGGACCATCTTAGAAAAGCGATCACATGCCACCCAGATGACAGACATGCCCTGAGACACCGGGAGATCTGAAATTAAATCCATGGAAATGTGTGTCCAAGGCCTCTTCGGGACAGGCAAGGGCAAGAGCAACCCGCTGGCACGAGAACAGCAAGGCTTAGCTCGAGCACAAGTCCCACAGGACTGCACAAACGACCGCACATCCCGTGACAAGGAAGGCCACCAAAAGGACCTAGCCACCAGATCTCTGGTGCCAAAAATTCCCAGATGCCCTGCCAACACCGAGGAATGAACCTCGGAAATGACTCTGCTGGTCCACTTATCAGGAACAAACAGTCTGTCAGGTGGACAAGAGTCAGGTCTACCAGCCTGAAATCTCTGCAACACACGTCGCAAATCCGGAGAAATGGCTGACAAGATAACTCCCTCTTTAAGAATACCAACCGGCTCTGCGACTCCCGGAGAGTCAGGCACAAAGCTCCTTGAAAGAGCATCAGCCTTCACATTCTTTGAACTTGGTAAATACGAGACCACAAAGTCAAAACGGGAGAAAAACAATGACCAGCGGGCCTGTCTAGGATTCAGGCGTTTAGCAGACTCGAGATACATCAAATTTTTGTGATCAGTCAAGACCACCACACGATGCTTAGCACCCTCGAGCCAATGACGCCACTCCTCAAATGCCCACTTCATGGCCAACAACTCCCGATTGCCAACATCATAATTCCGCTCAGCAGGCGAAAACTTCCTCGAGAAAAAGGCACAAGGTCTCATCACAGAGCAACCAGGGCCTCTCTGCGACAAAACGGCCCCTGCCCCAATCTCAGAAGCATCCACTTCAACCTGAAAAGGAAGTGAGACATCAGGCTGGCACAAAACAGGCGCCGAAGTAAACCGGCGCTTCAACTCCTGGAAAGCCTCCACGGCTGCAGGAGCCCAGTTAGCAACATCAGAACCTTTCTTGGTCATATCCGTCAAAGGTTTAACAATGCTAGAAAAATTAGCAATAAAACGACGGTAGAAGTTAGCAAAACCCAAGAACTTCTGAAGACTCTTAACTGACGTGGGTTGAGTCCAATCATGAATAGCTTGGACCTTGACTGGGTCCATCTCCACCGCAGAAGGGGAAAAAATAAACCCCAAAAAGGGAACCTTCTGTACTCCAAAGAGACACTTTGAGCCCTTAACAAATAAAGCATTCTCACGCAAAACCTGAAACACCATCCTGACCTGCTTTACATGCGAGTCCCAGTCATCAGAAAAAAACAGAATATCATCCAGATAAACGATCATAAATTTATCCAGATACTTCCGGAAAATATCATGCATAAAGGACTGAAACACTGAAGGAGCATTAGAGAGCCCAAAAGGCATCACCAAGTACTCAAAATGACCTTCGGGCGTATTAAATGCGGTTTTCCATTCATCTCCTCGCTTAATGCGCACAAGGTTGTACGCACCACGAAGATCTATCTTGGTGAACCACTTGGCACCTTTAATTCAGGCAAACAAGTCTGAGAACAGAGGCAAAGGATACTGAAATTTAACAGGCATTTTATTCAAAAGCCGATAGTCAATACAAGGTCTCAAAGATCCGTCCTTCTTGGCCACAAAAAAGAATCCCGCACCAAGAGGGGAAGAGGAAGGGCGGATATGCCCCTTCTCCAGAGATTCCTTGATATACGAACGCATTGCGGTATGCTCAGGTACAGACAGATTAAATAGTCTTCCCTTAGGAAATTTGCTACCTGGAATCAAATCTTTGGCACAGTCACAGTCCCTATGAGGAGGCAGAGCACTGGACCTGGACTCGCTGAACACATCCTGATAATCAGACAAATACTCAGGAACTTCCGAAGGAGTAGAGGAAGCAATAGACACCGGCGGGGAATCACCATGAATACCCTGACAGCCCCAACTTGACACAGACATTGCCTTCCAATCCAAGACTGGATTATGAGTCTGTAACCATGGCAAACCCAAAACGACCAAATCATGCATTTTATGCAGAACAAGAAAACGAATCACCTCCCGATGTTCAGGAGTCATGCACATGGTTACCTGTGTCCAAAACTGCGGTTTATTTTCCGCCAATGGCGTAGCATCAATACCCCTCAGAGGGATAGGATTAACCAACGGCTCAAGAACAAAACCACAGCGCTTGGCAAATGACAGATCCATAAGACTCAGGGCAGCACCTGAATCCACAAACGCCATAACAGGGTAAGAGGACAATGAGCAAATTAAAGTCACAGACAAAATAAATTTAGGTTGCAAATTACCAATGGCGACAGGACTAACAACCCTTGTTAGGCGTTTAGAGCATGCTGATATAACATGTGTAGAATCACCACAGTAAAAACACAACCCATTCTGACGTCTATGATTTTTCCGCTCATTTCTGGTCTGAATTCTATCACATTGCATCAAATCAGGTGCTTGTTCAGACAACACCACCAGAGGATTAGCGGTTTTGCGCTCCCGCAAACATCGGTCAATTTGAATAGCCAGCGCCATGGAATCATTCAGACTTGTAGGAATGGAGAAACCCACCATCACATTCTTAATGGCTTCAGAAAGGCCATTTCTGAAATTTGCGGCCAGAGCACACTCATTCCACTGAGTAAGCACGGACCATTTCCGAAATTTTTGGCAATACACTTCAGCTTCATCCTGGCCCTGAGAAATAGCCAGCAAGGCTTTTTCTGCCTGAACCTCAAGATTGGGTTCCTCGTAAAGCAATCCGAGTGCCAGCAAAAACGCATCAATATTTGCCAATGCCGGATCTCCTGGCGCTAGTGAGAAAGCCCAATCCTGGGGGTCGCCCCGTAAAAAAGAGATAACAATTTTACCTTGCTGAGCTGAGTCTCCAGATGAACGGGGTCTCAGAGATAGAAACAATTTACAATTATCCCTGAAATTCCTAAACTTAAATCGGTCTCCAGAAAACAGTTCAGGAATAGGTATTTTAGGTTCAGACATAGAACTACTGGTAACAAAATCTTGTATGCTTTGCACACGAGCAGCAAGCTGGTCCACACTTGTAATCAAGGTCTGGACATTCATGTCTGCAGCAAGCTCAAGCCGCTCAGAGGTAAAGGGGAGGAAGAGAGGAAAAAAAAAAAAAACTCAGAATTTCCTTTCTTATTATCCCACTTCTGCAATGCATTAAACATTCAATGTTGGCCTGGCATACTGTTATGACCCCAATGGCAGAGGGTCTCAGGAATAAATACCAAGTCTGCAAACACAAAAAACCAGCTCATAGGGCAGTGGTAACTGGGCTGACCATATATCTAATCCTAGCACCACAAATAGAAGTAGCCGGGGAACGTGCCTACGTTGGTTCTAGACATCTCGCGCCAGACGGAGAACTAACTAACCCTAGAAGGGAAAAGAAAGACCTTTCTTGCCTCCAGAGAAAAGACCCCAAAAGTTGGATACAAGCCCCCAACAAATAATAACGGTGAGGTAAGAGGAAAAGACAAACATAAGAATGAGTAAGGTATTTAGCAAAGAGAGGCCCACTAGCTAATAGCAGAATATAGTAAGATGACTTATATGGTCAGCAAAAACCCTATCAAAATATCCACGCTGGATATTCAAGAACCCCCGAACTGTCTAACGGCCGGGGGGAGAACACCAGCCCCCTAGAGCTTCCAGCAAGGTCAGAAATCACATTTAGTACAAGCTGGACAAAAATAGAAGCAAAGCAAGTAACTCAAAAAACAAAGAAGCAGGACTTAGCTTAATTTTGCAAGAGCCAGGACCAGCAGACAGGAGCAACAGAAGGATCTGATAACAATGATGCCAGGCACTGGACTAAGGATCCAGGAAGTTTATATAGCGACACCCCTGGACTAACGACCCAGGTGAGTGCCCAACTGAAGAAAGACAATCCCAGAGTCATATCACTAGTGACCACAAGAGGGAGCCAAAAAGTCTAATTCACAACACAACACACCGACGGCGGTTAGCAAAACGTTGAGCCTTTTCCTGAGACAACATCAAATTGTCTACCACATGAGTCCAAATCTGCTGTAACCTGTCCACCACAGAATCCACACCAGGACAATCAGAAGGCTCAACCTGCCCCGAAGAAAAACGAGGATGAAAACCAAAATTACAAAAGAAAGGCGAAACCAAAGTAGCCGAACTAGCCCGATTATTAAGGGCAAACTCGGCCAACGGCAAGAAAGCCACCCAATCATCCTGATCAGCAGACACAAAGCATCTCAAATAGGTTTCCAAGGTCTGATTAGTTCGCTCAGTTTGGCCATTTGTCTGAGGAGGAGAAAGGACAAGAAGCGAGGTTTATTGTGAAGAGTGAGAAACGAGATCAAAGCAAAAGAGGAGATAACACCAGTAGGAGTCGTGCCGTAAGATCGAGGCAACATCCTACTGAGGCGCGTAGCCGGTGGCCGGAACACCGAGGAAGTATTGGGCTCCAAGCATTACTTCAAACCAACGTCAGGACAGTTAATTATAGGTTGGCTGTCTCACCTAAATCACCTAAGCAGACATAGGGGGCAACTGTGGGAGAGGGGCGTCACTAGGGTCCTGGAAGAACTCCAGGCCTACCCGTCATACGGGTGCGTCCTAGCCATATCATCTGGGGGACGGAGAAGAACATCAGAACAGACATAAGTTGTGGGAAAGAACATCAGAAAGAGACACAACAGTTGTGAGGACTATCCCGTGGTGCTCAGCAAGGAAGTACTACAACACACAGGTGTTGTGAATTCCGCTCTTGGGCTCCCTCCGGTGGTTGTAAGTGGCACTTTTGTGAGTTCTGCTCTTGGGCTCCCTCCGGTGGATTTAAGTGGAACTGCTGCTCCTTGGATTTAGCAGTCAGCAGCTGCTTCCACTGATCGTCTATTCTGGCTCGGCTATTTATCCTGGCTCTTTCCTTAACGTTCTGTCCTGTTCGCTTGGCCTCTGTCAGGATCCCACCCCTGACAGGGACCCCCCTGAATCTTCCCCTGCAACACCCTGTGCCACAGGATGTTGCCTGGTTCCAACCCAGTCAGCTTCTGTTCTAACTTTCTATCCAACCCCCAGTTTTACCAGATTGTGAGGAGTGGCCTAATGCATAGTGCCCTTTGCTCCCCCTGGAGGCCAGACTATGAAGTGTATTGGTGTCTGTGATACCTGGTCAGGTGAACTCCTTAAGTGCCATCAGACGTACCATCACTCCCCTTAGCGGCCGAGCATCAGTACCGCAACGACCAGGACTCTGGGGCACTGCACTCTCCCCCAGTTAAATCCAGTACTCCCGGACTGGGAAGAAAACAACAATACATGTCAGCAAAAAGACATACAATTTTTGAAATGCAATAAAAAGTAATAAGTAATGATAACAGTGCTTCCCTTTATGGGAGGTGAGGACTCTTAAATGTTACAAACAAAACATGGTTAAATATTTTAAATAACATACTATAAATAACCTCTATTACCCAGCCGGGTATTCTACTAGGTGCAAATTCCGAACAATAATTTAACTTTGCCTCTAAGGACGTATAAGCTGGATCCACTAGAGGCCTACTATAAAACTCCTAAAGTATAAATTAATTTTTCTTCATTTTTCTCTTCTAAGTGCAACATTTTCTTCTTACTCTCTGATTTGTCTTATGCAGGACCGCCTGTCTATCTGCCCAGGCCTACTGCCTCTTTTCTTAGTACAGGACCACTGAGCCATCTCTCTGTGGCTCCTAGGAGGACTCACCCACTAACCCCTACGGGTTCACTTCCTGTCCTCAATCTCTAGCAACATTATCAAACATTTTCTATAACTAACTAGCTGACTACATATAACTTGCTATGTAAAACATTATTACTGTTCACTTTCTTTTAAGGCAACATTGTACATTAAGTGCAACTGGTGAACTTCCCCTTTAAGAGGGAACCAAGTCTCTATAAAGTAGTGCAACTGCTCAAGTTGCAAGTCCGTGTAAGGCAGGAACTCCTGTACTGTTTCCAGGAACAGTTTCTTCGCAAAGAGTTCTTTTTCTTGTAAAACCAATAGGGGGCACCCTTAATAGGGTGCAAACTATTTACATTACAGTTTGTGAACCATTCACCGTCCATGATTCGGCAGTCTTTTCAAAATAGGGGGTGTAACGGAGCAAAAAGGAAAATAAAAGCAAAAATAAAAAGGCAATAGGGATCCCGGGTAAACAAAGGGATCCCTTTAAGAACAACCCTGGTCGGGTACTAGCAGCAGAAGACACAGAAGACTAACAGTTAACTATTTACAGTTTGTAGAACTTTTGGGCTTCATTCTGACTGATCAGGAGGTGGCCTCCTTCCGAGCCTTACCTGGTAAGCGGCCCTCGGTGATTTGGAAAGGCCCGATCCTCGTCCAGGCAACGGCGGCGACCCTCTTTGGGCCACCCTTCCCAGCCGGGAACGGGCGCGACCCATAGATACATGGTGGGTCGGGATGTTCTGGTGATCCCCAGTGGAGGGTTCCGCCACCTTTTCTGCAGCGGGTTCGGCCTCCGGAGTTCCAGCAGCAACCTGGAGAGTGGCGCACCGCTGAACACCCCGGGCCGTCCAGCCGACCTCCCTCCGCCACCGGGTATAGGTCATGGCATCTCCGGGTTCCAAGTCGCTGTCCACATCATACTTTCCACCGCAAGGCTCCACTTCCCTCCGGTCGACGCGGACCTGCAGCGGCTCTCCGATCTCCTGAATAACTCCCCTTCCTTCCCGGGAGTTGAAGAAAACCACTACACCCCAGTGTGACGGTGGGACCTCCGCAGCACCCATCAGGTCGACCAGGGCCGCAGGTTGGGGCCTGTCCTTCCATGCTGCTACCAGGCGCCGTAGATGTTCCGCCACCGGCAGGATTCTCAGGTCCGGCGTCTGCAGCTCACGCTCTGCCGCGGTTGGGATGGATAGGGCGGGGGACACTGGAGACAGGCGGACCTCCGTAGGCTGGCCCAGCCAGGAGATCACACAGTCGTCGGCCTCCCGGTAGCGTGCTAACCACCAGGCCTCAGCCGCAGCCACCCATTCCTCAGATGGCTGCCAGCTAGGTCTTCCCATCGGTAGCTCCGTGAGGGCCAGTTCTTGCAGCGACGGCGACTCCGGGGCTGCTACAGGTGATGCAGCCTCAGGCTGGGTTGGGTCGTCCCCATGCGGTGCTTCGGACGTCGCCATCTTTGTCCCTCTCTCTGGGTCTTCTTCCCGCGCTCTCTTTCGGGGGCGGCCCCATCCCCAATTGTCCCCACCCTCCATAGAGGACCTCAGCAGCTGACGGGCACGTCCTCAGGATGCAGTAATATATAGACTCGGCGGCCATTGTCTTTCGCGCTCTTCAGCTTGTCTACACCCACTTCACGCCCCTCTTCTTCTCCTGCGCCCTTCTTAGCGCTATAATGGTGGCGGTTTTGGCGGGAACTTTTGGCGGCAAGTGGCAATCCACAGTCTTTGCAATAAGTCACAGTTCAAGCACAATAAATCACAGTTCCAAGGCACACATGACCTGATTCTTCAGACTTAAGTAGATCCTGTTCGTGACGCCAAGTTTGTAGTGCCCCCAGACGCAGGGCCGCGGGGTACTCGGTACCGGGCCTCTCTGTTTCAGTTCTGGGGTTGTCACGGTGGCTAGACCCGGTCCGCGACCCTGCTAATGGGCGTCCAATGAAAGTTGTAGGTGGTGGTGCGTGGTGCAGGTTGCGATGAATAACAAGGACACAGGGTTGCAGTCTCTTTACCTCTTTACTGAAGGCTTCAAGATCCTCAATCCAGAGTACTGTCAACAGGGCTGTCTGAGACCGGCCGGTCCGATGGCACCTCCAGAGTTCCCTTTGCAGGTGGAAATCTGTGCCTACCTTTTAGCGCCTGTGTGTTGTAGTACTTCCCTGCTGAGCACCACGGGATAGTCCTCACAACTGTTGTGTCTCTTTCTGATGTTCTTTCCCACAACTTATGTCTGTTCTGATGTTCTTCTCCGTCCCCCAGATCATATGGCTAGGACACACCCGTATGACGGGTAGGCCTGGAGTTCTTCCGGGACCCTAGTGACGCCCCTCTCCCACAGTTGCCCCCTATGTCTGCTTAGGTGATTTAGGTGAGACAGCCAACCTATAATTAACTGTCCTGCCGTTGGTTTGAAGTAATGCTTGGAGCCAAATACTCCCTTGGCGTTCCGGCCACCGGCTACGCGCCTCAGTAGGATGTTGCCTCGATCTTACGGCATGACTCCTACTGGTGTTATCTTTTGCTATGATCTCGTTTCTCACTCTTCACAATAAACCTCGCTTCTTGTCCTTTCTTGAGATACCGCCGCGATGTAGTGCAGGCGTGGTTCCTTAAGGTTCTGTCCTGTTCGCTAGGCCTCTGTCAGGATCCCACCCCTGACAGGGACCCCCCTGAATCTTCCCCTGCAACGTCCTCTGCCACAGGATGTTGCCTGGTTCCAACCCAGTCAGCTTCTGTTCTAACTTTCCATCCAACCCCCAGTTTTACCAGATTGTGAGGAGTGGCCTAATGCATAGTGCCCTTTGCTCCCCCTGGAGGCCAGACCATGAAGTGTATTGGTATCTGTGATACCTGGTCAGGTGAACTCCTTAAGTGCCATCAGACGTACCATCACTCCCCTTAGCGGCGGAGCGTCAGTACTGCAACGACCAGGACTCTGGGGCGCTGCAGTAACATTATTACAGAACAGGGGCCAGGAGGACAGAAAACATTATTACAGGAAGGGCCCAGAACAGTGGACATCATTTCAAAAAGTAGCCCAGGTGAGATGACATTATTACAGGATGGGGATATGGTCTCATCTCGGTACCTATTGGCAGTCAGGCTACCTCTGACGAGCACATGGAGGGCTGTGCGGCCCTCCAAAGAAATGCCACCCCACACCATTACTGACCCACTGCCAAACCGGTCATGCTGAAGGATGTTACAGGCAGCAGATCGCTCTCCACAGCATCTCCAGACTCTGTCATGGCTATCACATCTGCTCAGTGTGAACCTGCTTTCATCTGTGAAGAGCACAGGGTACCAGTGGCGAATTTGCCAATCCTGTTATTCTGTGGCAAATGCCAAGCATCCTGCACGGTGTTGGGCTGTGGGCACAACCCCCATCTGTGGATGTCGGGCACTAAGACCATCCTCATGGAGTCAGTTTCTAACCATTGGTGCAGACACATGCACATTTGTGGCCTGCTGGAGGTCATTTTGCAGGGCTCTGGCAGTGCTCCTCCCGTTCCTCCTTGCACAAAGGCTAAGGTAGCGGTTCTGCTGCTGGGTTGTTGCCCTTCTACGGCCCCCTCCACATTTCCATGGTATACTGGCCTGTCACCTGGTAGTGCCTCCAGCTTCTGGACACTACGCTGACAGACACAGCAAACCTTCTTGCCACAGCTCGCATTGATGTGCCATCCTGGATGAGCTACACTCTTTGAGCCACTTGTGTGGGTTGTAGAGTCCATCTCATGCTACCATCAGTGTGAAAGCACAACCAAGATTCAAAAGTGACCAAAACATCAGCCATAAAGCATTGGTACTGAGATGTGGTCTGTGGTCCCCACCTGCAGAACCACTCCTTTATTGAGGGTGTCTTGATAATTGCCAATAATTTCCATCTGTTGTCTATTCCATTTGCACAACAGCATGTGAACTTGATTGTCAAACAGTGTTGCTTCCTAAGTGGACAGTTTGATTTCACAGAAGTTTGATTTACTTGGAGTTTTAATCTGTTGTTTAAGTGTTCCCTTTATTTTTTGAGCAGTGTATATGCGGTTCCTTCTGGCAGTTCTTCCTTCACACAAGAGGCATCTTGTTAATACTTCTAATTGAGTCTATGTGTTTTAAGATTGTTGTTAGGCTACTTTCACACATCAGTTTTTTGCTGTCAGGCACGATCCGGCGAATTTTGAAAAAAACGGACCTGGCAAAAGTTGCCGCCGATCCGTTTTTTTCTCATAGACTTGTATTAACGACGGATTGCGACGGATAGCCTCACGTTTCATCCATTTTTTGCCGTATCCGTCGAAAATTCATTTTCCGGCTGCTGCAGAAAATGGACATAGGAACGTTTTTTGTGTCCGTTGAAAAAATGGACAGTGACGTATCCATCACAGTCCGTCGTTTGCTAGAATGGAACTCTGTGGTGCCGGATCCATCAAATGATGGAATCCAGCAACGGATTCCGTTTTTTAAAACTAAGCATGCATTTTCCATTTTGGGGTCTCTCTCTCTCTTCCCCGATCAGCTAGTTGGATCAGGCAAAGAAACAAATCCGTTGCATCAGTTTTTCACAATTTGCGAAGGATCCGTTTTTTTCAAAATTCGCCGGATTCAGCCTGACGGCAAAAAACTGATGTGTGAAAGTAGCCTTATCTCTGCAAGCCCAGGATAGTGTAATTAATCTGGGTCATACTACTATTGGATTTCTGTAATGTGAAACACTGTGGAAACTTTTTTGGGCATGAGTACATTTTCAGGGCACTGGTAAAGGTTTTAGGCTAGTTTCTAGTGTTGAGCATTCCGATACCGCAAGTATCGGGTATCGGCCGATATTTGCTGTATCGGAATTCCGATACCGAGTTCCGATATTTTTGTGATATCGGAAATCGGAATTGGAAGTTCCCAGTGTATGGTTCCCAGGGTCTGGAGGAGAGGAGACTCTCCTTCAGGCCCTGGGATCCATATTCATGTAAATTATAAAGAATTAAAATAAAAAATATGGATATACTCACCCCTCCGGCGGCCCCTGGACCTTAGCGATGTAACCGGCAGCCTCCGTTCCTAAGAATGCAGTGAGTGTAGGACCTGCGATGACGTCGCGGCTTGTGATTGGTCGCGTGAGCAGTCACATGAGCAGTCACGTGACCAATCACAAGCTGCGACGTCATCGAAGGTCCTTCACTCCTCATTCTTAGGAACGGAGGCTGCCGGTTACATCGCTATGGTCCAGGGGCCGCAGGAGGGGTGAGTATATCCATATTTTTCATTTTAATTCTTTATTTTTTACATGAATATGGATCCCAGGGCCTGAAGGAGAGTTTCCTCTCCTTCAGACACTGGGAACCATCCAGGATAGCTTCCGATACTTGCGTCCCATTGACTTGCATTGGTATCGAGTATCGGTATCGGCGATATTCGATATTTTTTGGATATCGGCCGATCCCATCCGATACCGATACCTTTGAGTATCGGAAGGTATCGCTCAACACTACTAGTTTCACATTTGCATTAGAATCCAAAGCGCTTAATCCGCAACCGCATATGAAGGAAAAGCCACTTTGAAACGCGTACAAATGCAGCATTTTTTAGATGCATACGTTAACTCATGCGTTTAAAAAACGCATCGTTTTCACGCTTTTCCATGCATTTTGCATGCATTTGCGTTTTTTGTACGCATGGTGAAAAATTTAACAGAAACAAAATCTAGATAAACAGACACCGCCAATGGGACTACAGTGGGTGTGTATTATGGGATATCTATATATAGACCCTTGGACTGCTGAAATCTTCACAGTTTGCTACTGTATCCTGTGTCATGATGGATCTTCGCATGGAGAGCTTTTATTTCAACCTGGATTTAAGCATCAAGCTGTTTCTTGCCTGTGCATTTGCTTGGGAGCAACAAAGAAATAGAAAACGACAGAGAAGGACATGGAGTAGGCATTTTTGGAGACACCCCATTATTAAACTCCAGGAGAGCCGTGAAGCTTACCACACACTATATGGTGAGCTTAATGCCAACCCAGACAAATTCCCGGAATATACCAGGATGTCTCAAGACTAGTGTTGAGCGATACCGTCCGATACTTGAAAGTATCGGTATCGGAAAGTATCGGCCGATACCGGCAAAGTATCGGATCCAATCCGATACCGATACCCGATACCAATACAAGTCAATGGGACTCATGTATCGGACAGTATTCCTGATGGTTCCCAGGGTCTGAAGGAGAGGAAACTCCTTCAGGCCCTGGGAACCATATTAATGTGTAAAATAAAGAATTAAAATAAAAAATATCGCTATACTCACCTGTCCGACGCAGCCGGGACCTCAGCGAGGGAACCGGCAGCGTTGTTTGTTTAAAATTCGCGCTTTTACTTGGTTACGTGAAGTCCCGGCTTGTGATTGGTCAGGGCGGCCATGTTGCCGGGACGCGGACCAATCACAGCAAGCCGTGACGAAATTACGTCACGGCTTGCTGTGATTGGTCCGCGTCCCGGCAACATGGCCGCCATTAACCAATCACAAGCCGTGACGTCCCGGCTTGTGATTGGTTAATGGCGGCCATGTTGCCGGGACGTCACTGGAGGCTGGACACGCGCGCTTTTCAAAATACGCGCATGTCCAGCCTCCCGTGACGTCCCGGCTTGTGATTGGTTAATGGCGGCCATGTTGCCGGGACGCGGACCAATCACAAGCCGTGACGTCACGGGAGGCTGGACATGCGCGTATTTTGAAAAGCGCGCGTGTCCAGCCTCCAGTGACGTCCCGGCTTGTGATTGGTTAATGGCGGCCATGTTGCCGGGACGTCACTGGAGGCTGGACACGCGCGCTTTTCAAAATACGCGCATGTCCAGCCTCCCGTGACGTCCCGGCTTGTGATTGGTTAATGGCGGCCATGTTGCCGGGACGTCACTGGAGGCTGGACACGCGCGCTTTTCAAAATACGCGCATGTCCAGCCTCCCGTGACGTCCCGGCTTGTGATTGGTTAATGGCGGCCATGTTGCCGGGACGTCACTGGAGGCTGGACACGCGCGCTTTTCAAAATACGCGCATGTCCAGCCTCCCGTGACGTCCCGGCTTGTGATTGGTTAATGGCGGCCATGTTGCCGGGACGTCACTGGAGGCTGGACACGCGCGCTTTTCAAAATACACGCATGTCCAGCCTCCCGTGACGTCCCGGCTTGTGATTGGTTAATGGCGGCCATGTTGCCGGGACGTCACTGGAGGCTGGACACGCGCGCTTTTCAAAATACGCGCATGTCCAGCCTCCCGTGACGTCACGGCTTGTGATTGGTTAATGGCGGCCATGTTGCCGGGACGCGGACCAATCACAGCAAGCCGTGACGTAATTTCGTCACGGCTTGCTGTGATTGGTCCGCGTCCCGGCAACATGGCCGCCCTGACCAATCACAAGCCGGGACTTCACGTAACCAAGTAAAAGCGCGAAATTTAAACAAACAACGCTGCCGGTTCCCTCACTGAGGTCCCGGCTGCGTCGGACAGGTGAGTATAGCGATATTTTTTATTTTAATTCTCTTTTTTACACATTATTACATTAATGTTGTTGCGATACCCGATACCCGATACCACAAAAGTATTGGATCTCGGTATCGGAAATTCCGATACAGCAAGTATCGGCCGATACCCGATACTTGCAGTATCGGAATGCTCAACACTACTCAAGACTCTTTTCGGGAATTGCTTGGTCGTGACCAAGGAGCCATCCGGAGACTGGACACCCAGCTCCGTAGAGCAATTCCAGCAGAGGAACGTCTCCTGGTTACATTAAGGTAAGTAATAAGTCTAAACAAATGCCAGTCATAATTATTATTGGTCTGCCATGCATTATTTGCATTTTCCTTTAGGTCTTTAGCTAAACACCACTTTAAATGGAATTTATTGTAAATTTATTTTTTTATTTTTATTTCAGATTTCTGGCAACCGGAGAGAGCTTATCATCCCTCCACTTTCAGTACCGGCTTGGAATTTCCACCCTGTCTGGAATAGTTGTGGACACCTGCTGGGCTTTGTGGAATGTTCTCCGGGATGAGTTTATACCCCTACCCATGGAGGACATGTGGATTGAAATTGCTGAAAAATCCTGGAGTGTGTGTGATTTCCCCAACTGTTTGGGAGCGGTGAATGGAAAGCACATACGCATTATCAAACCCACCAGAACTGGATCGGAGTACTTCAACTACAAAAATATTTTTCAGTTGTGCTCATGGCAATAGCAGATGCGGACTGTCGCTTCATCGCCGTGGACATTGGAGCTTTTGGCCGTGGGAATGACTCACAGACTTTCAAGAACTTAGATATGGGCCGACGTGTGTATGGAAGAAATTTTAAATTTCCACTGCCACGACTTCTCCCCAACACTCAAGGCACACCGATGCCATTTGTTATTGTTGGGGATGAGGCCTTTCAGATGTGTGAAAACCTACTGAAGCCATATTTGAGTCGGGACTTGAACCACACTAAAACGATTTATAACTACAGACTGACCAGGACCCGAAGAACAGTGGATTGCACCTTTGGGATTCTTGCTTCAAAATGGCGCATTCTTGCGACAGCCATTAATCTAAAAATGGAGACAGTCGATGAGGTGGTCAAAGCTTGTGTGGTTCTCCACAATTACATAATGGCTAAGGAGCGACCCAACATTGAACTGGATGAACCTGTTGCAAACCCATTGCTAGATTACCAGCATCACCCGCAACGGTCAACAGCCTCATGAATTCACTATTTCTGACACATGTCCAGGTAAGTATAGATATGCCTTGTATGACCTACATCGTCTCTTCGGTTTGTGTGAAATAGATTACGTACACTGAAGAAAAAATGGAGGTTATACAAGGCAGTTCTCCACTCACCAGGTCAGGTGTCATATATAATGACTTCATGATGCAGTTTTGTGCATCATGAACTCACTATTTATGACAAATGACCTGTTGAGTATAGTTCTGCTTCGTATTATCGCCATTTTCTCTTCAGTCTGTGACACAGATCAGACAGATCAGACTGAAGAGAATATGGAGAAAATACAAGTTATTTTGTTTTTGTTTTTGGCCACCTCATAGCTCTATACCAAACACACAAAGGTGCAGTGTTCTACTTAATAACTACTGGAGTTATGATTTGGCCAAAAAATAAAGTGTGTGGCGCAGTGTTTTATTCGGCGCACGGTGTGTGTTGCCGGCGGTGAAATACACAATTAACCAAACATTATTGGAGGCAAAAAACATTATTATTTATTTTTTAACAAACAAATTAATTTAACTACGCCTGCTTGGGGTAGAGTGACGGAAATGGGGTGTGTGTAGCTGTGAGGCCTGGCTTAATGTGGACAACGCAGGGGTGGCAGGAGAAATGGCAATTAAAGTAGTGGGGTCAGGGAGTTCGGGGATGGGGCTTGATGCACGAGAGGGCACTGGAAGGGTGAGTGGAACCTGACATTACAGACACATTGGGAGGTGAGGGGGGAGGAATTGAGATTGTCCTTTTTTTTTGTTTCCCTTTTTGGGAACGGCGCTGCAGTCTGGGGAGCCTCGTTGGGCTCATTTGTTGCGGCCTGGTCATGGTAGCCCACCTGTCAGGGTCCGTGTGCCGCTGCATGGTTGTAGTGGTGGGGAAGGCCATGCCAGGGTCCGGGTGCTGCTGCTGCATCCTGGTGGTGGTGAAAGCCATTCCAGGGTCCGGGTGCTGCTGCTGCATGCTGGTGCTGAAAAGCATGCCAGGATCCAGGTGCTACTGCTGCTGGGACCTGGTGATGGTGGCCGACCTGTCCTGATCCGGGTGCTGCTGCTGCATGGTGGTGGCAGTGGAGGAGGTCCAAGTAGGAGCATCAGTTGTCATGGTGGTGGCGGTGGGCTGTCCAACAGCACTCGGCATGGTGGTGGTGCTGAAGTGGTGTCCAGCAGTGCTTGGAATGGAGGTGGCCGTGCAGTGGTATGCAGCAGAGCTCGGCATTGATGTCAAGCGTGACAGTGTTGGCACAGGTGGATATGCTGCCACTGGCTGCTGAAAATACCGACTCTGCTACATAACCTGCACATAAGCAGCATTGCAGGCCTGCATGACACTAAGCTGGAGATCAGGAGTAAGGTGTTCCGACATGCCTTGTTCAATTTGATTAAAAAAATGATGTGCTGGCCTCTGGAGGTCGGCTTTCACTTGGTCAAGGCTTTTGGTGACCTCCTGGATACGTGTATTCATATGGCTAATGGCAGTATCCAGTCGGTCACCCATTGCCTTGAGTCCATCAGGAAAGACCGAGCTCAAGTGCAAGAACTCGGGCATGAGTGACCTGTCTGAGGCACTCTGCCACTGCCGGCAAGAGCCCTAAAAAAGGGGCAGAGGACTGGGAAAGGGGAACACCTGATGGACCAGCTTCCTGGTCTCCAGTTTGTGTGGCAGGCCTGTTATGATCCGGTGACCTTGGAGCCGCATGAGAGACTTTCTCAGGAGTAGGTGGTACCTGTACTGACCGCAAACCCTAAACTAACACCGCAACTAGAAGTAGCCGTGGGATGTACCTAACACGTCCTAGACACCTCGACACAGCCGGAGGACTAAATACCCCTATAGATGGAAATGGGAATTCTATCTTGCCTCAGAGCAGAACCCCAAAGGATAGGCAGCACCCCACAAATATTGACTGTGAGTATAAGAGGAAAGACACACGCAGGCAGAAAAACAGGATTTAGCAAAAGAGGCACTTCTAGCTAAATAGAAAAGGATAGGACAGAATTCTAAGCGGTCAGTATTAAAATCCTAAAAATATCCACAGCAGATAATACAAATATTCTACATCTAACTAAAGACATAGAAGGTATATCTGCATCTCCTGAGAATCCAGCATGACTGAAAAATCCAAACAAAGTCTAAGCTGGACAAAAACACAATGAATTGCACTGAATTGCAAAGCACACTGCATGTGTGCACAGAGACAAAAACCAGACACTTATCTTAGCTGAATTGGCAGCAGGGAATGAGGAACCAGAGAAAGATGCAATCCCTCCAAGAACAATGGACAACTGGCAAGGACTCATGGATCCTGCACACCTAAATACCTAATAGAGCTGCAATCAGCAGAAACACCTGCCCTGGATTACAACCCCAAGACAACTGCACTACCACCAACAACCACCGGAGGGAGCCCAAGAGCAGAATTCACAACAGTACCCCCCCTTGAAGAGGGGTCACCGAACCCTCACCAGAGCCCCCAGGCTGATCAGGACGAGCCAGATGAAAGGCATGGACCAAATCAGCAGCATGGACATCAGAGGCAAAAACCCAAGAATTATCCTCCTGGCCATAACTGTTATGATCCTTAGTGGCTGAGGATCACAGAATGAACTAGCTAAGTTACTGAACATAGAACGAGCTCTAGGGAGGTGGTAACTGGACTGACCGCAAAACCTGATCCTAACCAAACACACTGAAGGTAGCCGGTGAACGTGCCTGAATTCCTGGACGTCTCAACGCAGCCTGAGAAACTTGCTACCCCTATAGAGAAAGTAAGACCTCACTTGCCTCAGAGAAATGACCCCAAAGATATAGGAAGCCCCAAACAAATAATAACGGTGAGGTAAGGGGAAAATACAAAACGTAGAAATGAAAACAGATTCAGCAAATGAGGCCCACTAATACTAGATAGCAGAAGACAGGCAGGGAACTGTGCGGTCAGTAAAAAACCCTATACAAAATATCCACGCTGAGAATACAAGAACCCCCACACCAACTAACGGTGTGAGGGGAGAAACTCAGCCCCCTAGAGCTACCAGCAAGCAAGGAAATCACATATTAGCAAGCTGGACAAGGACAAATAAATAACCAAGAAACATATTGAACACTGATGAGCAAAAAATAACCAAACAGAAACTTAGCTTCTCTCGGCGAGACTGATAACGAAGGGATTCAGGAGAGATCAAAATAGCACTGAATACATCGACAGCAGGCAACCACTGAAAGTCCAGGTGAGCTAAATAGGAAACCAGCTAACAGATAACGAGAAAGCTGAACCAGCCTCAGACCTGCAGAATGACACAAAGAGCCACCAGAGGGAGCCCAAAGACAGCACTCACACAGTACCACTTGTGACCACAAGAGGGAGCCCAAAAACAGAGTTCACAACACATAACCCTTCCATTTGACAAGGTACTGAAGCCTCCGCCTCGAAAAGCGAGAATCCAAAATCTTCTCAACCACATGCTCCAACTCCCCATCAACCAACACAGGAGCAGGAGGATCAACAGAGGGAACAACGGGCACCACATGTTTCCGCAATAAAGATCTATGGAAAACATTATGGATGGCAAAAGAGGCCGGAAGGGCCAAACGAAAAGACACCGGATTGATAATCTCAGAAATCCTATAAGGACCAATAAACCGAGGCTTAAACTTAGGGGAAGAAACCTTCATAGGAACATGACGGGAAGACAACCAGACCAAATCCCCAACCCGAAGCTGGGAACCAACACACCGACGACGGTTAGAAGAACGCTGAGCCTCCTCCTGAGACAACACCAAATTGTCCACCACATGAGCCCAAATCTGCTGCAACTAGTCAACCACAGAATCCACACCAGGACAATTAGAAGCTTCAACTTGCCCCAAAGAAAAACGAGGATGAAAACCAAAATTACAAAAGAAGGGCGAAACCAAGGTAGCCGAACTAGCCCGATTATTAAGGGCAAACTCGGCCAATGGCAAGAAAGCCACCCAATCATCCTGATCAGCAGACACAAAGCATCTCAAATAAGTTTCCAAAGTCTGATTAGTTCGCTCGGTCTGGCCATTTGTCTGAGGATGAAATGCGGAAGAAAAAGACAAATCAATGCCCAGCCTAGCACAAAAGGCCCGCCAAAACCTAGAAACAAACTGGGAACCTCTGTCGGACACAATATTCTCCGGAATACCATGCAAA
This sequence comes from Ranitomeya variabilis, assembly GCF_051348905.1. Classification (NCBI taxonomy): domain Eukaryota; kingdom Metazoa; phylum Chordata; class Amphibia; order Anura; family Dendrobatidae; genus Ranitomeya; species Ranitomeya variabilis. Next base: position 1,015,985,455 of record NC_135233.1, on the reverse strand, counting down.
CGAACCACATGCTGAAAAAACAACGGAAACAAATCAGAAGAGGAAGGCAATTTAGGCAAAGGCACCAAATGAACCATCTTAGAAAACCGGTCACAAACCACCCAGATAACCGACATCCTCTCGGAAACCAGAAGATCTGAAATAAAATCCATAGAAATATGCATCCAGGGCCTCTCAGGGACCGGCAAAGGCAAAAGCAACCCACTAGCACGGGAACAACAAGGCTTGGCCCGCGCACAAGTACCACAGGACTGCACAAAAGAACGCACATCACGCGACAAAGAAGGCCACCAAAAGGACCTACTAACCAAATCTCTGGTACCAAAAATACCAGGATGGCCAGCCAACACAGAACAATGAACCTCAGAAATCACTCTACTAGTCCATCTATCAGGAACAAACTGTTTCCCCACTGGACAGCGGTCAGGTTTGCCAGCCTGAAATTCCTGCAGAACCCGTCGCAAATCAGGGGAAATGGCAGAAAGGACCACCCCTTCCTTCAGAATGCCGACCGGCTCAAATACCTCAGGAGAATCAGGCAAAAAACTCCTAGAGAGGGCATCAGCCTTAACATTCTTAGAACCCGGAAGATACGAAACCACAAAATCAAAACGGGAGAAAAACAGGGACCATCGAGCCTGTCTAGGATTCAGCCGTTTGGCAGATTCGAGGTAAATCAGATTTTTATGATCGGTCAAGACCACAATACGGTGCTTGGCTCCCTCAAGCCAATGTCGCCATTCCTCAAACGCCCACTTCATAGCCAACAACTCCCGATTGCCGACATCATAATTGCGTTCAGCAGGCAAAAACTTACGGGAAAAGAAGGCACACGGTTTCATCAAGGAGCCATCAGAATTCCTCTGAGACAAAATGGCCCCTGCCCCAATCTCAGAAGCGTCAACCTCAACCTGAAACGGAAGAGAAACATCTGGCTGACGCAACACCGGGGCAGAAGTAAATCGGCGTTTAAGCTCCTGAAAGGCAGAGACAGCCACAGGGGACCAATTCGTTACATCAGCGCCTTTCTTCGTCAAATCGGTCAGGGGTTTAACCACACTGGAGAAGTTAGCAATGAAACGGTGATAAAAATTAGCAAAGCCCAAAAATTTCTGAAGGCTCTTCACGGATGTGGGCTGAATCCAATCATGAATGGCCTGAACCTTAACCGGATCCATCTCTATAGATGAGGGAGAAAAAATGAAGCCCAAAAAAAACCTTCTGCACTCCAAAGAGACACTTAGACCCCTTCACAAACAAAGCATTGTCACGAAGGATCTGAAATACCATCCTGACCTGTTTCACATGAGACTCTTAATCATCGGAAAAAATTAAGATGTCATCCAAATATACAATCATGAATTTATCAAGATAATTCTGGAAGATATCATGCATGAAGGACTGAAAAACAGATGGAGCATTAGAGAGCCCGAATGGCATCACAAGGTATTCAAAATGGTCTTCGGGCATATTAAACGCAGTTTTCCATTCGTCACCCTGCTTAATACGAACAAGATTATATGCCCCCCCGAAGGTCAAATTTAGTAAACCAACTAGCCCCCTTAATCCTGGCAAACAATTTGGAAAGCAAAGGTAAAGGGTATTGAAACTTGACCGTGATCTTATTCAAGAGGCGATAATCAATACAGGGTCTCAAGGAGCCATCCTTCTTAGCAACAAAAAAGAATCCCGCTCCCAACGGTGAAGAAGATGGCAGAATATGCCCTTTCTCCAAAGACTCCTTAACATAACTCCGCATGGCGGTATGTTCCGGCACAGACAGGTTGAAAAGTCGGCCCTTAGGAAACTTACAGCCTGGAATCAAGTCAATAGCACAATCACAGTCCCTATGCGGTGGAAGGGAACTGGACTTGGGCTCATCGAATACATCCTGAAAATCAGACAAAAACTCTGGAACTTCAGAAGAGGAGGAAGAGGAGATTGACATCACAGGAACGTCATTATGAACCCCCTGACAACCCCAACTAGTCACAGACATAGACTTCCAATCCAACACAGGATTATGTATCTGCAACCATGGAAAACCCAGCACAATAGCATCATGCAAATTATGCAACACCAGAAAACGACAATCTTCCTGATGGGCTGGCGCCATGCACATGGTCACCTGTGTCCAAAACTGGGGTTTATTTTTAGCCAAAGGTGTAGCATCAATGCCCCTTAAAGGAATAGGGTTCTGCAAAAACTGCAAGGGGAAACCACAACGCCTGGCAAATTCAAAGTCCATTAAGTTCAAAGCGGCGCCTGAATCCACAAACGCCATGACAGAAAATGACGACAATGAGCAGATCAAGGTCACAGATAACAGAAATTTAGGTTGTACACTTCCGATGGTAACTGAACTAGCGATTCTCTTTGTACGCTTTGGGCAGACTGAAATGACATGAGAAGCATCGCCACAATAAAAACACAACCTATTCTGACGTCTGAATCCTTGTTGTTCTGTTCTAGACAGAATCCTATCACACTGCATAGGCTCAGGCATCTGCTCTGAGGACAACGCCACAGCGCGCACAGTTCTGCGCTCCCGCAAGCGCCGATCACTCTGAATGGCCAGAGACATAGAATCACTCAGACCAACAGGTGTAGGAAACCCCACCATAACATCTTTAACAGATTCAGAAAGACCCTTTCTGAAAATTGCCGCCAAAGCATCCTCATTCCATTTAGTCAGCTCAGACTATTTTCTAAATTTCTGACAATACAATTCTGCCACTTCTTGACCCTGAGACAGGGCCAACAAGGTCTTCTCCGCTTGATCCACAGAATTTGGTTCATCATATAATAATCCTAGAGCCTGAAAAAAGGCATCTACATTAAGCAAGGCCGGATTCCCAGATTCCAGGGAAAATGCCCAATCCTGAGGGTTGCCACGCAGCAGGGAGATGACAATTTTAACCTGCTGAATGGGATCACCAGAGGAACGAGGCTTCAGAGCAAAAAACAGTTTACAATTGTTTTTAAAACTCAAAAATTTAGACCTGTCCCCAAAAAACAAATCAGGAGTAGGAATCCTAGGCTCTAAAAGCGGAGTCTGAACAATATAATCAGAAATACCCTGTACCCTAGCAGCAAGCTGGTCTACATGAGAAACTAATCCCTGAACATCCATGCTAGCACAAGACTCCTCAGTCACCCAGAGGAAAAGAGGGAAGAAAATACAAAGCAGGCTACAGAAAAAAATGGCTCTTTCTTCCCTTCTTCTGAGATGCATTTAACTCATTTTTGGCCAGTTGTACTGTTATGATCCGGTGACCTTGGAGCCGCATGAGAGACTTTCTCAGGAGTAGGTGGTACCTGTACTGACCGCAAACCCTAAACTAACACCGCAACTAGAAGTAGGGATGTACCTAACACGTCCTAGACACCTCGACACAGCCGGAGGACTAAATACCCCTATAGATGGAAATGGGAATTCTATCTTGCCTCAGAGCAGAACCCCAAAGGATAGGCAGCCCCCCACAAATATTGACTGTGAGTATAAGAGGAAAGACACACACAGGCAGAAAAACAGGATTAAGCAAAAGAGGCACTTCTAGCTAAATAGAAAAGGATAGGACAGAATTCTAAGCGGTCAGTATTAAAATCCTAAAAATATCCACAGCAGATAATACAAATATTCTACATCTAACTAAAGACATAGAAGGTATGTCTGCATCTCCTGAGAATCCAGCATGACTGAAAAATCCAAAGTCTAAGCTGGACAAAAACACAATGAATTGCACTGAATTGCAAAGCACACTGCATGTGTGCACAGAGACAAAAACCAGACACTTATCTTAGCTGAATTGGCAGCAGGGAATGAGGAACCAGAGAGAGATGCAATCCCTCCCAGAACAATGGACAACTGGCAAGGACTCATGGATCCTGCACACCTAAATACCTAATAGAGCTGCAACCAGCAGAAACACCTGCCCTGGATTACAACCCCAAGACAACTGCACTACCACCAACAACCACCGGAGGGAGCCCAAGAGCAGAATTCACAACACAGGCCCACTTGCTGCAGAGCTGCTGGATGGCTGGGACGGGTCCGTGGCTGTCTGATGAAGGACCGCTCCAGAACCAGTGTCAAGAGTGCTGCTCCATGTGCTGTGAAAAAAGAAGAAAAAAACACATTACTACCAAACGTTTATAAAAGTTATGCGCCAACTCCTGTGGAATAGAAACATACAGATTAAGACAATACAACACAACCTAATACACCAAAAAAATACTTACGTTCCCTGGGCAAGGACCGGTCTCAAAAATGCCAGAATGCGGTGGTATTTATATTTTCTGATCCTTGCTCCAGAACCACAAGGACCCGGCTCTCTTGACGAAGGTCCTTGTTGAAGCGATTCTTCATTGAACGCTAACGTGTTTTGACTTTGAGCACTGTTGAAAAAACAAAAAAGAATGGTTAGACAATGGACTTTTGGCCGTGATCACACAACTGTGTGTGATGAGAGAAACTCCTGAGAGTTACTGCTGCATTACACTGCATTGCAATACTTACAAAATGCATTTTGGACCTGAGTCGGGGCATTGTTCCAGCCATCCCACATCGCTTTGGCCACCTCATTCCATAGCCGCCAGATTGTCACGTTGTCCAAGTGCTGCGGAACCCGGGTGTCCCACAACGGGACTCGCTCATGGACAAGGGAGATGAGGAGGTCTTTTTCAATGAGGTCCTCATCCTGTTCTGGAACCTAAAAATAAATAAAGACATTAATGTTGGATTCATTAACATAAGGAAAAGAAAGAAAACAGAGACAGAAAACTGGCATGAATATTGAAAGTCAAGAAACAAAAGGAGTCAAGAAGAAAAAATGAAAGAAAGAGGAAAGTAAAGAAATGAACATCCAAGAGTAAAGTGAGGATACAATAAACAGTCAGCCACGTATACGAACACGCTGCCGCCTTTCCACCTGACCGTGACCCCGCTGCTCCTGCTTAGCCTCTGCCGCAGTGGAAGAAGTGCTCTAAAAAAAGGAAAAAAAAATTGTCATATGTGTAGATGTGACAGTGAATACTTACCAATCTGAGGAGGTGGGTACTCACTTCACTGACATGTTCTGCTTGTGCAGGTCCAGGCCATTGCTCCTCCTCAGAAGAAGATGACATTCTGATGCACGCAGAAAGAAAGAAATGGCAGAAATTAGGACATGTAGAGACAGAAAATAGAAAATAAAGGCATTGGCTTTGATATACTCACATTGTTCAGAGTCTTGTTTCCTCCATGGTGCTTTCCTGTGTCTGGTCTGCTTCCCAGTCTGCTGTGTAGTGACCTGCCAATGCCCACTCCCTCCTTTTATCAGTTTGTATGTGGGGGGTGGCTAATCAGTGTCTAGACATGTTTTCCTGTGGTGCAACGCATGCGTTCACAAACACAAGCAAACGCATGTGCTTGCAAACGCATGCGTTCACTGTCATGGTTCTCAATGGCAAGAGAACGTAATAAAGCATACAAAAGGACTAGCTCTTGGAAGATGGGAACTAGAGCTGACCATGAGCTAAACCTACCGCACAACTAACAGTGGCCGGGTAGCGTGCCTACGTTTTATCCCTAGACGCCCAGCGCCAGCCGGAGAACTGACTGACCCTAGCAGAGGAAAACACAGACCTAGCTTACCTCTAGAGAAATTTTCCCCAAAAGGCAGACAGTAGCCCCCACATATATTGGCGGTGATTTTAGAGGAAATTGACATACGAAGTATGAAGATAGGTTTAGCAAATTGAGGTCCGCTTACTAGATAGTAGGAAGACAGAAAAGGGAACTTCACGGTCAGCTGAAAACCCTTTCAAAATACCATCCTGAAATTACTTTAAGACTCTAATATCAACTCATGACACCAGAGTGGCAATTTCAGCTCACAAGAGCTTCCAGCCTCAGAAATATTCAATCACAGAGAACTGGAACAAAAATGCAAAACAAACTTAGGACAACAAGTCCAACTTAGCTGATAGTTGTCTAGGAGCAGGAACATGCAACAGAAAGGCTTCTGGTAACATTGTTGGCCGGCATAGAAATGACTGAGGAGCAAGGCTAAATAGAAAACTCCCACATCCAGATGGAAAACAGGTGAACAGAGGAGATGAAGCACACAAGTGCAGTACCACCAGAAACCACCGGGGGAGCCCAGAAACCCAATTCACAACAGTACCCCCCCCCCAAGGAGGGGGCACCGAACGCTCACCAGAACCACCAGGGCGATCAGGATGAGCCCTATGAAAGGCACGGACCAAATCGGAGGCATGAACATCAGAGGCTGTCACCCAAGAGTTATCCTCCTGACCGTAGCCCTTCCACTTGACCAGATACTGAAGTCTCCGTCTGGAAACACGGGAGTCCAAGATCTTCTCGACAACGTACTCCAACTCACCCTCAACCAACACCGGAGCAGGAGGCTCCACGGAAGGCACAACCGGTACCTCATACCTGCGCAACAATGACCGATGGAAGACATTATGAATAGAAAAAGATGCAGGGAGGTCCAAACGAAAGGACACAGGGTTAAGAATCTCCAATATCTTGTACGGGCCGATGAACCGAGGCTTAAACTTAGGAGAAGAAACCTTCATAGGGACAAAACGAGAAGATAACCACACCAAGTCCCCAACACAAAGACGAGGACCAACACGACGACGGCGGTTGGCAAAATGCTGAGTCTTCTCCTGGGACAACTTCAAATTGTCCACCACATGCCCCCAAATTTGATGCAATCTCTCCACCACAGCATCCACTCCAGGACAATCCGAAGACTCCACCTGACCGGAAGAGAAACGAGGATGAAACCCCGAATTACAGAAGAAAGGAGAAACCAAGATGGCAGAACTAGCCCGATTATTGAGGGCAAACTCCGCCAAGGGCAAAAAGGCAACCCAATCATCCTGATCCGCAGACACAAAACACCTCAAATAAGTCTCCAAGGTCTGATTAGTTTGCTCGGTCTGGCCATTAGTCTGAGGATGGAAAGCAGACGAAAAAGACAAATCAATGCCCATCCTAGCACAGAACGCTCGCCAAAATCTAGACACGAATTGGGTTCCCCTGTCAGAAACGATATTCTCCGGAATACCATGCAAGCGCACCACATTTTGAAAAAACAGAGGAACCAGCTCGGATGAGGAAGGCAATTTGGGCAAGGGAACCAAATGGACCATCTTAGAGAAACTGTCACACACCACCCAGATGACAGACATCTTCTGAGAAACAGGGAGATCAGAAATAAAATCCATGGAGATGTGAGTCCAAGGCCTCTTCGGAATAGGCAAGGATAACAACAATCCACTAGCTCGAGAACAACAAGGCTTGGCCCGAGCACAAACATCACAAGACTGCACAAAACCTCGCACATCTCGCGACAGGGAAGGCCACCAGAAGGACCTAGCCACCAAATCCCTGGTACCAAAGATTCCAGGATGACCTGCTAACGCAGAAGAATGGACCTCCGAGATGACTCTACTGGTCCAATCATCAGGAACAAACATTCTACCAGGCGGGCAACGATCAGGTCTATTCGCCTGAAACTCCTGCAAGACCCGTCGCAAGTCTGGGGAAACAGCAGATAATATCACTCCATCCTTAAGGATACCTGTAGGTTCAGAATTACCAGGGAAATCAGGCTCAAAACTCCTAGAAAGGGCATCCGCCTTCACATTTTTAGAACCTGGTAGGTAAGAAACCACAAAATTAAACCGAGAGAAAAATAACGACCAGCGCGCCTGTCTAGGATTCAGGCGCCTGGCAGACTCAAGATAAATCAAATTCTTGTGGTCGGTCAATACCACCACCTGATGTCTAGCCCCCTCAAGCCAATGACGCCACTCCTCAAAAGCCCACTTCATAGCCAAGAGCTCCCGATTACCAACATCATAATTTCGCTCAGCGGGCGAAAATTTACGAGAAAAGAACGCACAAGGTCTCATCACGGAGCAGTCGGAACTTTTCTGCGACAAAACCGCCCCAGCTCCGATTTCTGAAGCGTCAACCTCAACCTGAAAAGGAAGAGTAACATCAGGCTGACGCAATACAGGGGCGGAAGAAAAGCGGCGCTTAAGCTCCCGAAAGGCCTCCACAGCAGCAGGGGACCAATCAGCAACATCAGCACCCTTCTTAGTCAAATCAGTCAACGGTTTAGCAACATCAGAAAAACCAGTTATATAAATCGACAATAAAAATTAGCAAAGCCCAAAAACTTCTGAAGGCTCTTAAGAGAAGAGGGTTGCGTCCAATCACAAATAGCCTGAACCTTGACAGGGTCCATCTCAATGGAAGAGGGGGAAAAAATGTACCCCAAAAACGAAATCTTTTGAACCCCAAAAACGCACTTAGAACCCTTCACACACAAAGAATTAGAGCGCAAAACCTGAAAAACCCTCCTGACCTGTTGGACATGAGAGTCCCAGTCATCCGAAAAAATCAAAATATCATCAAGATACACAATCAAAAATTTATCCAAATAATCACGGAAAATGTCATGCATAAAGGACTGAAAGACTGAAGGGGCATTTGAAAGACCAAAAGGCATTACTAAATACTCAAAATGGCCCTCAGGCGTATTAAATGCGGTTTTCCACTCATCCCCCTGCTTAATTCGCACCAAATTATACGCCCCACGAAGATCAATCTTAGAGAACCACTTGGCCCCCTTTATTCGAGCAAACAAATCAGTAAGCAGTGGCAAAGGATACTGATATTTAACCGTGATTTTATTCAAAAGCCGATAATCAATACACGGCCTCAAAGAGCCATCCTTTTTAGCTACAAAGAAAAAACCGGCTCCTAAGGGAGATGACGAAGGACGAATATGTCCCTTTTCCAAGGACTCCTTAATATATTCCCGCATAGCAGCATGTTCAGGCACAGATAGATTAAATAAACGACCCTTTGGAAACTTACTGCCCGGAATCAGATCTATAGTACAATCGCAATCTCTGTGCGGAGGTAGTAAACCAAGTTTAGGCTCCTCAAAAACGTCACGATAATCAGATAAAAATTTCGGAATCTCAGAGGGAATAGATGACGAAATGGAAACCAAAGGTACGTCCCCATGAGTCCCCTGACATCCCCAGCTTAACACAGACATTGCTTTCCAGTCGAGGACTGGGTTATGAGATTGCAGCCATGGCAATCCAAGCACCAACACATCATGTAGATTATACAACACAAGGAAGCGAATAATCTCCTGGTGATCCGGATTAATACGCATAGTTACTTGTGTCCAGTATTGTGGTTTGTTACTAGCCAATGGCGTGGAGTCAATACCCTTCAGAGGTATAGGAACTTCCAGAGGCTCTAAATCAAACCCACAGCGTTTGGCAAAGGACCAATCCATAAGACTCAAAGCGGCGCCAGAGTCGACATAGGCGTCCGCGGTAATAGACGATAAAGAGCAAATCAGGGTCACAGATAGAATAAACTTAGACTGTAATGTGCCAATTGAAACAGACTTATCAACCTTCTTAGTATGTTTAGAGCATGCTGATATAACATGAGTTGAATCACCACAATAGAAGCATAACCCATTTTTTCGCCTAAAATTCTGTCGTTCGCTTCTGGACAGAATTCTATCACATTGCATAATCTCTGGCGTCTTCTCAGTAGACACCGCCAAATGGTGCACAGGTTTGCGCTCCCGCAAACGCCGATCAATCTGAATAGCCATTGTCATGGACTCATTCAGACCTGTAGGCACAGGGAACCCCACCATAACATCTTTAATGGCATCAGAGAGACCCTCTCTGAATTTCGCCGCCAGGGCGCACTCATTCCACTGAGTAAGCACAGACCACTTACGAAATTTTTGGCAGTATATTTTAGCCTCATCTTGCCCTTGAGACAGGGCCATTAAGGCTTTTTCAGCCTGAATTTCTAAATGAGGTTCCTCATAAAGCAACCCCAAAGCCAGGAAAAACGCATCCACATTGAGCAACGCAGGATCCCCTGGTGCCAAAGCAAATGCCCAATCCTGAGGGTCGCCCCGGAGCAAGGAAATTACAGTCCTGACCTGCTGTGCAGGATCTCCAGCGGAGCGAGATCTCAGAGACAAAAATAATTTACAATTATGTTTGAAATTCTGGAAGCGAGATCTATCCCCAGAGAAAAATTCAGGTAAAGGAATTCTAGGTTCAGATGTAGGAGCATGAATAACGAAATCCTGTAAGCTTTGAACCTTCATAGCGAGATTATTCAAACCCGTAGCTAAACTCTGAGGATCCATATTAATCAGGTGAAATCAGAACCATTCAAGGATTAGAAGGAGAGAGAGACGAAGGCTGCAGTAAGCAGAGATGCTAGTGAATCAACTAATGAGCAAACTCAGGAAAAAAAAAAAAAAAAAAAATCTCTGCAGACTTCTTTTCTCTCCTTTCTTCTGCCAATTATTTTAACTCTTGGCCGGCCAAACTGTCATGGTTCTCAATGGCAAGAGAACGTAATAAAGCATACAAAAGGACTAGCTCTTGGAAGATGGGAACTAGAGCTGACCATGAGCTAAACCTACCGCACAACTAACAGTGGCCGGGTAGCGTGCCTACGTTTTATCCCTAGACGCCCAGCGCCAGCCGGAGAACTGACTGACCCTAGCAGAGGAAAACACAGACCTAGCTTACCTCTAGAGAAATTTTCCCCAAAAGGCAGACAGTAGCCCCCACATATATTGGCGGTGATTTTAGAGGAAATTGACATACGAAGTATGAAGATAGGTTTAGCAAATTGAGGTCCGCTTACAAGATAGTAGGAAGACAGAAAAGGGAACTTCACGGTCAGCTGAAAACCCTTTCAAAATACCATCCTGAAATTACTTTAAGACTCTAATATCAACTCATGACACCAGAGTGGCAATTTCAGCTCACAAGAGCTTCCAGCCTCAGAAATATTCAATCACAGAGAACTGGAACAAAAATGCAAAACAAACTTAGGACAACAAGTCCAACTTAGCTGATAGTTGTCTAGGAGCAGGAACATGCAACAGAAAGGCTTCTGGTAACATTGTTGGCCGGCATAGAAATGACTGAGGAGCAAGGCTAAATAGAAAACTCCCACATCCAGATGGAAAACAGGTGAACAGAGGAGATGAAGCACACAAGTGCAGTACCACCAGAAACCACCGGGGGAGCCCAGAAACCCAATTCACAACAGTTCACGTAGACAGCAATGCATTTTTTTGGCGCATTTCTTCCGCTAACAACGGCATACGTTTCTAGGCGTCAAATTGATGCCTCTAAAATTACTACATGTAGCATTTACCGTGCCAAACCACAGATGACGAAACGACGAATGCGTCGTCAAACTTGGCAAAACGCAGACACATGCGTCCCTAATGTTAAATATAGGAATACACGACGCATGCGGATAATTGCAGAAGAAACGCTGCGTACACAACAGCAAATGTGAAACCAGCCTTAGACAGGTATGGAAAAAATCCTGCAAAGTAGCAAAGCTTTAATAAATACAAATGTTTATTTTTGTCAATTACCAAATTGCAATGTGAATGAACAAAGGATGAAAATAAATCAAGTCAATTTTTGATCACCAACATCATTGAAGCTTCAATTAGTCTAGGTACTTGCACACAGTTTTTAAGAAGCTTGGAAGGGAGGTTGTTCCAAACAGCTTAGAAAATGAACCACAAATCATAAGTGGATGTAGGCTTGTGCAAATACTTCTGTTTTTTCATGTAATCAGTAGGTGGGGAGCAAATTATGACCCAACAACAGGCAGAGACACTGGTCCCAATGCACCTGATTGAGACAGCTCCTGAGAAAACCGGTATAATGGAACACGATATGTGGGGTGCCAGCCAGAAAATAGTGCGGCATAAATGTCCAAAGAGAACGAAGGCAGCACTCACCGATTCGGGCGTTTGTACTTTATTCAAAAGCAGGTAAAATCATTGCGGCATAGGAGAAGAGGTGGAGACAGCAAAGGACATTTGAGGTCATTTTTCTGCTGTAGAATAAATCTGGAGCCAATCAGATTCCACTTTGATGGTATAGCATGAGGTATAAATAGCTGCCTGCATTTCTCAGCATTGAGGACACCATGAAATGGGCAATGTTGTGTAGCGTAGACATTGTGGTCAGCTAAGGAAATTTAGTTCTGCAGATGAAACACATATCTGCATCTCAGAATTGAGGAAACCATTAATCCCAAGCTTCTTTTGTTCAAATGCAACTCTTAACTTGCAAGAAAACCTCCACTGTGTTTCACTGTTTCCTTCAGGCACTCATTTTTGTACCAGGCTTCAGCTCTTTGGTAAAAAATAACAAAAAAAACCCTGCCTTCTGTTACAGTCAAATTTCATGTTTTGACTCATCAATCCAGAGCACCTGCTGACATTTTTCTACACTCCAGTTCCTATGTCTTCATACATTCAGTCACTTGTCGCAGTTCTTCCATGAACACCATTTCCCCAAACAGTAGATGGTTGTAGCTTTTTCCCACTGGTTGTTGTCAATTCTAAGCGGATGGTACTACTGGACATCTTCCAATTTCGGAAATAAGCATGATGTGTCTTTCATCTGATGCACTAAGTTTTCTTGGATAACCACTGCATCTATGGCCCTCAAGGCAGAACATTTCATAGCGTCTTCAATACAGAGAAATTCAGAGATATTCAGACATCCTGCATCATCATGTCCCAACATTTGAGGTTCTTCCTTTGATTAGCTGGCCTTGGACAATGTCATCATTGCAGCATGATGAACATGTGAACATGCTGTATGCAAATAAGGCTGAAGAGCTATTGTACATATGATGCCTTTGTCACTCCAGCTCTACCCCAGCCCAGCGCCGCCTCCTGCTTCACTGCCAGCTTGCACAGGAGTCATCAGTCAAGCAGGAGGAAGAGGGGATGCTTGGTGGGCAATAGAGCTGGAGTGACAGAGGCTTCAGATCAACAAACAGTCCTTCAGACTCATCTGCATATCAGTTAAATTAGTGATGTCCCAGTAATTGAAGACCATGTGAAGATATTGCTGGACTTATCTGTGAAACAGCTACAGTATATGCGCATATACTGTAAATAGTTTGAAGTGTGAAATTCTGCTGAAAGATTGCTTTTAAAGGAAGTCATTCTCTGAAAGCATTTAGTTCTAAAATAGCCTATAGTGGGTGCATCAACAGATAAAGAACAATATATGTTTTTCCACTTCATAGGATGGCTGTTTACTCCCAGCTTGAGGGCTCGTTTACATGACCGTATTTTTCACCCGAGTGCTGGTCGTGAAAAAAACAGATTGCACCCAGACCAATGTCACTCAATGGGGCACTGCATATGAGTAATTTTGTTTTTGCAGATCGAAAACATTTGCAAATTTCACTAGTTTCTCTGTAAATCGGATGAGACTCACATATTAAAGTCTATTGGTGGGTAAAAAAAACTGGATGTCGTACGGAGCTGGAGCGCCCACACCAGGGCAGCGGGGTACTCGGTACTGGGTCCTGTCTTAAAGGGGATGTCACGGTGGCTGCGATCCGGTCCGTGGCCCTGGGCATCCAATTAAAGGGGAAGGTCTTTAAGGGGATTTGTAATGTCTATGTTCGTGACGCCACCTGTGGTGTTCGGTCAATAGGGACCGACGCTGCTTAAAGGGGTCCTCTGGGGTGATGTTGTTGCAGCAAGATGGTAACGCTTCCCACAGGTGAAGCGAGGTCCCCTGGGCTTCCAAGGTGTAGGGCACCGATGGTGTGATGGATGGTATGGCGAATAATCAGGACACAGGTTTGCAGTCTTTACCTGGTTTACTGTAGCTTCAGGCAACCACACTCCAGGGCACCAGTCAACAGGGACAGGCAGGGTCCGGCCGGCTTAGAAGCCATTCCAGAGTCTCCTGTCCCTTACTGCCTAAGGCTTCTCATAAAGTCCTCACAGTTTCTCTCTGTCCCCCATAAAGGATAGGACACAACCCGTATGACAGGTGAACTGGGCCTTTTTATAGGGTCTTTTGGATGACCCGGACCCTATAATTATCACTGTGTCTCCTCGGTATAAATGCGGACAGGTGATCTACAATCCAGCTGTCCTGCCGGTTTCAGCTATGCCACTTGAGAGTTCAGCATAGCCACGGTCTTCCGGCTACCGGATTCTGCACTAGCCAGGGAGGTAGCCTCTTCTCAGCTCTGCTCCCTGGTGTTTCTCTCCTTTGCTTTCTCCCTCCTATTCTCCTTCTACAAGCTGTCCGTGCTTTCTGTTCCCTTGTTCCACGAGCTGTGGTTCCTCGGACCTCACGGCTCCTTCAGACTTTCCGACCCTCTGGGTCCGTCTGCCCTCTTTCACTGTCTCTCTCAGACTGCCTACTAACTTTCCCTCCAGCCAGAATATAAGGAAGTTCCCCTTAATCCGGGTTCAGTGCTCCCTCTTCTGGCCTGGAGTGTGAAAGTGTTGTATGTGAGATTTACCTGGTGAAAGATATCCTTCATCGCTTCCAAGCGTGACACTACTCTCCCAAAGGGGAAAGTAATGCCACTGTGATGACCAGGACCCTGGGTTGCCACAGAGCCACTGTTCGGCATCCTATTTTTAAAGATACAATGCAGTTCTTTAACATAGGAAACTGTAATGGTCTTGTAAATGATTAATAGTGTCTGTTGTAAAGATCAGACTGCACACGGATGAGAATCGAGAAAAAAATTGTCCCACTTTTGTGGATGAACTCTGACCGATTTTTTTATAAGCGCATGTGAACTTGAAACTGAATCCCAGAAGGCAAGGGTTAAGGTTTTTTCTGGGCATCACCATTCACATTCACCTAATCTTTTGTAGATTCTGTTTAATTTTAAGTTCTGAAATGTATTATATAGACAGAAAAAGTCTTGTATTTCTATACTATATTATTGTGGTAGCAGTTATTGTTTAGCATCACGTGCGGGTATTGTTTCCTAGTCGGCTCGAGAAGGGTTAATAGTCTGCATGATATGTCGGCAGCGCCTTTCCTGTTGGCTGACAATATCGCCTTGTGAATATATTTTGCCAGCGTGGCCCATTAGTTCATGGACGAATGACACACAGCTGTTAGTGAAGTGACATTATCTGGTGGCACAAGACAAATTTCAGACAATATTTCACCAAGACTCGTAAAGTCACTTTCTTACAAGCTCCTTGCTTGCATTTGAGTTACAGGCTTCAGATGCATCGGAGAGGAATAATTGTCATTTTAAACACATCACAGGTGTAATATTTTGCAGCTAACCCCTTTTTTTTAAAGCGATATTATCTTAAAGGGGACATGAAAACAAAATATGCTAGAAAACAGATGGTATTATCAGAAAAAGAACAAGTAACACTGGCAATTCCTGATATCTTTAGCGACACTATAAGGCTAGGGTCACACGACAGTGTAAAAAAATTGGTCCAATTTTCATCCAGAAAAGTGGGATGATTTTTTCTCACTTGTCATCAGTGTGCAATCCATGTTTTTACTCATCAGTAGTGATGAGCGAACGTGCTCAGATAAGATGTTATCCGAGCAAGCTCTGGTACTAATGGAGTGTCTTTGGCGTGCTCGAATAATATGTTTGAGTTCCCGCGGCTGCATGTCTGGCGGCTGTTTGACAGCCTCAACACATGGAGGTATTGGCTGTTTGTTACGAAATCTATGTATGTGTAGCGGATGTCAAACAAACATACAGCCGCGGGACTTGAACAAATTATTCGAGCCGAAGTCACTTGGTTAGCACAGGAGCATGCTCGGATAAGCTGAGCGCGCATGTTCGCTCATCACTACTCTGCAGCCATTAATCATTTACAGGGCCATTTCATGTTTCCTATATTAAAGAATTGCAATATATCCTTAAATATTGTATGCGAGACTGTAGCTCCATACGGCATCCGATTTCTTTCTCACCCTTGATTGGGTGAGTCTCTTTGATTTTTGAGGAAATTCATTCATGCTGTGATTTTTTTCACGCACAGATTTAATCAGTGAAATAAATCGCTCATCTGCACTGCTCCATTGATTAAAATTGGTCCATTTTTTTAAACAGATAGCACTTGGACGAAAAATACAGTCGTCTGTTGAAGAAATAATTGGACATGTACACGGCCCCATAGCACACTGTTGGCACGGGAGCCATCCCATGTTTTACTGGATTGTATTTGGAACCTGAACTATGATCGTCTGCAGCTGCCCTATTACTGATGATGACCTATCCTCTATCCACATGAACTTTCACTAAAACTATGTCTTAAAGAATGCATAGTCTGTGCAGCTATTTAAAGTCAGAAAGAACTTTTGGCAATTTTCAACTCTGAATCCTGCATAATAGTTAAAGGGGTATCCTCAAGTTTGGAAGTTATCCCTTGTCCATGGGATCCCTAGGACTCAGGCTCTGAAGAGCCCCATGTGAATGGAGCAGTGGTCAATCGTGGACATCCTTCATGAGACTGCCAGAGACAGCAATCAGTGCTTCCATAAGAATGACTGAGGAAGGGGTGCACATGATTGACCACTTCAGAGCCTTGATTCTCAAAATTAGTGAGGGTCCCAGCGCTGGACCTCCAGGAATTGGGAAGATATCTTCTGTCCAATGGATAGTGGATTCAGTCCAAGCTGAGAATACCCATTAATGCTGTGGATAGAATATAGGCTGTTACTAGTAATCAATTAAACACTAGTAATTGAATGCATTTCTAATTACATTTACATTTATGCAGATTAATTCTTTATATAATTGCTTAATGATGTATTCCAGGCTCCATTCATTGGAGAATTGGGAGGTGATTGGGGCCGGTGATGTCACATCTTGCAGACTTATGTTTTGTAACCAGCCGGTATTGGCCAATTGTCCTATTCATTATTATAAGACAGTTGCACGATGCCTGTTAATGAGTCACCAGACACGGGAGGTACCAGTGGATGTGACATCACTATTCCTGTGATCCCTTCCCGATGAAAAAGGGAGTGGATCCAGAATGCCCCTTTCATGATATTCAATGTTGGATACTTAAAGGGGTATTCCCTTCTCCAAGATCCTATTCCAATATGTAGTAGGTATAATAATAATAATATTAGCAAATGCCTCCATTTATAAATGTAGTATAGTTTTTCTGACTCGCTATGCCTCTTTCCTCATGTGCAAGCATTACAGGACCTTAGGTATCCATGGTTGCGTCCACTAGCATCTCACTATCACTACATCAGTGGTTGTAACCATGGATATAAAAGGTCCTGCAATGCCTGCACATGAGGAAAGAGACATAGCAAATCAGAAAAACTATACAACTTGTCTAATTGGAGGTATGTACTAATATTATTATTATTACACCTACTACATATTGGGACAGGATCTTGGAGTTTCTAGCAGATTAGAACTATTTTGCATTAACGGGGATGTATATATATATATATATATATATATATATATATATATATATATATATATATATATCTTGTCATGTAAAATATACTTAGCACTTGGTGTGCCGACATTAATCTCTGCAGGGTGCATTTCCCTCTATCCCCATTCTTTCGCAGTTGTAAATTTGGTGTGTAATGCTTGTCTTACAGACAAAGCTACAGAAATTTCCTGGCGAGTAGAGCCGGGTAATGAAGCCACACTGAACAGGAGAGGAGCAGGCCATCACTTAGCTGTGGTTTTTAGATCTTTATAAATGATCTTCCAAGACTACAGCAGAGATAAGCTAATGAATCATGATCTATATTAATTTAAGGCTGCTGATACGGGAAGATTAATTGAAACGCGCCGTTCTACACAAATGATGAAGTGGTAACAATTTAATAGGAGACAAGGAGAGTGCAGAAATTACACTTGAAGCTTCATGCATCATTACTATGGGTATTAATATTATCCACAGTCGCTCCAGCATTGATAATCATAATGAAAATCCATAACTACACCACAGACATGATTAAATGAAATGCGCCGCACATTCCTGCTGGAAGTTAGAATAGCTCTATATTTTCCCACTTCTCACTTATGATTCTAGGGAGATAAAGGTGATTAAACTGGATGTCTTATAAACGCTGAGAAGCTTTTTTTTTTGTACAACCAACACAAATTTTATTGATGTATAAATTACAAATTATTCTCATTTTTTAAACTTGCTTACTATTCTAGTTTCCAGTTCTCCTCCCGCAGCTGAAAAAAAAAAGTCTATTAATATTAAGAGGATCTTTGATATGATTCTAGATATTGATTATGATTTTTTTAATGTTCAGGTTGTTACAATTAAAGGTGTTTAGGATAAATGGAACTTCCCAAATCATTATCATTTTAGACGTTTTTTCCGGAGCAATATTATTACAGTAGATCAGCAATCTGTACTAGTGTAAGTCAGGACTTTTATTCTGCCGAATCCAGAATGTCATTTATAGACTTTCCTATTTAAAGGATTATTCACAAAATAACAAGGTATTCCCAATCTGGCATAGGGGTTACCCTGCTGAACATTGGGGGTCCAACCACTGGGATACCGAGAGCAAAACACTGGAACCTTAATCTATGAGGATGAAGTTTCACATGGTCAACCTTTGTTTCATTTCTTGTCTATGTGATTGCCAGAGAAAACCAAGAACAGTAAGTAATTTTTGTTTGGGGAATAACCTAACCCCTTAAAGGGAACCTGTCACCAGGTTTGGCCGATGCAAGTTACGGCCACCCCATTTCAGGACTTATATACATCATTCTATAATGGTGAGCATAATAAAAGTTATTTTTCTTCTCTTACAGGTTGGACAGAGGGCTTATATACAGCATTCTATAGAATGCTGTATATAAGCCCCGAAAAGGGGTGGCCGTAACTCATATTGGCCAAACCTGGTGACAGGTTCCCTCTAATGCCTTTGCCATTTTCCACCTTTAGACTTTACTTTTTTCTAAAAGTATTCCAAGAGTTATAACATTTTTATTTTTTCACCCACATAGCCATATGGGGGGGGGGGGCCTTCGGTTCTGTGAAACAAGTTGTACTTTTGAATGACACCTTTCATTCTACAACATAGGGTACAGGAAAATAGGAACAAAAATCCAAGAATGTAAATTTGCAAAAAAGCGCAATTTTACAATTTACGGGTCGAGCTCTAGATGGAAGGCTGCATGGTTGCATGATGTGACCATGCAGCCTGTCATCCAGTAGACTCTGTGAACTCCTATTACCTATCTGATGGCACCGCGAGCGTGAGAAAGTTCTCCTGCTCGTGGTACCATCTGACAGGGCCTGCAAGTTCATAGCCAATAAACTCACTTCCCATATGTGACGTCAGCGTGAGCACCGTGGGGGGCAGTATTCATGGCCCCTTCCTAGACTATTAATATCAGCCCACAGCTGTCTGCATAGCCTTTGCTGGTTATTAATTATAGGGGGACCCCACATAATTTTTTTGCAGGGGTCCTCCATTTTAATAGTCAGTAAAGGCTAAGTATACAGTTGTGAGCTGATATTAATAGCCTGGGAAGCTCCATGGGTATTACCCCCTTCCCAGACTATAAACATCTGCCCCCAGCTGTTGGCTTTACCTCTGCTGTTTAAGAATATTGAGTGAGAGCTTATTTTATTCAGAAAATTAATCTTTTATTAATTAAATGCATGTACAGTAAGCTGCACACACACTGTACTAATTGTATATGTCACTGACATCTATATGTAGTTCGGCAAATTCCAGTCTGGCTTTTTTATGATTTTTTTTCAGCAATGGTGTCCTCCTTGGTCGTCTCCCATGAAATCCACTTTGGCTTATAAAATGACAGATGGTGCTATCTGACACCGATGTTCCTTGAGCTTGAAGTTCACCTTTAATCTGTTTAGAAGTTTTTCTGGGCTCTTTTGTTACCATTCCTATTCTCAATCACTTTGATTTGTCATAAATTTTCCTCCTGCGGCCACGTCCAGGGAGTTTAGCTACAGTCCCATGGATCTTACATTTTTGAATAATATGTGCAACTGTAGTCACTGGAACATCAAGCTGCTTGGAGATGGTCTTATAACTTTTACCTTTAACATGTTTGTCTATAATTTTCTTCTAATCTCCTGAGACAACTCTTTCCTTCGCTTCCTCTGGTCCATGTTGAGTGTGATACACACCATGTCACCAAGCAGCACAGTGAGTATCTGTAGCCCTATATACAGGCCACTCACTGATTCCAAGATTGTAGACACCTGTGATGCTAGTTAGTGGACACACTGCGATTTAACAAGTCCCTTTTGTCACATTATTTTCAGGGGTACCATCATTTCTATCCAGGCCTATTTCATGACTTTTATTTTATTTTTTTAAATCTGTGGAAGCATGGTTGAAAAGCAATGTCTGACTTTCATTTGTTTATTTTCATAGATCTTTTATTTATTATTACTTTTGTCAGATTTAAGTTATTTCTGTGACCATTGTGGGTTTTTCTGTTATTAAACGAGGGGTACCAACAATTTTGACCATGTGCGTATATATATGTGTGTGTGTCACTGACATCTACAGCATATATCTATGTATTCTATGTGTATATATCTATTCTAACTATTCTATTCAAACCTGTCACACTGTGATATTAGTGTACGCGGCACATGAATTGCCAGCTTTTCAAATGTGATCGGTGTGTAAAAATCGGACAGCACTCGCATGGTCCGAGTGCTGTGCGATCATTTTTTTCTCACCCATTGACTTCTATTGCAGGATGCAATCTGATTTCCGATTACAATCACAGCATTCTGTGACTTTTTTCCAGTCCGATCGTGATACGATCCGAGCTGGAAAAAAAAGCACAGATGACAATGATTTAATAACATTGGTCCAAGTGCTATCCGATTTTTCATTAGATTGCATTCGTCTGGTTTCACTGCAAGTGGGAATGAGCCCTTTGGCTGACATTAAGTTCAGCTACAGTATCTGAAGGAGAGCTAAGCCGGGTTGTTAAAAATTCTTTCTAGCCATCAGTCTTAATGCCAGTAACTTTGTTAACCCTCTATGTAATTACAGTGTCTATGGATGTGAATTTTTAGGTTCACTAAGACATAAATATTATGTTTATGAAAATTTGCTGCAGCTTCTGGTGCTTCTCATTGTAGCGGCAACTAGGAGGTGATACATACTGAGTCAGCAGTCGGACACTGCCGCTGCTGCTGCTCTGTCGTTTGATGGGCTGAAATATTTTCATACAGCCAGACATGAGAACAGACAAGGTGGAGGTGTTGGTCTGCTCCTGTCATCACAATGTGCTATCCAAGTTATCCCCCCGGTAGCCTCACTTATTTTTTCTTCCTTTTGAAGTCCACACAGACTCTTAAAACCCTTCTCCCTACGAGTGGCAGTTTTGTATCGCCCTTCTTGCATCAGTTCTTGGATCACTTTGCCACCTGGCTTCTTCACTTTCTATCCCGTGACATTCCTACTCTCATCATGTCAGACTTTAATATTCCCATCGATCATCCCCTATCCCATTCTGTCTCTCATCTACTTTCTCTAACCTCCTTATTTGGCCTCTCACAGTTTACTAACTCTCCTACACATGAAGATGGGAATGCTCTGAACTTAGTCTTCTCCTGGCTCTGCTCAGTGCATGACTTTACTAACTCCCATCTACTGCTCTTTGACCATAACCTTCTTTCCTTCTCTTTCAGGAACTGTCCCCTCACCCGGGACACCCCCACTTAGCACACTTATAGGAATACAAGTAACATTAACACTCAGCAGCTTATGGACAATCTATACTCATCTTTAGTTCCCATCTCCTCCCTCTCCTTTCTAAACTTAGCATTATCACACTAGAATAATACATTTCAGAGTGCCCTGGATGAAGCAGCACCTGCCACATGCAGAAAGACCCGACACAGGCAATGGCAACTCTGGCACACAATGAAAAGATGCTTTAGTCAGCATTGCTCGTGGTACGCTGAGTGTCAGTGGAGAAAATCACTTTTAGCAGAGGATTTCATCCACTGTAGGTTCATGTTCAAAACCTATAACTCTGCCCTTCATCTGGCCAAACAATCCTACTTCACCACCCTCATCACTTCACTGGCTAACAATCCCAAACTTTTTGACTTTTTGAAACTCTAAACTCCCTCCTGAGCCCTAAAACTCAGGCCCCAATCACCAACCTCAGCAGTGTGGATCTGGCCACTCATTTCCTAGAAAAAATCATCCATATCCTTCAGGACATTTCTGCCTAATCTCCTCTGATCCTGGATCCCCTTCCCTGCCGCACTTTAAGCTCACTTGCCATCTTTGAGCTTGATACAGAAGAAGAAGTTACCTAGCTCCTCGCTTCTTCTCGGCCTACAACCTTCATCAGTGACCCTATTCACTCACATCTCCTGCAGTTTCTCTCACCGGTTGTCTCCACTCACCTAACTAAAATATTTAACCACTCTTTTTCTTCTGGTATCTTTCCCTCCTCATTTAAACATTCCATCATAATGTGATGTTAAAAAACATCCCTCAACCAGAACTATACTGCTAGCTGTAGACCTGTCTCTGATCTTCTCTTCATACCTAAACTCCTGGAATGCTTGGTCCACTCTCCTTTCATCCGCTATCTCACAGATTACTCTCTTCTTGACCCTCTACAATCTGCTTTCCACTCTTTACACTCTACCGAAATTGCTCTTACCAAAGTCTCTAATGATCTATTAACAGCTAAATCTAATGGTCACTGCTCCCTGCTGATTCTCCTGGATATCCCTGCAGCATTCGACACTGTGGATCACCAGCTCCTCCTTCTATGCTCCGCTCTATCGGCCACAAGGACACCGTTCTCTCTTGGTTCTCCTCATACCTCTCTGACCGCTCCTTCATTGTATCTTTTGCCGGCTCTTACACCTTTCCTCAACCCTTTACTATCAGGGTTCCTCAGGGCTCAGTCCTAGACCCCTACTCTTCTCTCTATATACTACCCTTAATGGACAAGCAATCAATAAATTTGAGTTCCAATATCATCTCTATTCTGATAACACCCAATTATATGCTTCTTTCTCTGACATCAACCCCAGCCTAATACAAAATACGAAGCATTGTTTTTCAGCTGTCTCTAACATAATGTCCTCCCTCTATCTGAAACTGAATCTCTCCAAAACAAAACTTCTTGTGTTCACTCCTTCTACTAATCTTACTCTACCTGACTTTAAAATAACCTTGGAGGGTTTAACCATAACTCCCAAGCAGCACGCCCACTGTCTTGGGGTTATATTTAACACAAAACTTTCCTTTATTCCCTATATCCAATCACTCACTCACTCACTCATGTCACCTGCATCTTAAAAACATCTCCAAAATCCTACCTTTTCTCACTTTTCAAACTGCTGAAACCCTTACTATAGCTCTTATACACTCTCGTCTGGACTACTGCAACTCTCTTCTGATTAGTCGCCCTCTTACTAAACTCTCTCCTCTCCAATCCATCCTGAATGCGGCAGCCAAGGTCATATTTCTGTCCAGCCACTTCACCGAAGCCTCCACCTTGTGCCAGTGATTACACTGGTTACCAATCCGATACAGAATACAATATAAACTCATATCTCTCACTCACAAAGCCCTCCACAGTTCTGCACCACCCTATATCTCGTCCCCAGCTCTGTTTATCGCCCTACACGTTCCCTCCATTCTGAAACTGACCTAAGACTAAAATCCTCCATAGTTCAAACCTCACACCTCCGTCTCCAAGACTTCTCTGGTGCTGCACCAGTTCTCTGGAATGCACTACCCCACATGATCTGACTGTTACCTAGCCCCCAAGTTTTTAAGTGTGCTTTAAAAACACATCTCTTTAAACAAGCCTAATACCTCAACTCACTAACCTAACTCTTCTCTGCTCCCTCTTTCTAAACATTATTCAGAATTGTCTCCCTCTTATTCATTTGTCTCTACACCCTCCATGCACCTGATAATTGCACTTAAACACACTGGCTGATGACTGGATCATGCAGCTTTATATGAAAATCCCTATTTATTAGATTTGCTCAATCTGCACTTCAGATCTATCGTGTCCCGCCTATGTCCTTGTAGATTGTAAGCTTGCGAGCAGGACCCTCACTCCTAATGTAACTGTTTACACTGACTTACCTTGAATTGAATTTATTGCCTGCATATGTCCCCACTTAATTGTAAAGTGCGGTGGAATATGTTGGCACTATATAAAATGAAATTATTATTATTATTTAGAGATGAGTCTATTGTTTGAAATTCTAATTCGCCAGTTTTGTTGAATTTTTCTCCAAAAAGTAGATTCACAGAGAATGCATTAATCACGAATTACAAAACTGCAAAGCCTCTTATTGCTTTGAAAATATGTATATAGAACACAGAAGTCTCCTAGAATTATATTCTATTACTTTTGAGCTTTTATATGCAGACACAGTGTTATTAATCCCTTTACGCCGCAACCCTTTTTCATTTTTGCATTTCTGTTTTTCACTCCCCTTCTTCCCAAAGCCATAACGTTTACTTTTTTGTCAATATGGCCACATGAGGGCTTGTTTTTTGCGGGACGAGTTGTACTTTTGAACAACACAATTGGTTTTACTATATCATATACTCAAAAACGGGAAAAAAAATTACAAGTGCGGTAAAATTGCAAAAAAAGTGCAATTCCACAACTGTTTTTTTAATTTTTCTTTTACCATGTTCACCAAATGTTAAAACTGACCTGCAATTATGATTCTCCAGGTCATTACGAGTACATAGAAACCAAACATTTATAGATTGTTTTTAATTTAAATGGTGAAAAACAAAAATTCAAAGTTTGCTTCATTTTCTGAGACCCATAGCATCTCTATTTTGCTTGATCTGGGGCTGGGTGAGGGCTTATTTTTTGAGTGCTGAGCTGACGTTTTTAATAATGGTGTAGATATGATCTTTGATCTCCCGTAATTGCATTTTAATGCAATGTTGAGGCGACCAAAAACACGTAATTCTATTGTTTTTACTTTTTTTTTGCTATGTCGTTTACCAACTGGAATAATTATTTTTTATATACAGGTCCTTCTCAAAAAATTGGCATATAGTGTTAAATTTCATTATTTACCATAATGTAATGATTACAATTAAACTTTCATATATTATAGATTTATTATCCACCAACTGAAATTTGTCAGGTCTTTTATTGTTTTAATACTGATGATTTTGGCCTACAACTCCTGATAACCCAAAAAACCTGTCTCAATAAATTAGCATATTTCACCCGTCCAATCAAATAAAAGTGTTTTTTAATAACAAACAAAAAAACCATCAAATAATAATGTTCAGTTATGCACTCAATACTTTGTCGGGAATCCTTTGGCAGAAATGACTGCTTCAATGCGGCGTGGCATGGAGGCAATCAGCCTGTGACACTGCTGAGATGTTATGGAGGCCCAGGATGCTTCAATAGCGGCCTTAAGCTTATCCAGAGTGTTGGGTCTTGCGTCTCTCAACTTTCTCTTCACAATATCCCACAGATTCTCTATGGGGTTCAGGTCAGGAGAGTTGGCTGGCCAATTGAGCACAGTAATACCATGGTCAGTAAACCATTTACCAGTGGTTTTGGCACTGTGAGCAGGTGCCAGGTCGTGCTGAAAAATGAAATCTTCATCTCCATAAAGCATTTCAGCCGATGGAAGCATGAAGTGCTCCAAAATCTCCTGATAGCTAGCTGCATTGACCCTGCCCTTGATGAAACACAGTGGACCAACACCAGCAGCTGACATGGCACCCCACACCATCACTGACTGTGGGTACTTGACACTGGACTTCAGGCATTTTGGCATTTCCTTCTCCCCAGTCTTCCTCCAGACTCTGGCACCTTGATTTCCGAATGACATGCAAAATTTGCTTTCATAAGAAAAAAGTACTTGGGACCACTTAGCAACAGTCCAGTGCTGCTTCTCTGTAGCCCAGGTCAGGCGCTTCTGCCACTGTTTATGGTTCAAAAGTGGCTTTACCTGGGGAATGCGGCACCTGTAGCCCATTTCCTGCACACGCCTTTCCACACCAGACTCAGTCCACTGCTTCCTCAGGTTTCCCAAGGTCTGGAATCGGTCCTTCTCCACAATCTTCCTCAGGGTCCGGTCACCTCTTCTCGTTGTACAGCGTTTTCTGCCACATTGTTTCCTTCCAACAGACTTACCATTGAGGTGCCTTGATACAGCACTCTGGGAACAGCCTATTTGTTGAGAAATTTCTTTCTGGGTCTTACCCTCTTGCTTGAGGGTGTCAATGATGGCCTTCTTGACATCTGTCAGGTCGCTAGTCTTACCCATGATGGGGGTTTTGAGTAATGAACCAGGCAGGGAGTTTTTAAAAGCCTCAGGTATCTTTTGCATGTGTTTAGAGTTAATTAGTTGATTCAGAAGATTAGGGTAATAGGTCATTTAGAGAACCTTTTCTTGATATGCTAATTTATTGAGACAGGTTTTTTGGGTTATCAGGAGTTGTAGGCCAAAATCATCAGTATTAAAACAATAAAAGACCTGACAAATTTCAGTTGGTGGATAATGAATCTATAATATATGAAAGTTTAATTGTAATCATTACATTATGGTAAATAATGAAATTTAACACTATATGCTAATTTTTTGAGAAGGACCTGTATATTGATAGATAGGGCAATTCTGAATGTGGCGATACCAAATATGTGTATATTTTATTTTTTTATTGTTTTATTTTGAATAGGGCAAATGGAGGGTGATTTGAACTTTAATTTTTTTTTTTTTTTTAATATTTTTAAAAACATTGTTTTTTTTACTTTTGGTGTGCTTCACTAGTCTTCATCATGGGAGACTAGAAGCTGTGATAATCCGATCGCCTCTGCTACACACAGGCGATGATCAGATCGCCTATGTGTAACAGAAATGTTCGCTTGCTATGAGCAATCACAACCACAGGGATTGACAACCACAGGAATGTTTGACTTTTTATTTTCAGGCTGAGACTACCACTCCTATTTTCAATTAGCTTAATGACACACAATCAGACTAGGCTTTTTCTATCCCTATGTGGATTGAGCCGAGTACTCTGACCTTCCTTAAATAAAAAAGACTAACACATGACTAACGCATGATTTTCTTCTTTTTTATAATTTTCTTTTTTGTCTTTTCTATGTTTAGTATCTTTCATGAAGTTTGTACTATAATCTTTGAATACCCTGTCTGGCACAATCAAGTGATTGAAATCTGACCTGGATCGTTTCTTTGATTTGATCTACTCCAATCAAGAGTGTTTCATTCATGGAATGTCATCTGCCATAACATTATTTAGTCATGTGTTAGTCTTTTTTATTTTTATGGAATTTTGTATTTATATATATTATATATCTATATTTTTTGCATATTTATGATGCACTTGTATTTCACATTATATATGGGGTGTATTCTTTATTCGTCATATAATAACACTTATGAATAAGTTTTGGGATAGTACTTTTGATTAGCACTTATTATAAATTTGATATTTATTGTAGTCTACAATTTCACTCATATTATATTATTATATTGGAGTTTGTAATTTCACACATATTATATTATTGTTATGTATTTTATTGATTATTCTTGTTATTGTATATTTGTAAGCACTTGCACTTTAAATATTATGATATGTGATATATATGAGGATTTATATATGGCTTTATGATTGCTGTGCAATTGTGGCGATTTACCTTTCCTGGCTTTGTTGCCAAGCTATTTGCCCACATTTAAGATGGCGTTTTCATGGATTGAACGCCCTTCTTGAAATAACATGAGCGTCATGCCTTGAGAATCACTTGTGCGCATGTCTCCGACGTGACGGCCGGTGGCGCCATCATTCCTGGCACCTGGTAGTGATGTGTGCGGGTCACTGATGTCATCGGGGAGTTCCCCATGACCCGCACCGCCATGATGGCCCCGGCGTGATGGTGCGGATGGTGTTCACTTGTTTGGCAACATGCGCCATATTTGTGATAATGAAAAGGGGTATTTAAGAAGGGCAATGGGGATATTTGGAAACAGCTTGGCCCCCTAAGGAAGCTGCAAGCGAAACGCGCGTAGGCATGTGTCACGCTCACATTCACTCACAAGCATGGGTAAGAACCTGGAATGACTATGATGTGCTTCACTGCTATTGGGACTTAATAAATGTAAATGGTCACTGACCTCATTGTAATAGTAATACTAAGTACCATATGGGTAGTGATTATGGATCTGTCATTTCTATCGAAATTGGACTAATGATGTATGCACTGTCATTAATGTCATTAATGTATGATTAATTGATACTCTGGTTCTATATACCTCTGTGATTGTTATTGTGAGGTGACATTTGGTTGGTGTACCCTTCACCAGATTCAAACATCTCTATAGTGACATAATTTATCAGTATATACACTTTACCTGTTCTGAACGGCCACAGAGGCTGCAACACCATTAGTAAGAGGCACCACTAACCAAACACAACCATGAAGACCAAGAATATCTCCAAACAACTCAGGGACAAAGTTGTTGAGAAGTACAAGTCAGGGTTGTGTTAATAAAAATATTCCAATCTCTGATGATCCCTCGGAGCACCATCAAATCCATTATCATCAAATGGAAAGAACATGATACCACAACAAACCTACCAAAAGAGAGCCGCCCACCAAAACTCTCAGCCCGTGCAAGGAGGGAATTAATCAGAGTGGCAGCACAGAGACCAAAGGTAACCCTGAAGGAGCTGCAGAGTTTCCAAGCAGATACTGGAGTATCTGTGCATTCGACCACAATAAGCCATATACTCCACAGAGGTGGCCTTTATAGAACAGTGAACAGAAAAAGGCCTTTACTTACACACAAAAATTGTAGGGCTCATTTTGAGTTTGCAAAAAGACATGTGGGAGACTCACCAAATGTATGGAGGAAGGTGTTGTGGTCACATGAGACCAAAATTGAACTTTTTGGCTTCAAAGGTAAATTCTATATCTGGCATCAAACCACCTCAGCTCATCACCCAAAGAACACCATCCACACAGTAAAACATGGTGGTGGCAGCATCAAGCTGGGAGGATGTTTTTAGGCAGCCGGGACAGGAAAAATGGTCAGAGTTGAGTAGAATATGCATGGTGCAAAATACAAGGATATTCTTGAACAAAACTATTTTCAGTCTGTCAGTGATTTCAGACTGGGATAGGGGTTCACCTTCCAACAAGACTATGATGGAAAGCTTATTGCTAAAGCAACACTCGAGTGGTTTAAGGGGAAACATGTAAATGTTTTGGAGTGGCCTAGTCAAAGCCCAGACCGTAATCCAATTGAGAATCTGTGGTCAGAATTGAAGATTGCTCTTCACGAGAGGAAACCATCTAACTTGGTGGAGCTGGAGCAGTTTTGTTTTGATGAATGGGCAAAAATCCCAGTGGAAAGCTCATAGAGATTTAGAGTAACGCTCACTGAATGTTTCAGTAATTTTGTGCTACTTTTTGTTTGCTTCACAATAAAAAGAAAACCAATTGTTCATAGTTGAAGGCCTGTTCTTTACATGAGCTGATGCAAAATTAAAAAAAAAACAGTGACATTCCAGGTTTGTGAGGCAGCAAAACACAAAAGATTACAAAAATTACAAGGAGATGAATACTTTTGCAAGCCACTGTAGGTAGTCAGAGCATGTAAATAATTGTGTCACAGTGATGGAGTCATGGTCACATAATTATTTTAAGCTGTTTGAGGGTTCATACCCTTTAGTAATTTAAAAACTCCCCATCCCACAGCCCAAATGAAAGATCAATAAAATTAAAAAATAAACAAAAAAGACCATCTAACGTGCCATGCTCCAAAATGTAAGG
The DNA here is from genome assembly GCF_051348905.1 of Ranitomeya variabilis. NCBI lineage: Eukaryota > Metazoa > Chordata > Amphibia > Anura > Dendrobatidae > Ranitomeya > Ranitomeya variabilis. The sequence goes on along the minus strand of NC_135233.1, from coordinate 1,015,955,736 downwards.
AAAATTATTGTTCAGCTGTAGATGTCATCATAGCTACTATTTTAATAGACCAAAATGGATGCGTTTTGAGATGTGACCCCCTTACTCAAACAAGTAGATATAGTACTTGATCCACTCATTCAATCTACGTGACTGAAAATGGCGTTCTCACCTCCGAAATGTGTCCATATTGATCAAATAAAAATTGTTTTTATGCCATTAGTGTCTTTATATTTTGGAGCACGGCCCTTTAGATTTTTTACATTTTTTTTTATAATTTGCCACTTTCTCACTTATTATTCTTACAGCAATAGGAATAAAATTTAACTTTTATTATCAGTATCCATAAAAATATCACAAAAATAATCTTCACCACAAAGTGCAAGGTGGATAAGACATACAACACTAAAACATTAATAGAAAAACAGCGGAGTACATATACGTAATGGGGCACCAACACACTAGTCCCTTGTATGCAGGAGCCTAGCCGTCATATCTGACTGCATCCAGCAAGTGGGATATTTTTTGTACAACCCACTCGTATAAGAGAAACCAACTATCAATTCTGTTCATGAATACCAGGCGGTTAGTAACGTTCCTACAAGAATTAACCGGTTTTGTGTGCACTTATAAGCAACATATGAGCACTTGTAAGCAACATGTGTTGCCCCTATTAGCTCTGCTCCGCATATTTCAACTGTCTTCACATCACATATTCAGCATCTGGGATGGAACCTGCTTCAGCCTTTTCAGGGTCCATTCCAAGTATACAAAACCCCTCCTTATGCATTAAACATACACAACAAGGGTCATTTAAGTGTTTATAACATAGTACTCCTAATTGGTGCAGTCACATAATGGACATCAATTTCTCTATTGCCATATAGCCGCCCGTTCCAATCACAGGAGTTTATAGACTAACGTTATTTAAACATGTGTGGCAAATTAGAAGGATCTCACCCATCTGGAGCTTGCGTCTAAATAATGTCCTCCGTTCAAAAATGCAATGGTGGATCCTGTCCCCCTCTGTTCCTGATGCGTTTCATTCTCCTCTTCAGGGGATAGCATTGGGGCAATATCTTTATGCCATCAGTGGGACGCTGTCATTACACGTGTGCTGTGCAGCGCTATATGGCCTTATATGCGCGCCTTGCATTCAAACATTTACTTACTTCCGGCTTGGGTGTTGCGTGGTGTCCGGCTTCCCGGGCCGGACACACCCACCGGATATGTGCTCAGTGGAATGCAGGAGCACAAACAAAAGTGTGCGCCTGCATCCCCGGGACCATCACGCCATATGCGCGCGCCTCACCCGCGCATGCGCACATCATATTATACGCTTGCCTTTCATCATTCACTAGCGGCAGAGCTACGTAGAGTGCTCCGCCCCTACCAAGGGCAGCTAGGATGACACTTCCATTACCGGCCCTCAGAATGAAGCCAATAAAGAAATGCGTATCACGTTTCCACCTACTTGTACAGGTAATACCCAGCGGATATCATTACACAACAAAATCAGGGCTTTTTAATAGAGAATAACCTCAACTGAGAGAGATAACAGAAAAAACCGAGAGCAACAGAAAAAAACAGAAAAAAGCAAACACAAAGAAAAAAGATTCCTATAACCAGTGCGTGCATCCTAGAGACCCATATCCACTTGCACAGAAAATGACTGAGACAACTACGAGTCTGGAAAGAAGGGGGGGAAATTGGGTAAAGAATCCCAAATAGACCCCTTAATTTGTATGTAACCAAAGGTAAAAAAATCCCACATTAACCCCCTAATTAGTATATACATATTTTTTTCTCACTTATTATTCAAGCAAGCTGAAGTCCTAAGGAAGTCCGCTGCTGAAGAAGTTGACCCTTCTTTCTTTAGGCCGGTTTCACACGTCAGTGGCTCCGGTACGTGAGGTGACAGTTTCCCCACGTACCGGAGACACTGACACACGTAGACCCATAAAAATCAATGCATCTGTTCAGATATCATTGATTTTTTGCGGACCGTGTCTCCGTGTGCCAAACACGGAGACATGTCAGTGTTCGTGGGAGCGCACGTATTACACGGACCCATTAAAGTCAATGGGTCCGTGTAAAACACGGACCTCACACGGACGTTCTCCGTCTGGGGTCCGTGTGCATGCAGGAGACAGCGCTACAGTAAGCGCTGTCCCCCCCACATGGTGCTGAAGCCGCGATTCATATGTTCCCTGCAGCAGCGTTTGCTGCAGAGAAAATATGAATAATAGTGTTTAAAATAAAGATCTATGTGTCCCCCGCGCCCCCACCCCCTGTGCGCCCCCCCCCTGTTCAGAAAATACTCACCCGCTCCCACGTTGGCTGTCACTCCTTCCTCTCTGCCCCGCGCCTCCTACTGTATGCGGTCACGTGGGGCCGCTCATTTACAATCATGAATAGTCGGCTCCGCCCCTATGGGAGGTGGAGCCACATATTCATGACTGTAAATGATCGGCCCCACGTGACCGCATACACTAGAAGCCGCGGCCAGACCAGGAAGCAGCGAGGGAGGCGGGTAAGTATTTTCTGAACAGCGGGGGGGGGGGCGCACAGGGGGTGGGAGGGCGGGGGACACATAGATCTTTATTTTAAACACTATTATTCATATTTTCTCTGCAGCAAACGCTGCTGCAGGGAACATATGAATCGCGGCTTCAGCACGATGCAGGGTACCACACGCGTGGGTACCACACGCTCCGTGTGGTACCCACTCGCCATACGGGCGGCACACGTGTGCCGCACGTATGGCCTACGTGAGTTCACAGGCACACGGACACGGATAACTCCGGTACCGATTTATTCCGGTACCGGAATTATCTGGACGTGTGGGACAGCCCTTACACAGTTTTCAAAGTGTTGTGCCTGCATGTAACTAAATCAGGTGGGCAGCTTGGCAACTGCAGTTGTGTGAATAAGTGTTTGCTCCCTTCCTGGTTTAGGGGACAGTCACTTTTTCACACAGGGCCCTAAAGGTTTGGATTTCTTTTTCTCTTAATAATAACGACCTAAATTTAAAAATTTGGTGATCTGAAACAATTAAGTGTGACAAACATGCAAAAGTATAGGAAATCAGGACGGGGCAAATACTTTTTCACACAGATGTATATGCAGCCTATCACCCTTCCAGAACATACAAACTATCATATGCTGTGATCTTCTTTCTTTTTTATTGGGTGTTCTCCGTGTATCTTGGTCGTGCACGTATATTATGTTTGAGTCCCCGCAGCTGCATGATTTGCGGCTGCTAGGGAATCCCCACATGTATTCAGGCTGTCAAGCAGCTGCAAATCATGCAACTGCAGGGACTCAAACATAATATACGAGCACGCACAAGATACTTGGAGAACACCATAGCATGTTTGGAAAGCTTGAGCAACGAGCACACTCGCTCATCACTAATTATCACCTATTAATGGATAGGTGACAACTTGATCAGTGGGTGCCCCATTACTGTGATTCGCGCCGATCGGCACATCAGGGAATTTTTTATCACCATCACAAAATGGCTCGGCGTTTCAATGCTTGACTGCTGCTTCATTCAATCCTTATGGTGTTGCGCCATAGGGAAATAAAGAAGCAGTGATCAAGTATGTAAACTGCCACTTTATTTTAATGGGGATAAAAGTGGCCCATTCTCCCGACTACTGCGGGCCCTAGAAGTCGGATCCGCATCGATCAAGAAGGTATCATCTATCCTTTGAAAAGTGATATCTTGTTTTCACCGGACAATCCGGTACATGGGGTGCTGCAATAACAGTAGTAGATAGATAGATAGATAGATAGATAGATAGATAGATAGATAGATAGATAGATAGATAGATAGATAGATAGATGGATAAAGGACTGATACAACATACAATTCACGGATCAGTTTTATCAAATATAATATGAGTAAAAACCTCAGCTAAACAGAAAATATAACAAAAAACATAGAGCAGAAATAGGAGGAGGAGAACCAAAATAGTATTATATATATATAGATTTTTTCCCTTTTTTTTGCATCTGTCATTTAGTTGCTATCTCACATGTGACTGCTTAATCCATCAGAATGCTGTGAAGATAATGTTTTGGGCAACATAACATGAGAGAGGAGACAGACTCCCAAGGACCAGTATCTTTATTGCTAGCAGGATAAACGGATTATGTCAACTATTTTCTGTCGCTGACAGCTTTTCTTATTAACCGATTTTATTTTTTAATCTTCTGGGGAAGAAATATGGTTTTTATGTCACAATAAAACGCTGGTCACATCTAATTCTGCCCTCAAACAAACAGATTTCTTTTAAAGCTTCTGCAGAAGAATTTAAAATAAGTTATAAACACAGGGAGGAGATTTGTAGGGGGGGATTGTGTATTAAAAATGTGCTATATAGGGGGCACATACAGGAAAATGAGAGAGAAGACAGCCAGATAATCGGAAACATTGTGTGCTAGAGATAGTTTTGTGCAGCTGAGAGAATGTACAAATAAAAGGGGTGCACATACTATCCTCGTGTATACAGCTTGCCTGTTACCCAAACAATACATTTTCCTTTTTCCTTGTCTGAGTGATTTGCTCCAACAAGCTTTTAATTAGTAAAGGTGAATCCCAATACTACCCGTACTATGGACATGTATACTGTCATGACAGTAGGCTTTTTTGTCACCAGGTTTTCCCCATATACAGTTAAAGCATCACTTTTAAGTAGAATCTCTCAGCAGGTTTTCGCTATGTAATCTGAGGACGGCAGGTATGGGTTTACCCCATCATGACATACGCCATATGTACGGCGCATGTCGGGACTTCCCCTTTGATGTGGGCTCCTGCAGTAAGCTCACATTTTTCCCAGCAAATGTCAGCTGATTTGAACAGCTGACATGTGCCACTATCAGCCATCGCAATCCACCTGTGGCTGTTAATTCTTACATCCCGCTGTCAATCTCTGACAGCGGCATTTAACATGATCGCACTGGAGGAGCACCACTAATCCCGCCCATCAGCGCCTGTGTCACACATCCGTGGGTCGCCAATATGGGCTGGAATGACCCATTCCATGACCTGTGTTTGTCATTGGCGATTGCTATGAGCGCCGCCAAGCAATCAGCGCTCATAGCAAGTGAGCATTTTTGCTACACAAAGCGGGGCTGCAGCCCTGCTCTGTATAACACAAGCGAACGGATGATCGCAGCTTCTTGTCTCCCATGGAGACTATTGAAGCAAGTGAAAAGTAAAAAAAACTTTTTTTAAAATATTTAAAAAAAATAAAAAATATAGTTTAAATTACCCCCATTCGCCCATTTAAAGTAATACAATTAAAAATAAATAAAAAATACACATGTTATCGCCGAGTTCAGAATCGCCCGATCTATCAAGATATAAAAAATAATTAATCTGATCGGTAAACAGTGTATCGAGAAAAAAAGTCAAAAAGTCAGAATTAAAATGCAATTACGGGCAAGCAAAAGACCATATCTGCACCAAAATAGTATCAATAAAAACATCAGCTCGGCACACAAAAAAGTCAACCCCAGATCACAAAAAATGGAGACGCTACGGTAACGGAAAATGGCACAATTTAAATTTATTTTTTATATCAAACTTTGTATTTTTTTCACCACTTCATTAATAATAATAATAATAATAATAATAATAATAATAATAACAATAATTTTATTTATATAGCACCAACATATTCCGCAGTGCTTTACAAATTATAGAGGGGACTTGTACAGACAATAGACATTACAGCATAACAGAAATCACAGTTCAAAATAGATACCAAGAGGAATGAGGGTCCTGCTCGCAAGCTTGCAAACTATGAGGAACTATGAGGAAAATAAAAAAGAACCACATACAAATTGATGCCAGTGCATGTCTCTGCGTACACAATGTTAAATATAGATTCGCAAGACGCATGCGGATCTATGTGGATCTGTACGCAGGCATACGCAGCTCACAGATACGCTAATGTGAACCCAGCCTTACAATGAAGGTTTGATCACTAGGACCTTATCACTGCTGGGACTAGCTACCTCTTTCTTAGTCATCTGACCACGCCCTCTCCTGTGATAAACAGCTCACTGCCTATAGACATTGTACACACAATGGGTGCAGGGGCAGCTTTCCCAGTTCTGTTTCATGCTGCATCTAAGAACTTTATGTGGCTGCACCTAGTAAATTAAGTGATGCATCGTTGGAATTAGGGTCTCTCTTCCTATATTACGCTGCTTTCAGATGATGCAGCAAAAACTTGATGACAGATTCTCTTTAAGCCCTCTTACACATCAGTCCAGAAACATATGTATAAGCTCCCAATTTCCCCTCAGATCAAAGAAAACACCTATATAATTCTCCTGGTCTGTATGCTAATCGCCATGACCTGGTTCAACCAACATCATTGATCTATGCTTGGCGCTTCTGGATCGCCCCCACGTAAGGGCAATGGGGTACTCGGTATCGGGTCCTTCGGTTCGGGGGATGTCACGGTGGCCCGACCCGGTCCATGGCCCTTTGAGGGACGTCCAATAAAGAAAAGAGTTTTTATGGTTTTGGGAAAGGTCTTTAAAGGGGAAATGTTCGTGATGCCACCTGTGGTATTCGGTCAGGGTGACTGACGCTGCTTAGGGGACCGCTGGGGAGATGTGATGGCAGCTCGATGGTATACCTTCCCACAGGTGAAGTGTATTCCCAGGGCTTCCCAGAAGTGTAGATGGTGATAGTGAATGATGTAAAGCGCAGGGAATAACGAGGACACAAGGTTGCAGTCTCTTTACCTTTTACTGAAGACTTCAGTATCCACAGTCCAGGGTACAGACCACAGGGTAGGCAGAGTCTGGCCGGTCTGAAGGCAAATCCAGAGTCCCCTTATCCAGGTGGAAATCAGTAGCCTTTCTCTAGCACCTGTGTGTTGTAGTACCTCCCTGCTGAGCTTCTCGGTAAGGTCCTCACAACTCTTGTAGATGTTCTAGATGTTATGTTTTCCTCTTTGTCCTCCAGATGGTATGGATAGGACAAACCCATATGACTAATGGCCTGAGGCTGCCCTGGCCCCCACAAGTTGCGACCGTGCCTCCTGGGTATTAGGCCAGCCAGCCAACATGGAATTGACTGTCCTGCCGGTCTCTGGAGCAAGGCTTGGAGACGGTTGCTCCCTCGGTATTCCGGCCACCAGCTTCTGCCTGACAGGTGTTGCCTGGGCAAAGCCCAGTCAGCTTCTCACTAACTTTCTATCCAGCCCACCAGTTTTACCTATTGTGAGGAGTGCCCTAGTAGATAGGAGCAAGGCACCCCCTGGTGGGCTGGAGTGTGAAGTCTGGTGTATGGTTTGTGATACCTGGTAGGAAGATCTCCTTTATTGCCATCAGACATAATATCACTCCCCCTGGTGGAAGAACAACATTACTGCAACGATCAGGATTCTGGGGCGCTGCACTTCCGCTCTCAAACAAAACCTATTCTTCCTGCTTTGATAAATGTGCATGATGTGGGAACTTCATCCAACCACTGCCACAGATTTTGAGCCTGTGCGGTTGAAGTGTGGACTTGCGCTGGCGCGATTTCCACTGCACTGAAGGAGCCCATGACTCGGAAATGAACCCGACACATGTAGCAGACATTATCCACATAGTAGATTGATGTAGAAGACGTCATCCACATTCAACAAAGCAGAAAGACCAATTTGTGCGGGGAGACAGGAGAAGTGCAAACCAGTGACGCCCATTGGACTGGACGGTGGCCATTAACATACGGTGCAGAATTATGTAAGGTATTTTAATTTTATTTGAGCTGTGGGGGAGCTGAGGGTTCATATACATTTTTCTGGACTGCTGTGTAAGAGGGATAAAAGGTTTCATGTTGAACTGGACACTGAATGTAATAGTAGCTGCAGAGAAGAATACAACATTTTTTTCCACTTCTCTGTTGCAGCGATATTTAGTATTTGGATCCTAATGAGTTTGTTTTTGTTACGTCGATGTGGGTAGTATCAGACATCTTTCACTGGGGTGTGTACTTCTTTGCACTGACTTTGATGCAGGTTCAGAAACTTGTACCACATCTTTTCGGCAGATGATAGCTGCGATATTCAACCATCATCTGCCTCTAACAGCTGTGGATCGATTGGAACGCCGTTTGTGCCTGATAACATATAAAATGTGACTGTCATTCTCTGACAGCGTCATTTACAGCACACAGGGCCAGAAGATGCATCATTCTATAAGTCAAATGGCAGCCTCATGATGAGATTATGAGGCGAGGATGGGCTGCCATGATGCCGAAAACTTCCATACCTGTTATGCACCATACTCCTGGGAAGGCTAGCTACTGGCTGGTGTTCATACGAGACTCTGATTTTTGCCATATACAACAATATTTACGGTACAATCAATCAGATGATTGAAAGTTCAAGTCACCTAAGTGGACTAAGAAATACAGTGTAAAGTGAAAACATTTTTCAAAAATATGAAAAAAAAATGAAAATAAAAGTTTGAATCACCCCAATTAATAAAATAAATTAAAAAACACACAATGTGGTATTGCTGCCTCCATAAAACTCCAGTGTCTCAAAATCTAAAATTAATTAACTCAAATGGTAAACGGCATAATAAGAAAAAAAATATAAATGCCAGAATTACGTTTTTAGGCCTCCACAGCACTTCGAAAAAGCAAATAAGGAAAATAGAGCATCGTATCTACGCGAAAATGGTATCAATTAAAACGTTGGCTCAGGGTGCAAGAATAAACCTTCACACAGCATCACAAGCTAAAAATTGGAAACATGACATGTCTCAAATAATTGACACACAAGCAATTTTTTTTTTACAAATTTCCAAAAATTTTTTTTCACTTCTTAAAGAAAAACCTTGCATATTTGGTATAGCCATAATATTGCTGCTCTGCAGAATCTTATTGCTAGGTATTTTACCCTACATTTCACTCTTTAAATAAAATATCCAAAAAACAGTTGTGGATTCACGCCTTTTGGGCCCTTGAATTTTTTTTCCTGCTCTCCAGAACATCACATGATAAAATAAATGGTGTCATTCAAAAGTACAACTTGTCCCACAACAAAATAGTTCTCATATGGCTATGTTGATTGAAAATCTTCTTTGAAGGCGGAAAGCAAAAATCAAAACACAAAAACAGATAATAGACCATGGGGAAGGGGTTAATCTATTATAGAAAACAATTGTTTTGAGTAAATGGCCATGTGGAGCATAGAAAATATGGAGGAACTATAGGTCATGAGACGACTTATGGCACATGGTTCTGCATGTATGACTCCTAATAATCAGCATAGCTCATTAGATAGACATACTGTACAATAGGATCAAATGCGCTGTCTATAGGCACTTCACTTTTGCAACCAACTATTGCTAATGTTCCACTCTATCAAAATGAAACATAAATTAACTTTGCAGTTGATGTTCATTAAAGAAGTCCTCCTATCAAAATTTTTATCCTCTTGATATATTGCGGTCTTCATATTACATAGCACTGTGTACTTACAATTGCTCATTTTGCCTTTCTACCTATTTAATTCTTCTCTTTTCCATTAGGTTTATGACATCACATGATTAAAAACTGACTGGCTGATTCCTTCTAAGCTCTATGAAGAAACAAGAGGTTAATTTTCCCTGTATAATTCATCAGTCACTGCAAAAGCCCTTGACAGGGGGGAGGATGGAGCATCTGGGTCAGGAGTTTAAGAGGGGAACGATTCGTACAACGAAAAGAGACTTCCTGTTTCTACATAGAGTAGAAAAAAGAGAAGAATTATCTGGGTAGAAAGGCAATATGAGCAATTGTAAGTTCACAGTGCCATATAATATGATGAGTGGAATATATTGAGAGGATAAAAACTTTGATAGGAGGAGGAGGGCTCCTTTAAACCAATTTTGATTTAGCTGGCATTTTTTAACAAGTCTTATGCAGACCTTTGCATCTTTATAGCAACAGGCATCAAGCAAGCTATTTAGCCCTTGTTTGATGTTATTTTGTCTTCTATCTGTACTTTGCTTTCCGCTACATTGACACTATACAGTTTGGAAAAAAAGTATTTATTCAGCCACCAATTGTGCAAGTTCTCCACTTAAAATGATGAGAGAGGCCTGTAATTGACATCATAGGTAGACCACAACTATGAGAGTTAAAATGAGAAAACAAATCCAGAAAATCACCTTGTATGATTTGGCAAGATTTACTTTGCAAGTTATGGTGGGAAATACGTATTTGGTCACTTAACACATGCTAACTTCTTCTTTAAGAGGCTCCTTCTCTTATTATCAGTATAAAAGACACCTATCCACAAGCTCAATGAAAATGAAGAGCAAAAGGGTAAAAATGTTTTGAACATTTCAGTTTCCATATCCCACTCCTGCTTTGATTGTGAGACTGCCATCATTTTATAGACAATCATCTTGGCTATCTCATACATAACTATTTAGCATATGATTAGTTATGGAGATTCATGTCAAGTCACTGGATTGTTACTGTTTTGCTCCTGGTGGTGGAAAGGTATTTTTTCTTCCTGAATATTTCAAAATACAACCTGTTCTCATATTCCCTAATAGCTCAGTGTGTTATTAGGTTGATTCCCAAGTGAAAGGTCAATGGTGCGAATCGAGGAGCAAACATGAAGATGATTTCCTAACAATAAAGAAACCACATCATCCACCTCATTGATTGTAGTCTCTTGGCCAAGAAAATTGCCAAACTGCATCATGTGAGGGCCATGACAGTTGGAAGAATATGAAATGAAGTGTGTCCATCCATTCAGAAGCCAAGAGGTGGACATCTAGGCAAAATATCAAAGTCAACAAGTCAGCTCATCCCAAGGTCTATCAGTTCTGTCATGACAAATACCACAGTGGAGGTGGCTCACATGCTTCATAAGGCCGGAGTCGCACACAACGTATAAAAAAATCGGTCCGTTTTTTCACAGATGAGAATTGCACAAATGTTTAATAAACAGTGATCCGTGTGCAGTGCGAGGATGCGATTTTCTCGCATGAAACTATCCGTGACATTCGTATGACATCCGTATGGCGAGATTTTCTCGCCGGCTTGCAAAATGGACATATAACGGTTTTTTAACCTGAAAGCAATTTAAATCATCATCAAGAACACTATTTAATGGCCCTAAAATAGGTGGCAGCCCCCAATCTATGCAGTAGAGTCCCTGCCTGTGTTGGTGTATTTCTTCTTTCTGTGCAACACGTCAGATCTCCTTACTTTTAACATCACAGAGCGTGTGCTTTACAACTGGGTACTGGGTACTAAACGTTTTGGGCAGCCATACCCACTGATTGTGGATCCGAGGAGGCGGAGACGGATGTGGGTACATCCTCTTTTGAAGCAAAGGATCAATGAAGGCCATTTCAACCGTCTGTATTTAGCTCTGAGGACAAATCCAGAAAAGTTTTTCAACTATTGTTGGATGAGGATTCAAACGTTTGACATTTTGTTGGACATTTTGCGCCCAGGGATCACCAAGAAGGACACCAGGATGAGCAAATCTATTTCTGCAGAGGAGCGCCTTATCCTTACGTTACGGTATGTATTCATCCTCTTTGTTGATAATTGTTTTTGTTTATCATGGCCTTATCCCTTTTGTGAAAAATAACCTTAATTGTTACGATGCTTCAACATCATTTGTGCTTTAATAATATGTTAGTGTTTAGAACATCAAAGCCATCTCATGTACTGTATTTTTTTGTAAACATGGCTTCTTAGTTATATAATCTTATTTTTTGACAAGATTACAATGTAATGTGTTCCATTTTTTAAATTTTAATTATCATTATGTTTACTTTTAGATTCCTTTCCACTTGCATTTCATATGCGGCACTGCATTTAGAATTTTTACGTGGCAAATCCACAATCTCAGGCATTGTGCGGGATACATGCTCGGAAATCTGGACAAGACTACATCAAGAGGTGATGCCTGAGCCTAAAATGCCAGACTGGTTACGTATAGCCCAAGGATTTCAGGACACATGCCAGTTTCCCCACTGTATTGGAGCTCTTAATGGAAAGCACATCCATGTGCATAAGCCGCCGAACTCAGGGTCCCAATTCTATAATTATAAACAGTTTTTCTCTGCAGTGCTGTTGGCCCTGGTTGACAGCCACTACAGGTTTATAATTGTAGATAGAGTCTTCAGTTCTTCCATTATGGGTCGGCGGCTGTGCAATAATGAGTTGGATCTCCCACCCCCAAGTCACATACCAGGGGCTAATTTGGATGCGGTGCCTTACATGATGTTAGCAGATTAGGCGTTTATATTATCAAGGAACGTCATGAGGCCCTATCCACGGAAAGGCCTGGACTACCGGCGGCAAATTTTTAATTTGCGTCTTTCCCGCGCCCGCCGTCTGGTAGAGTGTTCCTTCGGCATTCTCAGTGCAAAATGGAGGGTACTGCAGTCCGCAATTCAACTGAGTGAAGGCAATGTCAATGGCGTGATAAAAGCATATGTTGTTCTTCACAACTTTACAAGATGCCATGATTGTCCATCATCTGCTGATGATGAAGTTGACTCTTCAAATACTGTCTTGTCTACTACACGTGTTCTTCCTTCACGTCGTCAGCCCTCTGGGCTTAAAGTTCGTGATGTCTTAACAAATTATTTTGTTTCACCAGAGGGATCGACTGTCTGGCAAGACAATGCTGTTTCTATATAATGTTTTTTTCTTTTATAAAATAATAGACTAATGTTCCTGTTTGAATTGTGTTGTATTTAATATATATATATATATATATATATATATATATATATATATATATATATATATTGTTAAGTATTCACATGCATGTAGTCCTAACAAAACATGACACTCATTGTTTGAAAAAAGTTTTACGGGTCAAAGCATACATATAGTAGCCAAAAACATATTCTCATCATATGTCATTTTAGGCATATTAACCATAGCAAACAATAAAGCATAACATGCCAAGGACACAAATAACATTACACCCAAAACACCGTCAATGGCACCCAAATAACTATTACAAAAAAATTACAGGTTCTGGTAGGTTGGGGGTGGTAATGGCGGGTGGCCAGCATGTGCGGAACTTGGCCTAGGTGGTTGACCAACCTGACTGTCAACCTGTGGTATGTCATAATAAAGCAAAAGTGGAAATAATAAAACATAACTTTTAATAATCCAAAGAAACATAAAAAGAACTGGTCACCCAAGTGAAAACATAAACTGAGGCAGCGTCTCAACCATGTAGTAAATGGTAAAAGAGACTAATAAGCCTCTATAGGATTAAAAAGATTCCGACTGCAACAATGCTTGCAGAACCAATAAACTATGGTATGGTATTTATGAAAAAGCTGTAAACAACCTCTCATGTAAAGCAGCCACAATTTTACACACACATAGTCGCATAAGAGGACAGTGGTTGATTACCAACAGTCATAGCAAACAATGTGAGTCTGTTCACAAGTTGAAAGCAATAAAAAAACGGAACAGTCTCACCGATTCCATGGGCACCGGATATTTCCTGGTCAGGCGATAATCCGGGAAATGAAGAGATGACAATCCCTATGTCAATCCCTATGGGGCTATCAATAGACTATTGGTGCTGCAATTTATGAATTGTTTGATGTCGTATTTTTTGCCCGTGACATTGCTCACAAAAAAACTCCCTGTCTCGATGTGTTGGCAGACAGTGCAATGTCCACATTTATAACAGCCCGTCACATTACTCCTGAGCCAAGTTTCTCTGACAGGACTAGTGAAATGGCTGTGCACAAGCCTGTCATTCAGCGAACCAAAGGAGTTGTCTATAAGGCATCCTGTTCCTGTGGCATTGAATATGTCGGAAAAACTATCACAGAATTCAAGCGTAGGGTTGGAGAACATATTGGTGATGTGGAACATGGTAGAGATACTCCAATCTCTCGGCATGTTAACAATATACATAATGGTCAACTTAAACATCTTAAATTTATGGCCATCGAGAAGGTGACAAAACCTATACGGGGAGGTAATTGGGATCAATTACTTCTGCAGCGGGAGGCTAAGTGGACTTTTTATTTAAATACTGTGAGTCCACATGGACTTAATGATCAAATTAACTATAGTTGCTTTATCTGAGTCGTTCCCCTAAAGCCCCTTTTTGTAGCCGTCCTCTGATGTTACACAGTCTCTATTTGATTATGCCTAAATCCTTCTTTTTGTCACTCATTATTTATGGGATTCGCAATACTAATAAGCATTTTACATATGCTAGTGTAGCAAATTTGGTTGTTTTCACATGGCCTTCTAATATTTCATTGTGAGTTATTAATCAAACATGCCGCTTTTGATTTATGTGTTACATTTTAATCACGAGTATTTTTTATATATCGTGGTATTTGCGGCCCTTTATGAGAGATTATAGCTCCCACTGCCTTCATTAGTGTTTTAGTTACGCTCTGGTTGCTTGGTAACCATCATTTCCGGCTTCCTCTCTCTTTCATTTGGTCTCAGCACTAGCGTCTAGGTTGCTTAGTAACGATGACTTCCGGTTTGCGCTCCTCGAGACATAAGTGCTTTCAACACATTAATCTCATTGTTGCTGGGGTAAGGACTCTTTATTCCCTGCTGATACTCACCGCACCGCTCGTTAGCACTGATTTGCATTTTACTGCATGGTCACCGGCTTACAGCCTAGACTATGTTGCTAGGCAGCGGTCACTTCCGTTCTGAGTGCGCATGACGGGAAGTACCTTCATCGCCTGCATGGCGTCTGGCGTGCAACTCCAAAAACATGTGAGTTTTACCCCTGTCTCTGCATTTAAATATGTTTATATGGTTATACACTCTTACATCATATAGTATACAGAGTGCACACAGAGTGCAGCTATGAGACCATAACTTTTGTAATACTTACAATAGCCATGTGATTTCTAATAGGCACCGGCAGGTGTTTGTGGTTTTTTTCACACTCCGTTCCCTATTTAACACCGGCTCTATGTTTCCATCACTCTCTGCAGGACAGCATAGAGGGTGGCAGGACTATGTCCCTCTTTCATTTAGCACATTAGCACTTTTTCTCCAAACACAAGCAAGTCCCCTGATGATATAGCTTGGAAGAAACGTGTCGGGACGACAATATAGGGAGAGTGCAGGGCATGTGTGCGCAGGGGTAGTTGTGGACTGCCCTTGTAAGGGCAGGAGCTTTGGGGATAGTCTATTGATAGCCCCATAGGGATTGACATAGGAATTGTCATCTCTTCATTTCCCGGATTATCGCCTGACCAGGAAATATCCGGTGCTCCGGTGCCCATGGAATCTGTGAGACTGTTCCGTTTTTTTATTGGTTTCAACTTGTGAACAGACTCACATTATTTGCTTTGACTGTTGGTAATCAACCACTGTCCTCTTATGCGACTATGTGTGTGTAAAATTGTGGCTGCTTTACATGAGAGGTTGTTTACAGCTTTTTCATAAATACCATACCTTAGTTTCTTGGTTCTGTAAGCATTGTTGCAGTCGGAATCTTTTTAATCCTATAGAGGCTTATTAGTCTCTTTTACCATTTACTACATGGTTGAGACGCTGCCTCAGTTTATGTTTTCACTTGGGTGACCAGTTCTTTTTATGTTTCTTTGGATTATTAAAAGTTACGTTTTATTATTTCCACTTTTGCTTTATTATGACTAATTATTAGTGGTACCATCTGTGTGATTTACATTCAATATACAGATATTGCTTTGCCTTTACAACCTGTGGTATGCCAGATATACGGTATATGTCGGATTTTGGTGCAAGGATCTATCCTGTGTCTGAGGGTAAAATTGTTGTTGAGGGTAGAAGTGCATTAACTCCTGGGAACTGGATTGACCCATTTGGTCATACGCCCCAATATGGCCATGTCGAGCCGACACATGTTGGGACCAGCCTCCAAACGTGTGTCTGCTCAAGTGGCCAGATTGGTCAGGTGCTGGATACTCATACATTGGCCTAGGTTGTGTTTGTTGGTGGGTTTGGGCAGGCTGTGGCTGTGGCTGTGGTGCAATACGTGGCGGGGGTGGTGCTGCGACTGGTTCTGTTTGTTCCTGTGGAAGGTCTTGCACTGCAAGAAGGTTGGTAGATGACATTTGCGAACTTTCAAGAGAGTGAATCACAGGAGTAGGGTTGTTTGGGGGTGTTGCCGCATCTATCACTATTTGTAGACAACCTCTGGTCCGCAGCCTGAGCGAGCATTGAATGGGACGCATTAGCGGGCAAGACTGCGGAAGTACGCTTCCTCCCCATCATCATGGGCAGCTCTTGACAAATAGTCCAACACCCCTGTATTCACTTGCCTCCTGGTGGCAGTGGTAGAAGGCACCCTTCTGCGCCGCCCACGGTGTGGTCTTGTAGAAGGCTGTGGTGATGTATCCAGAGCCAAGGTTGGATCGCTGCTGTGGGCCTCTTCCTCCACCTCTGGATTGGCCTCCTGTGTGGCAGTAGACGCTTCTGCTGGTGGTGGTGGTTGGTTGCTGGCTGTTGGTTGGGCAGATGGGCCAGCCACTTCGGCACCTTCACCAACGGGGTCAATCACCACCTCGGAGTCAGATGCAGTCTCTCTTTCTGTAAGGTTTGACTCTGTTCTGGTAATCAAAAAATAAATAAAAACAAGTTTAAAAAACATATTCACATTATAACATGTGTTTTAATTTTTTGGACATTCATGCACTTACGGTCTGAGCTTCATCACCGGTGCAAGAAAATTAAGACGCTCAAAATATACATATTTTCTTTTTTGGGGGGCTGCATCACCACTACGCCCAAAAAGTTGACGTTCACGCCGGTATTGGTCCCTGCAACTCCGCCATTGTCCATTGACATCATTCACTGCAAAAAAACACAAGAATTGTTTTAACTCTCAAGCACATAACTCCAACAGGTACAGGGTTTGCAATCGCACACGGGCCCTTGGAGCCTACAGGGAAATAAAAGTCCCTTTGGCCTATATAAAAGGACTATCGCTATTAAATGTTACACATATTTGGGTGTCATGTTGCTCATTTCGCATCCGCAAACAAGAGTTTAACAGTTACCTCACTAATAAGCACATCTCATATGTTAATTTTTTTCACAGAGGCAATGTTTAATATATTTAGTGAAAGAATGGTACTTACAAATTTCTTGCTGCACCTCATGAGGTCGCTCATCAAAATCGGGGAGCATGTGGAGACAGATTGACCTCCATGCTGCGTCTTTACGTGCACGGTCCGCATAATGTGCGTTGCGTTGGTCCCATAATTCTGGTCTATCATGGACCAGAGCAATGAGCATCTCGACATTTATATGCCTGGCCATGCTGCTACACTCCGTGGAGGAGTGCTTCCTGGTTTTCTCTACAGCGTGGCCAAGAAATTTGCATGCCAAAGCTTCCTGATAATGGATGATTCAATTTCCTGTCACCTGGAGAAGTCTTCCATATTTCTTGCAATTCACTCGCATGGTCCGTGTGTAATCTGATTTTTTCTTGCACCCATAGACTTGTATTAGCGATTCTCGGCCGAGATACGCTGACAATTGCAGCATGCGGCGATTTCACTCGGATTCTGAATACGGCCGAGAAAACAATGGATAATAGGAGCTGCCCCATAGATTAACATTGGGCCGAGTGCTATGCGATTTTTTATCGCATTGCACTCGGCCGTATTACGGTTTAGTGTGACTCCGGCCTTATAGTGAGATCACAGACATTGATGCCAGCACCGTGTGACATACATTACACAAGTTTGGAATGGTGGCCCGAAAAAAGGTGAAGAAGCCTCAACCTCAATATTGTGATAAGAAGTGTTGGTTTGAGTTTTAAACAAGTACGAAAAGTGGATATTTACATGAATGCCCACCTGGCTGCACAGGATTTTCCCTATGATTCTGCCAAATTCTTGCTCACTGTCTACTTATCAAGAAAAATTTGTGTGATTAAAGGCATTTAGTGAATGAGGTTCCACTGCTGATTTTGTGAATACCAAGTTGCAATTAAACTTATTTTATTATTATTATTATTATATAAAAAAAACATGTTTTCCTAAGAAAGTCATTGCTATTGATGATATGCCTCTCACCCAGGGTGTGGTGAAGCATATCGGTATGGAGGTGTTCTTGCTTTACAATTTTTATAACATTCATCCACAACCTCTATGTTCAGCTGTTGGAGCCCGTTGGTTCACCAAGCTTGATCTTAGGGATTCATATAACCTGATCCATGTAAGAGAAGGAAAGGAGTGAAGGTCAGCATCTACAGTCAGTAACTCATCTGAGGGTCACTATGAATATCTTGTGATGCATTTCGTGCTAAGGAAAGTGCCGGCTATTTTCTGAATTTTTTACTGACAAATTCAGAGTTGTCAGTGGTCAATATGTCATTGTCCTACATAAAGGACATTTTGTTTAATTCACCAGATATTAAGTTACACATCTGACATGTATGTATTGTTCACCAAAGACTGAAAGATAATTCTTTATTTGCTGAACTTGAAAAACGTGTTTTCCGATACCGCAAGTATCGGGTATCGGCCGATACTTGTGGTATCGGAATTCCGATACCGAGTTCCGATATTTTTGTGATATCGGAAATCGGAATCGGAAGTTCCCAGTGTATGGTTCCCAGGGTCTGGAGGAGAGGAGACTCTCCTTCAGGCCCTGGGATCCATATTCATGTAAAAAATAAAGAATTAAAATAAAAAATATGGATATACTCACCCCTCCGGAGGCCCCTGGACCTTACCGATGTAACCGGCAGCCTCCGTTCCTAAGAATGAGGAGTTTAGGACCTGCGATGACGTCGCCGGCTTGTGATTGGTCGCGTGAGCGGTCACATGAGCGGTCACGCGACCAATCACAAGCCGTGACGTCATCGAAGGTCCTAAACTCCTCATTCTTAGGAACGGAGGCTGCCGGTAACATCGGTAAGGTCCAGGGGCCGCCGGACGGGTGAGTATATCCATATTTTTTACTTTAATTCTTTATTTTTTACATGAATATGGATCCCAGGGCCTGAAGGAGAGTTTCCTCTCCTTCAGACCCTGGGAACCATCCAGGATACCTTCCGATACTTGTGTCCCATTGACTTGTATTGGTATCGGGTATCGGTATCGGCGATATCCGATATTTTTTGGGTATCGGCCGATACTATCCGATACCGATACTTTCAAGTATCGGAAGGTATCGCTCAACACTAGCAGGAAGTACATTTCCTATATATTTCCGTAGGGTACTTAGCAAACTTTTCTAAGTACCCCATGGTATTTATATGTACTATTACTATTTACTTGCTTATAGCAGGGTATGTGCTCATTTTGCTTCTATCTTAGCGTTTGATCTCAGATAGGGTAGTAAAACCTGGTGATAGATTCTCTTTACAGCTTCATTCCTTTAGGTAAGCCAGAAATTCCTCTTAAGAGACGAAGAGAAGCTGAGCTCTAGTGCTACCTATTGGATGTAGCAATCCTAAAAGTCGATATTGACTTTTATCATTGCTATATCTAATAGTTGGTGCTAGAGTTCAGCGCCTCTTCCTATCTGAAGAAGTTATTTGCATATTTAAATTTCTTGAGGAGCATTGCACACACCAAGTAAGGAACTGTTAATCTCTGCTTCAATCCTCCCCATCCATCTCACCTCCTCCTCAGAACTGTTCCTTAACCTACAATCCTCTGCCTCCAAACACAGACAGCCCCCTCACGCCCTCTCCTGCTCCCACCTGCTAACACTTTCTCTGCTCCTTCTCACTGCGGGTGATATCTGTCCAAATCCTGGTCCTCCTCACCACATTCCCACAGTCATTTCTACCTCCCATCCACGCTCTATCACAAACTTCCGTAACCTCTCTAACCTTATACCCATTCACCCAGCCCCCACTTCCCCAGTCCCACTAACAGGAGCTCTGTGGAATGCTCGCTCTGTCTGCAACAAGCTTTCCTACATCGATGATCTTTTTGTTACTACCAAACTTTCCATCCTCGCCATCACCGAAACCTGGCTCACCCCTTCTGATACAGCCTCCCCTGCTGCACTCTCTTACGGTGGCTTCCACCTTTCTCACACACCCCGCCCGAGCAGCAAACATGGCGGAGGAGTTGGTTTTCTCCTGTCAGATAACTGCTCCTTCACTCCAATCCCACTGCCACCCTCTGTTATCCTCCCTTCATTTGAGGTGCACTCTTTGCGCATCTACTCCCCCTCCAACCTCCAACTGGCTGTCATTTACTGCCCCCCAGGGCCAGCCACCACCTTCTTTGACCACTTCACCACCTGGCTACTTCATTTCCTTTCCGCGGACATCCCCACTATCATCATGGGCGACTTCAACATCCCCATTGACACTTCCCTCTCAGCTGCCACTAAACTTCTATCTCTCATTTCCTCCTTCAGCCTCACTCAATGGTCTTCTACAGCCACCCACAAAGATGGTCACACACTTGACCTCATCTTCACCCGCCTCTGCTCCCTATCTAAGCTCTCTAACTCACCTCTTCCTCTCTCTGACCACAACCTTCTCAAATTCTCTCCCCTCTCCACTCCATGTCAACAATCCCCACCGCACAAACTTTCACACCCTCGCAGAAATCTTCAACATCTTGACCTACATTCATTCTCTGAATCCCTCCTCTCTCTCACAGATATAAGTTCCTTACACAATGCGGATGATGCTGCCGCTCTATATAACACCACAATAGCTGTAGCTTTGGAATTTGCTGCCCCACTTACACATACCAAAGCTCACAAAATCAACAGACAGCCCTGGCACACCAGCCTGACCAAAGAACTGAGGCGAGCTTCCAGGGCTGCTGAGCGCAGATGGAAAAGATCCCACTCCAACGAGCACTTCATCGCATTCAAACAGTCCCTCACTACTTTCAAGACCACACTCGCCACAGCTAAGCAAACCTACTTCTCATCTCTCATATCCTCCCTGTCTCACAACCCTAAACAGTTATTCAACACCTTCAATTCTCTCCTCCGTCCCCCAGCACCTCCTCCCTCCCCACTTATCTCAGCTGAAGACTTTGCCTCATGTTTCAAGCAGAAGATTGATAACATCAGAGACAGTTTTGGTCAACAACCCCCAGAGCCCTTCCTCCCGACTTCCCAGCCCTCCACCTCCAAAACCAACTACTCCACCATTACAGAAGATCAACTCCCCACTCTACTCTCAAGATCGCATCTCACCACCTGTGCACTTGACCCGCTCCCATCTCATTTCATCCCAAACCTCACCACAGTCTTCATCCCAACCCTAACCCATCTCTTCAATCTATCACTAACAACTGGTGTTTTCCCCTCAAGCTTTAAACATTCCTCCATCACACCTATCCTCAAAAAGCCCTCTCTTGACCCATCCTCTGTATCTAGCTATCGCCCTATATCACTTCTCCCCTATGCCTCCAAACTACTGGAACAACACGTCTACCTTGAACTGTCCTCCCATCTCTCTTCTTGCTCCCTCTTTGACTGCTTACAATCTGGCTTCCGGTCACACCATTCCACTGAAACTGCCCTAACTAAGGTCACCAATGACCTCTTAACCGACAAGAGCAAGCGACACTACTCTGTCCTCCTCCTCGACCTGTCGGCTGCCTTTGACACAGTGGACCATTCCCTATTATTACAGACCCTCTCATCCCTTGGCATTACAGACTTGGCCCTATCCTGGATCTCATCATACCTAACAGACCGGACATTCAGAGTCTCCCACTCACACACCACCTCCTCACCTCGCCCCCTATCTATCGGAGTCCCACAAGGTTCAGTCCTAGGGCCCCTGCTCTTCTCCATTTACACCTTTGGCCTGGGACAGCTCAGAGAATCTCGTGGCTTTCAGTATCACCTCTATGCTGATGACACACAGATCTACATCTCTGGAACAGATATCACCTCCCTACTAACCAGAATCCCTCAATGTCTGTCCACTATTTCATCCTTCTTCTCCGCTAGATTTCTGAAACTTAACATGGACAAAACAGAATTCATCATCTTTCCCCCATCTCACGTGACCCCCCCAACGAACCCCCCAGTAAATGGCTGCCCACTCTCCCCAGTCCCACATGCTCGCTGCCTCGGGGTAATCCTTGACGCTGATCTCTCCTTCAAACCACATATCCAAGCCCTTTCCACTTCCTGCCGACTTCAACTCAAAAATATTTCATGAATCCGTACATTCCTCAACCAAGAATCTGCAAAAACCCTAGTCCATGCCCTCATCATCTCTCGCCTTGACTACTGCAACCTCCTGCTCTGTGGCCTCCCCTCTAACACTCTCACACCCCTCCAATCTATTCTAAACTCTGCTGCCCGACTAATCCACCTGTCCCCCCGCTATTCCCCGGCCTCTCCCCTCTGTCAATCCCTTCACTGGCTCCCCATTGCCCAGAGACTCCAGTACAAAACCCTAACCATGATGTACAAAGCCATCCACAACCTGTCTCCTCCATACATCTGTGACCTCGTCTCCTGGTACTTACCTACACGCAACCTCTGATCCTCACAAGATCTCCTTCTCTACTCCCCTCTTATCTCCTCTTCCCACAATCGTATACAAGATTTCTCTCGCATATCACCCCTATTCTGGAACCCTCTACCACAACACAACAGACTCTCGCCTACCATTGAAACCTTCAAAAAGAGCTTGAAGACCCACCTCTTCCGACAAGCCTACAATCTGCAGTAACCACCGATCAACCAAACCACTGCATGACCAGCTCTATCCTCGCCTACTGTATTCTCACCCATCCCTTGTAGATTGTGAGCCTTCGCGGGCAGGGTCCTCTCTCCTCCTGTACCAGTTATGACTTGTATTGTTTAAGATTATTGTGCTTGTTTTTATTATGTATACCCCTCCTCACATGTAAAGCGCCATGGAATAAATGGCACTATAACAATAAATAATAATAATAATAATAATAATAATTGCATGACCTGTGTAATGTATGGAAGCAGAGGCACAGGTGATGAAGTTCACATTCGTTGTTTATTTTTTGAGTGGAACTTTGGGACCTCGGCCTGGGGGGCTCTGAAGGGAGCATAACTAGTGAGCCCCAGGTATCCATAGTAAGATCCCTCAAACAGGACCAGAGTGGAATACCTGGGGGACACAGGTGCTACCTACAGTTAGACCCTGGACACGTGGCAGCAGTCCCAGTGGGACAAACAGGTAAACAAATATAACAGAGATGTAGAGCAGACCGACAGACACCGGGTGGGAGATGAGAAGCTGACTGTGGTGAGGATAGTTAGATTCCGGGTAGATGGGAGGAAGCTGGCTCTGGAACCATTAGCATTGTCCAGCGGTATGGATGGCGTGTGGCGGAACGGGATGGCATTTGAGTATATAGGTACAGGTGTCATCTTAGGATAGCCGAGAAACTGGTCACTGATATTCTGTGGAAACAAACAGTATAAGAAGAGTGCAAAACGGAATGCTATCACAGCGCAGACAGAACAGGAACAGAACCGGGATTAGCAAAATAGATACTTGTTGCTCCGGCACCCTCCCTATGACGGAGGGGCCAGAAGTAGTAACCAGTGGGCTGCCATTGGTTAATTAAGATTTTCAAAAATGTGCACTGTCCCTTTAAGATACTGGAGATACGCTCGCGCGTGTCCTAAGCATTCTCCCTGGAGGCCTGCTAGCAGTGTGCCAGGAAGTGGGGGAGGGGGAAGCCACAGCAGGACGCCGAGGAACAGAATGAGAGCGAGGATCCGGGCAGGGACCTTGCAGAGGTGCAGGGGCTACCTCGGGAGCAGGAGCAGGTGAGGGACCCGAACTGGGGGCAACGCCAGAACTGCGTGTAACAACCTGTAAGTCTCATTATGCCATCTTGGCACTCTCCACAAGGTGAAATGTTGTCTTTTACATCCCCAGAAAGTGATATAGAAGAGTGTGGTTATGCTTTGCTAAGAAGCATTTTCGTTATATCTTTTGACCCATAAGGTCAAGAGTAGGGTTGAGCGACTTTTATTTTTATAGGATTGGGTCGGGTTTCACGAAACCCGACTTTCTCAAAAGTCGGGTCGAGTGAAATCGGCCGATCCTATAAAAAAGTCTGGGTCGGGGTCGGCCGAAACGCGAAACCCAATGCAGTGCAATGGGATACTATGGTTCCCAGGGTCTGAAGGAGAGGAAACTCTCCTTCAGGCCCTGGGATCCATATTTAAGTGTAAAATAAAGAATTAAAATAAAAAATATTGATATACTCACCCTCTGACGCGCCCTGGTAGTAATTGGCATCTTCCGTTCCTAAGAATGGCGCTTGAAAGACCTTTCGATGACGTCACGGCTTGTGATTGGTCGCGGCGGCCCACGTGACCGCTGAGCGACCAATCACAACAAGCCGTGACTTAATTCTCAGGTCCTAAATTCCTCATTCTAGGAATTTAGGCCATGAGAATTATGTCACGGCTTGTGATTGGTCGCTGAGCGGTCACGTGGGCCGCCGCGACCAATCACAAGCCGTGACGTCATCGAAAGGTCCTTCACGCGCTCATTCTTAAGAAGGAAGGCTGCCGGAAAGAAGCCGAGGGTGAGTATATTCCTATTAGGTATATACTCACCCTCGGACGCACCCTGCTTCTTTCCGGCAGCCTTCCTTCTTAAGAATCAGCGCGTGAAGGACCTTTCGATGACGTCACGGCTTGTAATTGGTCGCTGCGGCCCACGTGACCGCTCAGCGACCAATCACAAGCCGTGACGTAATTCTCATGGCCTAAATTCCTAGAATGAGGAATTTAGGACCTGAGAATTACGTCACGGCTTGTTGTGATTGGTCGCTCAGCGGTCACGTGGGCCGCCGTGACCAATCACAAGCCGTGACGTCATCGAAAGGTCTTTCAAGCGCCATTCTTAGTAACGGAAGATGCCGGTTACCAGCGGCGATGTCCAGGCTGCGTCGGAGAGGTGAGTATATCAATATTTTTTATTTTAATTCTTTATTTTACACTTAAATGTGGATTCCGATACCGAGTTCCGATATCGCAAACATATCGGAACTCGGTATCGGAATTCCGATACCAGATTCAGAAGATCGCCGACCTCATGGCCGACCCCACACAGGGGTCAGGTCGGGTTTCATGAAACCCGACTTTGCCAAAAGTCGGCGACTTCTGAAAATGGCCGACCCGTTTCGCTCAACCCTAGTCAAGAGTGATAGTTTTTCATTGCAAACAATAGGACCTATAACAGAACTGTCTTCTGCACTTGTCTCTCATGGATACATGTTTGCATACAAGGGTCCAAAAATGGCGCTCAGCCTCAAACTTTTCCCTTATTATAAATATTTGTGTAACTAGCTTGGTTGTACATTAAAGTTCACTTGTGGAGTGGAAAGATTAACAAAAAAGCATTAAAGAAGGGGATTGAACTTGGTCTATATGTTTGGAGAAACTCATCATTTCAGGTCCGGGATTAACAACATTTCATCTTCTCAATTCTAAAGAATTAGCAGAAATCAAAGTAATTTTTGCAGATTACAGCACTGGCAAGAGCTTTAAGTAAACAGTTTAGCTGAAGGTTAGAACCTGAAATTGCTTAGTGTTGCAAAGCTGTTTCTTAAAAACAGTTTAGTTAAAATGCAATTGTCATTTACTTTATAGAGGAGGGGGATATTTCTGCAGCAGAATGCAATTTATGAAAGCATTACAAGAGCACTGCCGATAAAGGGGTGAAAAGAAATCATCACCTATGTACAGGATAGGTAACTAATAAAATGGTGGGGTCTGACCGGTGGAACACATGCTCCCACTTAAATGGAGTGGTGGTTGAATACTGCCGTTCCATTCTGCTATCTTTGGCCGAATCATAGAGAATGAATCGCGTGGTAGTAAGATGGCTTATCTACAGCATTCAAATTAGGACAGGAATCTCCACTCTGGTGATAGAGGCAAGTCAATTGATCAATTCATTATTACCAATCCTGTGGATCAATGATAAAATCTTGTTAATGGGGTGATACCGGTATAAAGGGTTATCTAGGTTTGGAAAAAAGTTAAAAAATAATCTAGGTTTGGAAAAAAGGAATTTCTTTTCCAGAAACAATGTCACTTCTGACAAAGAGCAATGTCTATCCCATTCAGCGCTGGGGTAGAAGTTGTTTCCCTTCTTAGTATTAATGGATTCATACCAGGAATTGAAGTTATTTCCTATCTCCAGGACATAACTTTCTGATAGCTGGAGATCTGAACACTGAGACCCTACTGGGAATGGAGGGTAGGTTGAGCATGCGCCCCTCTGCTCCATTAATCAATAGGAATCCCAGAGATAGGTGAGTACATTGCTATGAAGAGCCCCCTGCTTGGGATCAGTTGGTTTCCGAGTAGTTGAGCCCAAGCAATAGAGAATTTATCCACTATTCAATGGATAGGGAAAAGCGTCAAATCTTGGTACAAACTCTATAATAATGTTAATTAAAGCGCTACTTAATTCTAATCAATGGCTTTTTTATGAGATCCTTTAGACAATCTTCTTTAGATGTCACTGTGATAATGTGAATATCACATAGTCATTTTAAAACAGAGATTTCAAAGTAGTAAATTGCTGTCACTCACTGCTGACAGTGACTGAGCCCTGGTGGCAAACAGCTAATTTAAAGCTCAAGGAAAAGCTCAATCCAAAATCAATAATCCTGTTACACATAGTGCAGTTACACTCTTCAACTGATAACATTGGTGGATTCTGTGCTGTAAATTTGGGTTAGTTGGCACCTCTTGAACTGAAACTGTTTTTGAACGTTAGCTCCGCTGGTGATCGGGATCTCTAATATAATATATATATATATATATATATATATATATATATATATATATATATATATATATATATATATATATATATATATATATATATATATATATATATATATATATATAGTTTAATTTGATCAAAAGATACAAGACAATGGCCTGGCTCCCGATTATTCATTAGGATCTATTCAGTCTCTCGTAACAAATTATATTTCACAGTATGATATCTTATTTAGATGGATGTACGTGTTTACAAGTTGGTAATCATAATAAATTGGGACCAATCTTTCAAAATGACATATTTAGCATAAGTAATTTATTTTCCTTACAACATGTCTCAGTTGTCAAAATAGTTTGCCCCCCAAAAGATATTTTTGTGAGAATTAGAGAAATTGATGACCTTAGGAAGGGATCCATACCATAAGGCTGGAGTGGGGAACCTGAGGCCTGTTGAAAGTTTACAGCCATTGACCATGTATCTGGCCCCAAGGCAGATTCCAGAGAACCACAGTGCTTTGGCCGGCAACTGTATTTTGATGGCCGCCAGCCCATTAATTTCTTCTTGCTCTGTGAGCACATGCACGCAGTTTAACTACTGAATGCAGAGGTGCTTGCAATGAATTATTATGTCTAGTTTTGAGCGAAACGGATCGGACAAATTCAAAAATCGCCGACTTTCGGCAAAGTCGGGTTTCATGAAACCCGACCCGATCCTAGTGTGAGATTGGCCATGAGGTCGGCGATCTGCGCGCAAAAGTCGCATTTCATATGACGCTTTCAGCGCCATTTTTCAGCCAATGAAGGAGGACGCAGAGTGTGGGCAGCGTGATGACATAGGTCTCGGTCCCCACCATCTTAAAGAAGGGCATGGCAGTGATTGGCTTGCTTTCTGCGGCGTCACAGGGGCTATAAAGGGGCGTGCACGCCAACCGCCATCTTACTTCTGCCGATCTTAGCATTGGGAGAGGTTGCTGCAGCTTCATCAGAAGAAGGGATATAGTTAGGGAGGGAAGATTAACCCCCAAACTGCTTGTACTGTAGCGATTTCCACTGTCCAACACCACCTTTTTTTTGCAGGGACAGTGGAGGCTATATCTTTGTGCATCAGCTCTGTAGCTTATTAGGCTGCCTTATAAGGCTCCCTGATAGCTGCATTGCTGTTTGCACGCTTCTGTGCAAACCAACTGCTTTTTTAAAAGCAAAAATCCTGTTGCTCCTTTCTGCACAGATATCTTGTTTATTTGTCCACACTTTTGTGTGCAGCAGTCCTTTTTATTGCTGCCATACTTGTCCTGAGATCATTGTAGGGAGATTGAAATTGTACTACAGTCCTTGGATTTTTTCATATATCTTCCAGCCACTTTCTGCCACTTACATTGTGTTGTTTTTTTACACTGGGCCTGAGTTTTGGTTCAGTCTCCAAAAAAAAAAAAGTGAGATTCAAATTCTCACAAAGTGGATATACTTCAGTCCTGTTAGTTTGTCGTATGTCAGCCAGCCACTTTCTGCCACTTAGATTGCGTTGTTATATACACTGGGCCTGAGTTTTGGTTCAGTCTCCCCCCAAAAAAGGGAGATTTAAATTCTCAACAAGTTTATATACACCTTCTACCTTGTTTTACAGTACCATAAGCACAATAGCACCTAAGGCTGGAGGTGTTGAGCCAGCGTCATCGTCTGGCTAAACAAGGCCTCGAAGGCTCCCTTATCTGGGCACCTGGCAATAGACACCTGACCTGCATTGGCAGAATATGCATTACAGGAGCCCGCTTGCCCTGCTGCTAGTTTGCTATCAGAAAGAGTCTTCAGTGCTGCTGGTTCAATACTGACCGAAAAAAGGACACGTCTGGCTACCCAAAATGTTGATGATCTAAAATGATCTTCATTAAAATGAACCAATCATGGATTTCAAATTATTTGGCCCCACCTTCCCCTGCTGACACGTAGCTTGCCTGGAAAATGTCTTGCTTTTGGCCTCCTCTTACTGACTTCTCCAATTCCTCCATTTGCAGCTGCTTAATGTCCACCATAGGCCATTTTTATACCTCCCTAAATGGGCTGACTCCCCCCACAGGGCCGTGGTCACCACCTGGCGCAAGCACCCATGCGGTGCCGTTTGCCTGGACAGGTGGGTGGGCCCACTCTTGGGCGACGGCACTGGCACAGGGTCCCTCATAGTACAATGAAGTGTCTCTGACGGTGGTGGTGCACAACCAACGTCAGACACACCGTCGTAATATGAGGGGCCCTGTGCCAGTACCACCGCCCACGAGAGAGTGTTCCCCCCAGCTCGAACAATGCTCTACCACTTGCAATACTTACCTCTCCCTGCTCCACCACTCTGTAGTCTGGGCTGCTAAATCCTTCAATGGCTCTCCCAATACAAATTTGTTGAAATGATAGATGATAGTTAAAATATACAGGGGCCCTGACCTCCATTTAGACCGGTTAATACTTTGCGCCTACTACCACTGTCTGCTAATCAGCAGAGGAGCCCACCCCTGTACCTAGCTATGCCACCTGTTTATTTATGAACAATTTTTTGGCAGACATTTAGCCCACTTTATTATTTGGGCCTACTAACTGTGTCTGCCACTCATTACAGTTTTCCTCCACTGAACAAAGCAATGCCACCTGTTTAGTCCTATAGAGCGGGTAATGGTGTGCACTCTGGTCAAGAGTTGTGGAGGTGCTGGTAAATTGGACCGTGTGGTCAAGTCAATAGTAAAAGAAAAGTACCGCACACTCAAAGTTGATATGATGCAAAAAGGTAAATGCCAGATTTATTAACACAAAAAAATGTCAACAATTGCCACTGTGTAGGTTTGTAGTGAGGAAACCCAACGTTTCGACCCTCCCGGGTCTTATTCATGGGGTTACTAGGAAACAAATAGACAGTATAAGCAGCTGTTTGTGACATGTTATACACCGAAAATACACAAGAACAAAAACAAAAAACAGAAAACAAAATACCAAAGCATAATAAAAACATACTATGTACAATATATACAGAGTCACCCCATTACAACACTTTCCTTGGGACTGACTCTTTACCTTTATGACAGAACATATCTGATAATCCCCTTCCATACTCACAGGAATTTTGTTGTCCTATTACGTATACATTGCATAAATGTTGACTTTCTATCATAATGACAGGTTATACTGTAAAGGACCTTTGTCTTGCCTACCAACACTGCCACCCCTATGTATGTGTAACAAAAGAGTGAAGGTAAAACATTATTATGATTTTCTCCCTTAAACAGGGAATTGCTGACATTACCCTTGTACCATAGACTGAGTTTTCGCTGCTCCCCAGAGTACCCCTATTGTCACTTCTGGTTGCTCTGTATATATTGTACATAGTATGTTTTTATTATGCTAATAAATCTGGCATTTACCTTTTTGCATCATATCAACTTTGAGTGTGCGGTACTTTTCTTTTACTACCTGTTTAGTCCTGTTACCAATTTTGAACTGCATTTAGCCTACTTTATTATTTGGGCCTATATCTGTGTTTCCTCCTCATCCTGCCCATTGCCCAGCCACTGCTACTTGAGTCTGCTGGTACATTGACCCAGACCACTACATTCCCCTTGCACTCTACACAGCCAGAATCTGACCCTGCTAAAAGTCAGGTTCCCCTTCCCGCATACTATACCACCTTACACGGGGACAAAGAGGAAGGTGCAGATGAAAGTGCAGGTTCCTTCATCAGGTGGGGGGGCATACTCTTTGGCGACGTCACTGGCACAGGGCCCCTCATAGTATGCAAAAGTGCCTCTGCCAGTGGGAGGCGCCCCTGCCATCAAACACACCGCCGTACTATGAGGGGCCCTGTGCCAGTGCCAACGAGTGGACCCCCCCTGCTTGCTCAGGATCACAGCACTTGCAAAGTTGAAATACTTACCTCTCCCTGCTCTACCGCTGTGATGTATTCCGCGTTTCCTGGGCCCACGAAAATCTTAAGCCAGCCCTACCCCCCCACAACTTTAGCCAAATGACCCCCAGATTTCAATGCCTAACTATTATTATAAAATAAATTAAGATTGACAAGCTTAAGTAATAAGAATTGATGTTTTGGGCATTAAAATGGGCACTGTAGGTGTTTTCCTGTCCTCCACTCACTGACGACTTTGATTCCCTATTGACTTGCATTGGGTTTCGTGTTTCAGTCGGCCCCCGACTTTTCGCAATAATCGGCCGATTTCACCCGACCCAACTTTTGACAAAGTCGGGTTTCGCAAAACCCAACTCGATCCGAAAAAAGTAAAAGTCGCTCAACTCTAATTATGTCCTGATACCAGTGCCCTCGTCAAGATGTACTTCGGAGGTGGAGTTTGCAAGCAAATTGTATGGCCCCCGAAGGATGGTATACATATTCAAATGGCCCTTGGCAGAAAAAAAAGATTCCCCACACCTGATCTAAAGGATAGGTAGTTCTAGTGAGAATTTTGTCTTAAGAAATTTTGGAACCTTTCTTAAGTAAAGTTGCATATAGTTTTGGGGGTCACAACAGAAAGTAATTGGGTAAAAACTTTAGACACATCAAATTCATGGGATTTCTCTCAATATTTTTAGGGCACAGCCTTCCTGTCAATGGTTGTCATTTCCTAACCTACAGGATTGCTGGACTACCCCATGGTTCTCACATATTGGTGAAATATGATTTTCTTTATTTGTCATTTTTTACTTTTATTTATTCATAAAACCTATTTTGTAATTGGACAGGTAGTTGGTGACTCACTTTAGCCTGAGTTGATGGCTAAACTATAAGGTTAGGTCTGTACTTAAATTTAATGGGTAGGAGTCTCTTTGCCTGATTTGCAGACAGACTAGTACAAGGCAGAAAGAGCTGAACAGATTAATATACAGGTTTTTGGTGACAGTTTCAGTAAACCTTTTGTTTATTTATTTTTTTGTTTAAACCTCTGATCCCACCGGCAATGTCATCAGGAGCCCATTCCGCAGGTGTCATCATTGCAACGGACCCAGACTATGACAGTTCCTGAGCTGTGAGCTCCTAATGACATTGCGGGAGCCTGTACATTGATCTTGCAAAGGCATCAGGAGCTCACTGTGCTGGGTAGACAAGTCATTGATGGAAGAATTACCCATCAATCAATGATTGTAGACTGGCAGTAGGCTGCGAAGTTTCCAGAGCTGTGACTGAAGTACCCACCTTGATGAACTTAGGATAAAACTTCAAAACTAGATTTCTCAAAAATGTCCCAATTAAATTCTATTAGAAAGATATGAATCTAATAAGCATTAAAGGGGTTTTATACTCATACCTTTAGCTAGAGTTCGAATATTCTGCTGACAGGTTTAAATTGGACTCTTAAAACAGTTGAAAAACCTTAAGCTTTTCTGTAATTTATTTATAATTTATTTGCTTTCTTGTGTTTTTTTTCTGGTTTAAAATTATCCACCCCATCCAAAAACGCACACAGTAACCCTAAAATGCTACATTGCTAAAAACCTACTCTCTGTTTCAATCCTGGAAAGGATCATGTGTCAAAAGCATGCAATATTGTCAAGCGATGCACGGTGGCTAAATTGGACTATTAAAACAGATTTTCAAAAATTAAAATGTGTCATTATTTTTAAAGATTAAAAACAATAACTCCAAGCAGTAGAAGACAAGAAAAACGATGTAAGTTTATGTCACAAAAGCCTGCATTTCCTATTACAAGAAGGAAGTATTCAGAAAATGTCACATTTCTTTACAACATGTAGGTAAACCATTGCATTTACATGGAATGTAGAGATTTTTCTTTTGTCTTTTTTCTTTTTTAAAAAGGAAAAGAGTGAAAACAATGTAGCTTATGGATTGTACTTGTCCTCACAAGCCAAGAAACATACTGTATCTGACACACAAGCCTTGGAATTAGGACAGAGGAGAATTAAACTGCCCTCCATGTTTGTAGAGTGTCAAAAATAAGAAGTTATACTGCAGTATTAACAGACCAATCGATTCAGTCACACTGACTATGAAGGTCTAGCACCTCCCTGTCACTTGAACCTTTTTATTACCTTTCACTGACTGAAACTACCACTCCTATATTCACTGTTTTTCAGCACAGCAGTAGTACACCACAATCAGATTTAGGCCTTTATAACCCTTAGCTATAAATATGATCTCTGCATTCTGACCTCCTAGTCCTAGGCTGTAAAATCCAAAACAGATCCTGTCTTTCTCTTACCTCATCTTTTACAGTCCATGTGACAGTATTCCCCTCACTGAAAATAAAAATAATAATGGCGGGTGCACCACTTACAATATAAAGAATTCAATAATGAAACAGCAGGGTGCTACATTAAGCATGGGAGAAGCAATTAGAATCAAATAAAGAGAAAAAGAACCCATGCAATGAAACATGCACACCTGCTACAATTTTATGGAAAATATAAAGAACAATTTTTATTACAAGCAAAAAAACACATTACAACCATAAAATCAATTAAAAGCAGTATAAATACAAAACACCCCCAAACATCAATCAAATGTAATTGGCAAAAAATGTGCAAACACACGCTGTATGTCTTATACTAATGGACTAAATATAAATAAATCAGTATCACATAATATGGGGTAAATCAGCATGAACTTTGCAACAAGTATAACAATGGCCAAAGCAAGCCCTATAAATACCACATAATAGGCGTCCCTATATGTGTCCTGAATAGTGCCAAAAAGATAAGCATATGGCTTATAGAGTAATGAAATATGTCACTGGCCCTGAAAGGGTGAACAAGTGCCGCAAAAGAATAATGCTCGCGGCGTGCAAGCCTGCAAACCACCCCTGGGAACCACAATGGAGGGATAATTAAAGAAAATCAGGTAGATAAATAAGACCTGAAGCCTGGTAACATGGTCAGCATGGTAAAGTGGACCACAGGGAAAGCATGAAACAACCTGCAATAAACGGTGCCTCAGGATAAAGACAGCCAAGAAATATATACCAGCATCACTCATGCATGTCAGGGCCAAGATGTAGGGGGTGGAAAAATCCCACGCGTATCGCTGCTAGAGAGCAGCTTCGTCAGGGAAAGTAACACATTTGAGTAAGTGTCCGCTTTATATATAGTACACATGAAAAGGAAATAGTTTACCGGTGTGTTGCACCCATGATCCAGGACCGGAAGTGAGTGTAGAGGGGCGGCACATGTGCAACCACAAAAGAAATCCTGGCAGGTGAATGCACTTGCAGGAACAAAAAAAAAAACAAAAAAAAAAAAAAATAAATAAATAAATAAAATAAAAATAAATAAATAAATAAATAATAATAATAATAATAATAGCCGCCGAAGAAAATGCTCAGGCAGAATGGAAGAAGCAAGCGCAGTGTGCGGCCGCACAACAAAAAATATATATAGGACAGGGCAGACAGATGGTAATATTAGATACAAGAAGTAGCGTTGCTTTAGAGGCAGGTAGATTTAGAGGCAGATAAAATCCACATACGCCCTGCTAGAATGACAACCAAGGAGCAAAACTGCATATTGATTTTGAAAAGCACACATAACTATTGTATGATGAATTATACCAAATACAGAAATATATAGATAAATAATTGAATAAAGAAATAATGCCACAAGAAAAATCAAATGAAAAATGTGTAAAATGAGAAAAAAAATAAAAAAAATAAATAAAAATAAAATAAAATAAAAAAAAAAAAAAAAAGGAAAATGCAAAAAACATTTCAGTAATGAAAATATATAAACTAAAAAACAAAATAAACTGAAATACCTACATGAATGTACATAATGTGCACAAAAAGGTTTTGATAATAAAGAAAAACCTCATACCACATTAAATATACCAAAAAATAATAAATAACATACACATGTAGAATACAAGATGATTACAAAAACAAAGATCAAAAGAACCACAGTTCATGAGACAATAAATGCTTGAGTTTCAGACGTATTGCATCGTCCAGATGAAAACTGGGTCCAGAAATAGGTAAGTCAAATCGTTCTGGGAGAAAATCATCTCCCTACCAATAATCAAAGGATGTCTCGAAGATCATCAATCAGCCATATAATAGGGGGATGCAGTCCAGGGGTCCACGGGCAGGTACACTTCCCCAAAAGACCAAGTTGTAAGAGAAGAATCAGCCCAGAAATCCTGTATATAACAGCTCTTCATTTAAACCGGAAGGTGCCATGGATTTGAGGCGGAAGATCCAACGAGCTTCATGTTGTAAAAGAAGTTTGCGTCGGTCACCCCCTCTTTCATTGCAGAAAATTTTCTGCAGGCCAAAGATTGAAGTATTATTAGGCCTGCCACCATGGTTCTTGAGATAATGAAGTGCTAATGGGGTCAAGATCTTACCCTTTTTATAATCCGTAGAAGCCAGATTAATTGTTGACAAGTGCTTCTGTGCCCGTCTCCTCAACTCCTGCGAGGTTTGACCAACATATACTTTCCGACAAGGGCAGATAATTGCATAGATGACAAAACTTGACCTGCAATTAACATATTGATAAAGAGGATGGTCAGTCTTATCAAAAGGATTAAAAAAATGATCCTTAGTCGGAGGCACATATGGACAAATGACACAGTCCCCGCAGGGGAAAGAGCCGTAGAGGCGAATACCTCGATTTAATTTAACGACTGGCCTTGAAAAATGACTCCTTGAAAGCAGGTCCCGAAGATTCGGGGCCCTACTGGCAGTCAGCAACGGTCTAGGGCTAACACAAGATGATGTTTGGGCATCCAAAGTAAGGATATCCCAGTTTTTACCAAGAATCTGTCTCACCTCGTTCCAATTTGTGCTGTATGCTGTGACAAATCTGATGAAAGGATCCTGTGGGCGAGGGTGTGGGACCAAAAGAGCCGCTTGATCAGACACTTTTGCGCGTTGAAATGCCTTGGAAATCGTCCTACGAGGATATCCTCTCTGGTGAAATCTCCTAGTCAGATCCCTGGATTGTTCCTTGAAGCTTGTATCCGTACTGCAATTTCTGCGAGCCCGCAGGAATTGTCCCACCGGAATGCCTGTCCGGGTATGAAGGGGATGAAAACTCTGGAATTGCAAAAGATTATTCGTCGCCGTAGGTTTACGGTAAAGCTCTGTCACCAGTCTGCCACCATCAGTCGCAATTTGAAGATCTAAGAAAACAGCTGAATTGGAGGAACAAGAGTACGTGAGAAAAATGTTCAATGAATTGTTGTTAAGTTCACTGAGAAATTGGGCACACGCTGCTTCAGAACCTACCCAGATAAAAAATACATCGTCGAGAAAACGATACCAATGCTTGATGTGGTCTTTGAATCCTGAAGAACAAAAGACAACGGTCTCCTCCCACCATCCAAGAAAGATGTTTGCGTAAGCCGGTGCACAACGTGCGCCCATTGCCACGCCGGACACTTGCTTATAGTATGTTCTGTCAAAAAGAAAAAAATTATGATGCAAGATGAATCTAAGCAGGTCCAAAATGAATGAATCATGTAAGCGGTTACTGTCGTCAAGACGATCAAGAAAAAATTCCAATGCCTGGATGCCCTGTGCATGATTGATATTTGAGTATAAAGACTCTACATCACAAGTTACAAGGAGTTCTTGGCCAGTCAAAGTGATGTTATGACATGCCCGGATAAAGTCTGATGTGTCTTTAATAAAAGATGGTAATGCAGCGGCAATAGGTTGAATAAAAAAATCAACGTATGTGCAGGCCCGTTCGCACATACTCCCGATGCTAGACACTATCGGTCGACCAGGTGGTTTAAGAACATCCTTGTGCACCTTTGGCAAAAGGTAAAAAGTAGAAGTAACAGGATTCTCACACCACAAAAATTTCCTCTCGCTAGCTGTAATGATGCCCATAGAGGCTGCCTGACTGATCAGTTTATGCAGTTTCCCCAAAAAAAGCTCAGTCGGATCCGAGGGCAGCCTAACATAGAATTGTTTATTGTTCAACTGTCTATGGGCTTCCTCTAGATAAAGATGGGTGGGCCATAGCACCACATTCCCACCTTTATCAGCTTCCCTGATAATAAAGGAGTTATTGTTTTTCAGAGACTTGATAGCTTTTCTCTCCTGTACAGAAAGATTATGTACATTACCAGTTGTGGAGGGAAGATGGAGAATATCCCTTTTTGTTAATTCAAAAAAGAATTTCACCGCTGGAACCAAAGAGAAGGAAGGGGCGGTGGTAGACTTATTTTTGTGTGGAAATTTTTTCCTACCTGTTGTAGTTATATTTTCATCCAATAGGTCCAAGAGATCCTGGAAAACTTGCTGATCTTGAGAAGATGACGTTTGGATGGTATCTGGTTGCTTATGGATGACCTGTAGGATAAGTTTCCTGCAAAATAAATATAAATCTTTCACAAGATCAAATTTGTCCGAGGTTTGAGTTGGAGAAAATGACAAACCCCTCTGTAGTACAGAGCATTCAGCCGGTGACAAAGTATAATCAGACAGATTAATAA
This sequence comes from Ranitomeya variabilis, assembly GCF_051348905.1. Classification (NCBI taxonomy): domain Eukaryota; kingdom Metazoa; phylum Chordata; class Amphibia; order Anura; family Dendrobatidae; genus Ranitomeya; species Ranitomeya variabilis. Next base: position 1,015,918,582 of record NC_135233.1, on the reverse strand, counting down.
TTTGTAATGTTGAACATTGTACCTCAGCCGTAGTAGCAGAAGGGTGTGCACCTGAAGATGTATCTAGCGCAATCTGGTCTTGTACGGCCGGTGATAAGGTGAGGTCGGACCCCTCCGATTGGGTTGGCGCTTTCTTAGCTTTCTGATGTTTCCGGCCCCGTCGGGTCCTGTGTCGAGGTCGCTGCCTCCCGAGGACAAAAAATCACTTGAGCTTGTAGCGCCAGTCAAAGTCCCAGAGGTTGCAGATGAAGGGTGAAAAATTTGGACTGTGCGAGAATTGCCTGTATGCCTCCAACGAAAAGCCCTCTGATTATCAAAATCTGTCCGATCTCTCTGAAATTTTTTGTGTTTGCGATCAATAACCTCTTTCTCAAATTTGTCTATTGTATCTTTGAGTTTCAATTTAAAAGGCATAACCAATTGCGCCTCATCAAAAGTACTTAGTCTACTTTCCAAATCTCTTATATTTTGTTTAGTGGATACAAGGAGCTGTCTATCATGCTCGAGAAGCATATTGATTATGATGCCAGAACATTGTAATAGTCCTTTTTCCCATATAGTTTGGAAAGTAGAAGATGGTTCCCAGGCTGGAAAAATCTGTACACGTAAACCACGTGGAACTATCCCCACCCTTAGATATTCTTCCAGGGTTCTAATGTTCCACCACAGGCGCACTGCTGATTTATTGGCCGCTGTCAAGTCTGAAGAAAGTTTGGAAAAGTCTGAATCATTAATTACTGGTGTGGAGTTAGAAAATAAACTAGAGGATTGAGAACGCCATGCCGCCTCTCTAGCCTCCCAGTCCATGGCAATGAACACAACAACAACCGGTAACAAATAATAATAAACTGACCACAAGTAAATGTATCTATATAACTATCAAAAACCCCCACCGGAGTATAAACAATAAACCGTGTGCTACCCGCCAAGAAGAAGAAACACCCCCATGGAAAGAGGTGTATAAGAAACAACTGAAAATAAAAATAATAATGGCGGGTGCACCACTTACAATATAAAGAATTCAATAATGAAACAGCAGGGTGCTACATTAAGCATGGGAGAAGCAATTAGAATCAAATAAAGAGAAAAAGAACCCATGCAATGAAACATGCACACCTGCTACAATTTTATGGAAAATATAAAGAACAATTTTTATTACAAGCAAAAAAACACATTACAACCATAAAATCAATTAAAAGCAGTATAAATACAAAACACCCCCAAACATCAATCAAATGTAATTGGCAAAAAATGTGCAAACACACGCTGTATGTCTTATACTAATGGACTAAATATAAATAAATCAGTATCACATAATATGGGGTAAATCAGCATGAACTTTGCAACAAGTATAACAATGGCCAAAGCAAGCCCTATAAATACCACATAATAGGCGTCCCTATATGTGTCCTGAATAGTGCCAAAAAGATAAGCATATGGCTTATAGAGTAATGAAATATGTCACTGGCCCTGAAAGGGTGAACAAGTGCCGCAAAAGAATAATGCTCGCGGCGTGCAAGCCTGCAAACCACCCCTGGGAACCACAATGGAGGGATAATTAAAGAAAATCAGGTAGATAAATAAGACCTGAAGCCTGGTAACATGGTCAGCATGGTAAAGTGGACCACAGGGAAAGCATGAAACAACCTGCAATAAACGGTGCCTCAGGATAAAGACAGCCAAGAAATATATACCAGCATCACTCATGCATGTCAGGGCCAAGATGTAGGGGGTGGAAAAATCCCACGCGTATCGCTGCTAGAGAGCAGCTTCGTCAGGGAAAGTAACACATTTGAGTAAGTGTCCGCTTTATATATAGTACACATGAAAAGGAAATAGTTTACCGGTGTGTTGCACCCATGATCCAGGACCGGAAGTGAGTGTAGAGGGGCGGCACATGTGCAACCACAAAAGAAATCCTGGCAGGTGAATGCACTTGCAGGAACAAAAAAAAAAACAAAAAAAACAAAAAAAAAAAAAAAAAAAAATAAAATAAAAATAAATAAATAAATAAATAATAATAATAATAATAATAGCCGCCGAAGAAAATGCTCAGGCAGAATGGAAGAAGCAAGCGCAGTGTGCGGCCGCACAACAAAAAATATATATAGGACAGGGCAGACAGATGGTAATATTAGATACAAGAAGTAGCGTTGCTTTAGAGGCAGGTAGATTTAGAGGCAGATAAAATCCACATACGCCCTGCTAGAATGACAACCAAGGAGCAAAACTGCATATTGATTTTGAAAAGCACACATAACTATTGTATGATGAATTATACCAAATACAGAAATATATAGATAAATAATTGAATAAAGAAATAATGCCACAAGAAAAATCAAATGAAAAATGTGTAAAATGAGAAAAAAAATAAAAAAAATAAATAAAAATAAAATAAAATAAAAAAAAAAAAAAAAAGGAAAATGCAAAAAACATTTCAGTAATGAAAATATATAAACTAAAAAACAAAATAAACTGAAATACCTACATGAATGTACATAATGTGCACAAAAAGGTTTTGATAATAAAGAAAAACCTCATACCACATTAAATATACCAAAAAATAATAAATAACATACACATGTAGAATACAAGATGATTACAAAAACAAAGATCAAAAGAACCACAGTTCATGAGACAATAAATGCTTGAGTTTCAGACGTATTGCATCGTCCAGATGAAAACTGGGTCCAGAAATAGGTAAGTCAAATCGTTCTGGGAGAAAATCATCTCCCTACCAATAATCAAAGGATGTCTCGAAGATCATCAATCAGCCATATAATAGGGGGATGCAGTCCAGGGGTCCACGGGCAGGTACACTTCCCCAAAAGACCAAGTTGTAAGAGAAGAATCAGCCCAGAAATCCTGTATATAACAGCTCTTCATTTAAACCGGAAGGTGCCATGGATTTGAGGCGGAAGATCCAACGAGCTTCATGTTGTAAAAGAAGTTTGCGTCGGTCACCCCCTCTTTCATTGCAGAAAATTTTCTGCAGGCCACTGGCTGCATTAGACCATTCAATGTGATAGCTGCAAGGCAGACTGGGGAAGCCACATGATGCCATGAGCCTGCTTTCTGGCTGGTGTAATCTTCAACAACGTGTTAAAGGCTCTGGACATTTTGTTTGTGATTCTTGCAAACTGAATCACAAATTGTTTTAATTTGCCATTACTTGCAAGTTTCATGAAATTTGAATTGAAGTCAATTCAAAGCAAATTGATCCATTCATCTCTACCACTGAGCAAGAGCAAACATAGAAATCATGAGGTCTCATAACACAGGTCCTAGCTGGAACTTGTAGATAGGGTCCCAGCGCATAGGTGCAGTCAGAGAAGGTCATACTTCCCAATGTTTAAAGATTGGAAAAGTAACATGTATAGCCACAATTAAACAGTAATTGTCCCCAATTGAAGCTTGCAAGCCTTTCATGACCCCAAACAGTATGATTTTCACAGATGTTCCCCAAAAGTGAATTCCCCCAGAGTACCACCACACACAGTATGTTGCCCCCACAGTACCCCCAACACAGTATGCTGCCCCAAAACAGAATGATACCCCCACAGTTCTCCCAGCATACTATGATGTTTCCTCAAACACATTATAAGGCCTTTACAGTGACTCCCCTCAATATGACGCTATGACAATGCCCATCACCATCACATCTATTGTGTGATTTCCCAACCCACAGTATTGTGCACACACAGCCTACCACATAGAGTGATGGCCCCTATTCCATTTTATGCCACCACACAGTAAGATAGCTCCAAATACCCCACACACAACATAATGGCTCCCAACAGTATGATTGTCTCTCATTGACTGCCATGCAACATGATGACCCCCACAGCCTCCCACACAGTTTTCCACAGTTCCCCAACTTATTATGGCTTCCACAGTCCCTCACACAGTATGACAGCCCCATCACCCTCCTCCCATAGACAATATGGTTCTCCCACAGGCTTACAAACACAGTACAGGGTGACCCAAAATTAGGCATAGGGATGTTTTAACATTGATGGAAGTCATTTCAAGTGCTTTTGAAATTAAACAGCATTAAACAAATGTAAATGTAACAAACATATACAGTGGGGCAAAAAAGTATTTAGTCAGTCAGCAATAGTGCAAGTTCCACCACTTAAAAAGATGAGAGGCTTCTGTAATTTACATCATAGGTAGACCTCAACTATGGGAGACAAACTGAGAAAAAATAATCCAGAAAATCACATTGTCTGTTTTTTTATCATTTTATTTGCATATTATGGTGGAAAATAAGTATTTGGTCAGAAACAAACAATCAAGATTTCTGGCTCTCACAGACCTGTAACTTCTTCTTTAAGAGTCTCCTCTTTCCTCCACTCATTACCTGTAGTAATGGCACCTGTTTAAACTTGTTATCAGTATAAAAAGACACCTGTGCACACCCTCAAACAGTCTGACTCCAAACTCCACTATGGTGAAGACCAAAGAGCTGTCAAAGGACACCAGAAACAAAATTGTAGCCCTGCACCAGGCTGGGAAGACTGAATCTGCAATAGCCAACCAGCTTGGAGTGAAGAAATCAACAGTGGGAGCAATAATTAGAAAATGGAAGACATTCAAGACCACTGATAATCTCCCTCGATCTGGGGCTCCACGCAAAATCCCACCCCGTGGGGTCAGAATGATCACAAGAACGGTGAGAAAAAATCCCAGAACCACGCGGGGGGACCTAGTGAATGAACTGCAGAGAGCTGGGACCAATGTAACAAGGCCTACCATAAGTAACACACTACGCCACCATGGACTCAGATCCTGCAGTGCCAGACGTGTCCCACTGCTTAAGCCAGTACATGTCCGGGACCGTCTGAAGTTTGCTAGAGAGCATTTGTATGATCCAGAGGAGTTTTGGGAGAATGTCCTATGGTCTGATGAAACCAAACTGGAACTGTTTGGTAGAAACACAACTTGTCGTGTTTGGAGGAAAAAGAATACTGAGTTGCATCCATCAAACACCATACCTACTGTAAAGCATGGTGGTGGAAACATCATGCTTTGGGGCTGTTTCTCTGCAAAGGGGCCAGGACGACTGATCCGGGTACATGAAAGAATGAATGGGGCCATGTATCGTGAGATTTTGAGTGCAAACCTCCTTCCATCAGCAAGGGCATTGAAGATGAAACGTGGCTGGGTCTTTCAACATGACAATGATCCAAAGCACACCACCAGGGCAACGAAGGAGTGGCTTCGTAAGAAGCATTTCAAGGTCCTGGAGTGGCCTAGCCAGTCTCCAGATCTCAACCCTATAGAAAACCTTTGGAGGGAGTTGAAAGTCCGTGTTGCCAAGCGAAAAGCCAAAAACATCACTGCTCTAGAGGAGATCTGCATGGAGGAATGGGCCAACATACCAACAACAGTGTGTGGCAACCTTGTGAAGACTTACAGAAAATGTTTGACCTCTGTCATTGCCAACAAAGGATATATTACAAAGTATTGAGATGAAATTTTGTTTCTGACCAAATACTTATTTTCCACCATAATATGCAAATAAAATGATAAAAAAAACAGACAATGTGATTTTCTGGATTTTTTTTTCTCAGTTTGTCTCCCATAGTTGAGGTCTACCTATGATGTAAATTACAGACGCCTCTCATCTTTTTAAGTGGTGGAACTTGCACTATTGCTGACTGACTAAATACTTTTTTGCCCCACTGTATGTAATAAAATGAAAATAAACTTCTTTGGTTTTGTGGTAGTGTGTATTATTACCAATATAGTCTGTTGTGCAAAATTACTTTTCAACTCTTTGCCTACATTGGGCACCCTGTATAATGCCCTCACAACCTCCATACACTGTATGATGCCCACTCTGCACTCCACACAGTATGATAGACTTCACAGACCCAATACTCTAAAACCAAATAAATGAACAGTACACATGTTGATATAAGTGCAATGTGTGGTGTACATTCACAGTACAGACAGACAGAACCTTGGATAAAAACAAAATAAGCAAATACCCTGCTGTAAGTAAATAAATTAATTGTTATAGCACATGTGAAAACCATAGGATACTTAGCTGACATTATTTTGATGAAATAGAGCATGAAAACCATCCTACCGGGACAAAGTGTACCCAATCTGGATGGACCCTATAACTCTTGTAGTTTACTTCAATGTGAGTCAGCAAACCTAAAAAAAGACATATGTAGAGCAGGACCCAGACTTGACCTGTATGATGGTCCCCACAGTGTTAAACGGTGTGATGACCCCACAACTTCCACGGTATGATGGCTCCCTCACACATGATAATGGCTCCCACAGTCCCCATCACACATTTTGATGCACCATAGTCCCGCATCATTACCGATGGGAATAAAAAACTAGTCTTCTAAGTCCATTCCCCTCTGGTTGGTGCTGTGTGAAGACTGAGACTCTGCACAGCAGGTGTGATCTAGAGATGTTCTTGCATTTGCTTTGCTCCAACTGGGACATACAGAATGGTGGTGCAGGGAAACAATGACTCCCTGTTTCACCCTCTCATTCAAAGAGTCAACACTATCTGCATTCTGAGGATGCATTTACCTTAATACACGAGAAGCCAGATGAGTTGGCAGTGCCATTCGAAACCTTGCCCTCCCGACTCACCGACTCCATATGTGCTGCATGCTTTGCTGTTATTAGCAGTAGACCACTGCCATTGAGAGATCTATCGGTGTTTGTGAAACGATGTGAAGTGATCCTCCTGGAATTTCCAGTCAAAAAAGTGATTGTTTTTTCTGACAGATATGTCACAAGATTTCACAATACAAACAAATAAAGTAAAAAAATAAATAATTTCTCTGCAGTTTTGCCAATATCCCCTAGTAATCTCTTCATTTCCCCTCAAAATTTGCACAAATCGTAATACTGCGAAGTTTGTTATTGCTCATAAAATGAAAATATAAAGAAAGCGAGAACCCCGCTGACCATAAGAGCTTACACTCTACTGAAGAGAGGCACTAACCCAGTGACTCCGTAAATGGAAACCGTCTCCGCCATATAAACTGTGCTCCACTGAGGAACTTCTGATCTATGATGGCCCAGGTACTGACCACCACTGGACAAGTTATGATAATCCACTAGACGTCATAGCTGCAGGATATTATGGAGAGGGCCATGCGGAAGTACAAAATGACACTGTTGCTTGAGCAGTGTAAGAAATGGTGGCGGGAAAGTTATTTTTTTTGCGAACCATGAATCAAATATCAAAGGTTTCAAATTTGTATGAAACCTTGGATTTCATGAAATTCAACTCAATCCCCTGCAGATCGATCCACTCAACTCTAGTGTTTACCCCTGGCACTGTGGATCTGGCCATTTTTGGAAATTTATTTTCCAACATGTAGAAATTAAGTAAAATCTCCAAACAAAAAAATCATTAAATATTCAGGGTCATTTCACCAAACTTTGTAGAAATCAATAACATAGATGAATATACCTTTGTGATCTATCTTAGGCTAGTTTCACATTAGCGTTTAAATCCGCAGCATTTAAAACGCATCCGCAAGTGGTGGAAAAACGCATATAAACGCGTACAAGCGCGGCGTTTTTTAGACGCATGCGGTGTCGCATGCGGTTAAAAAAACGCAGTGTTTGTACGCGTTTATATGCGTTTTTTCCTGCGTTTGCGTTTTTGGTACGCATGATGAGAAATTTCACAAGAGAAAAATCAAGCTAACCAGACACCGCCAATGGGACTACAGAGGGCGTGTATTATGGGATCTCTATATATAGACCCTAGGGCTACTGAAATTTTAACAGTTTGCTACTGTATCCTGTGTCATGATGGATCTTCGCATGGAGAGCTTTTATTTCAACCTGGATTTCAGCTTCAAGCTGTTTCTTGCCTGTGCTTTTGCTTGGGAGCAAGACAGAAATTGCGAAAGATGGAGAAGGAGACAACGTAGGCTAGGCGTTTTTGGAGGCACCCCATTAGCGAACTACGTGACAGCCGTGGAGCCTATCACACGCTGTATGGCGAGCTTAATGCCAACCCGGAGAAATTCCAGGAATACACTAGGATGTCGCAAGACTCGTTCCGGGATTTGCTTTCTTGTGTCCAAGGAGCCATACGGCGACAGGACACCCAGCTCCGTAGAGTGATTCCACCGGAGGAACGTCTGCTGGTTACATTAAGGTACGTTCAAAATCTGAACCAATGATAGTCCAAATTTAGTGTTTTCTGACATTTTTTTTGGGGGTATTTTCCTTTCTTTCTTTAGCGTAACCACACCATAAAAAGAATAGATTGTAATGTTTTTTGTGTTTGCTTTTCTTACAGATTTCTGGCAACCGGAGAGAGTTTATCATCCCTCCACTTCCAATACCGGCTTGGAATATCCACCGTGTCCGGAATAGTTGTGGACACCTGCCGGGCTTTGTGGAATGTACTCCGGGATGAGTTTATACCCCTACCCACCATCGACATGTGGCTTGAAATTGCGGAAAAATTCTGGAGTGTGTGTGATTTCCCCAACTGTTTAGGAGCGGTGGATGGAAAGCACATCCGCATTATAAAACCTGCCAGAACAGGATCGGAGTATTTCAATTACAAAAAATATTTTTCTGTTGTGCTCATGGCAATAGCCGATGCGAACTGTCGCTTCATCGCCGTGGACATTGGAGCTTTTGGCCGTGGCAACGATTCCCAGACTTTCAAGAACTCCGGTATGGGCCGCCGTGTGTATGGCAACAATTTCAATTTTCCCCTGCCACAACCTCTCCCCAACACTCAAGGTCCACCGATGCCATTTGTTATGGTTGGGGATGAGGCCTTTCAGATGTGTGAAAACCTACTGAAGCCCTATTCCAGTCAGGACTTGAACCACACTAGAAGGATCTTTAACTACAGACTGACCAGGGCCCTAAGAACTGTAGAGTGTACCTTTGGCATTCTGGTCACTAAATGGCGCATTCTTGCATCAGCCATGAATCTAAAAGTGGAAACAGTCGACGAGGTGGTCAAAGCCTGTGTGGTTCTGCACAATTATATAATGGTTAAGGAGCAACCCAACATTGAACTGAATGAACAAGTTGCACACCCACTGCCCGATTTCCAGCATCACCCGCTGCGGTCAACTGCAGCCTTTGGTCACATGCGGGGCCAATTTGCTGCCTTTTTCGATTCAGATATTGGACGTGTGTCATGGCAGGACAATGTTGTGTAAAGGTCCTGTTGTAATTCGATCTGTACCAGTAATTTTCTACAATCATAATAATATTTCTCATTAAAAAACTTTATAATATTTCTCATTAATAAACTTTAGTTTTGGTTGTGTTGATCGTGTGTTTTATCTTTTTCCTCTCCAAACCAAGGCTGTCCTAAAACTGGCAGTATTTGATTTGTATTTAATATCAGTTTTTGTAATCCAAAACCAGGAGTGGGTGATAAAAGCAGAGGTGCTAGTTATTATGTTAATATTAGGGTTGAGCGAAACGGATCGTTCATTTTCATAAGTCGCCGACTTTTGGCAAAGTCGGCGTCTCATGAAACCCGACCCGATCCCTGTGTGGGGTCGGCCATGCGGTACGCGACTTTCGCACCAAAGTCGCGTTTCAATGACGCTAAAAGCGCCATTTCTCAGCCAATGAAGGTGGACGCAGAGTGTGGGCAGCGTGATGACATAGATCTCAGTCCCCACCATCTTAGAGAAGGGCATTGCAGTGATTGGCTTGCTTTCTGCCGCGTCACAGGGGCTATAAAGGGGCGTTCCCGCCGACCGCCATCTTACTGCTGCTGACCTGAGCGTAGGGAGAGGTGCCGCTTTGTCAGAAGCAGGGATAGACAGTGTTAGGCAGGGTACATTCACCCACAAACCGCTTGTGCTGTAGCGATTTCCACTGTCCAACACCACCTTTTGTTTGCAGGACAGTGGAAGCTACATTTTTTTTCCTCAGCGCTGTAGCTCATTGGGCTGCCCTAGAAGGCTCCCTGATAGCTGCGTTGCTGTGTGTGTACGCCGCTGTGCAAACCAACTGCTTTTTTCAAAGCACAAATCCTGTTGTTCCTTCCTTTCTGCACAGCTATCTTGTGTGTTTGTCCACACTTTTGTGTGCAGCAGTCCTTTTTATAGCTGCCTGCCATACTTTTCTGAGATTACTGCAGGGAGATAAAGATTGGCAAGTCTGCCTCTGTGCCATTGCTGTGTGTGGCATCTGTCTCTCATTGTGTGCCACCAAAAACCACTGTGTAATACTGGGCCATTTTTTTTTTCTAAATTCTCCCTGTAAAAAAAAAAATAATTAGTGGGAGATAAAGATTGGCAAGTCTGCCTCTGTGCCATTGCTGTGTGTGGCATCTGTCTCTCATTGTGTGCCACCAAAAACCACTGTGTAATACTGGGCCATTCTTTTTTTTTGGGTAAATTCTCCCTGTAAAAAAAAAAAATAATAGTGGGAGTCTGGGAGATAAAGATTGGCAAGTCTGCCTCTGTGCCAGTCCTGTGTGTGGCATCTGTCTCTCATTGTGTGCCACCGAAAACCACTGTGTAATACTGGGCCAATTTTTTTTCTAAATTCTCCCTGTAAAAAAAAAATAATTAGTTGGAGATAAAGATTGGCAAGTCTGCCTCTGTGCCATTGCCGTGTGTGGCATCTGTCTCTCATTGTGTGCCACCGAAAACCACTGTGTAATACTGGGCCATTTTTTTTTTTCTAAATTCTCCCTGTAAAAAAAATAAATATTAGTGGGAGATAAAGATTGGCAAGTCTGCCTCTGTGCCATTGCTGTGTGTGGCATCTGTCTCTCATTGTGTGCCACCGAAAACCACTGTGTAATACTGGGCCATTTTTTTTTTCTAAATTCTCCCTGTAAAAAAAAAATAATTAGTGGGAGATAAAGATTGGCAAGTCTGCCTCTGTGCCATTGCTGTGTGTGGCATCTGTCTCTCATTGTGTGCCCCCGAAAACCACTGTGTAATACTGGGCCATTCTTTTTTTTGGGGTAAATTCTCCCTGTAAAAAGAAAAATTAATAGTGGGAGTCTGGGAGATAAAGATTGGCAAGTCTGCCTCTGTTCCAGTCCTGTTTGTGGCATCTGTCTCTCATTGTGTGCCACCGAAAACCACTGTGTAATACTGGCCCATTCTTTTTTTGGGGGGTAAATTCTCCCTGTAAAAAAAAAAATTAATAGTGGGAGTCTGGGAGATAAAGATTGGCAAGTCTGCCTCTGTGCCAGTCCTGTGTGTGGCATCTGTCTCTCATTGTGTGCCACCGAAAACCACTGTGTAATACTGGGCCCTTTTTTTTTTTTCTAAATTCTCCCTGTAAAAAAAAAAATAATTAGTGGGAGATAAAGATTGGCAAGTCTGCCTCTGTGCCATTGCTGTGTGTGGCATCTGTCTCTCATTGTGTGCCACCGAAAACCACTGTGTAATACTGGGCCATTTTTTTTTCTTCTAAATTCTCCCTGTAAAAAAAAAATAATTAGTGGGAGATAAAGATTGGCAAGTCTGCCTCTGTGCCATTGCTGTGTGTGGCATCTGTCTCTCATTGTGTGCCACCGAAAACCACTGTGTAATACTGGGTCATTTTTTTTTTCTAAATTCTCCCTGTAAAAATAAAAATAATTAGTTGGAGATAAAGATTGGCAAGTCTGCCTCTGTGCCATTGCTGTATGTGGCATCTGTCTCTCATTGTGTGCCACCGAAAACCACTGTGTAATACTGGGTTATTCTTTTTTTGGGGTGGTAAATTCTCCCTGTAAAAAGAAAAATTAATAGTGGGAGTCTGGGAGATAAAGATTGGCAAGTCTGCCTCTGTGCCAGTCCTGTGTGTGGCATCTGTCTCTCATTGTGTGCCACCGAAAACCACTGTGTAATACTTGGCCATTTTTTTTTTTTTACAAATTCTCCCTGTAAAAAAAAAAATAATTAGTGGGAGATAAAGATTGGCATTTCTGCTTGAGTGCTGGTCCTGTGTGTGCCATCTGTCTCAAATTATTGGGGCACAGAAAACCTAGTGTGTAACATTGGGCCTGATTTTCCTTTCAGTGTCAGGCACCTATAAAGGTATATATAAATCCAACTGAAGCTTGAGTTCACCTTGTTTTACAGTAACAAATACCGTTACTTTGGTTACGTTTTGCAAACAATGAGGAAGTCTAGTGGAAGAGGTCGTGGCCGTGGGCGGTCATTGTCAGCTGGTAATGATGGTAGTGGTGGTGGAGCATCAGGTGGTCATGGTAAAAGCAGTACAGCACCTAAGTCTCGAGTTGTTGAGCCAGGTTCATTGTCTGGCTACACAAGGCCTCGAACGCTCTCTTTTCTGGGAGTAGGAAAACCACTTTTGAAGCCGGAGCAGGAGGAACAAGTATTGGCTTTCATTGCTGACTCTGCCTCTAGCTCTTTCGCCTCCTCCTCGGAAACTGCCAAATGTCAGAGCAGTGCATCGTCAGTGGATGCTCCCGGTTAGGAACAAGTCGCTTCCTTGTGTCCTTCACCCAGAACAACAGAGAAGGATGCGTCAGTCGACACAACAGGTTACTCCATGGAGCTCTTTACACATACCGTTCCTGGGTTAGACAGTGAAACAGTTAACAGGCCATGCCCATTAGAAGTTGAATCGGACATGGAGTGCACAGATGCACAGCCACAGCCAGATTACTATGCTGTTCCTTTGACTCAGACCAGAACATTGCCCTCGCAGTGTACTGAGGCAGAATCAAACCCAGCGGAGACTATGGTGCCCCGTCACAAACGCTATACCACCGGCTTACACGGTGACACAGACGAAGTTGCACACGACATAGAAGAGGAGGTCATAGATGACCCAGTTGTTGACCCCGATTGGCAGCCATTGGGGGAACAGGGTGCAGGCGGCAGTAGTTCTGAAGCGGAGGAGGAGGAGCCACAGCAGGCATCAACATCACAACAGGTTCCATCTGCCGGGCCTGTATCTGGCCAAAAACGCGTGGCAAAACCAAAACCAGTTGGAGGACAGCGTGGCCATCCGGTTAAAGAAGCTCAGTCTGCAATGCCTGAAAAGGTATCTGATAGTTGAAAGAGTGCAGTCTGGCATTTTTTTAAACAACATCCAAATGATCAGCGCAAAGTCATCTGTCAAAAATGTTCAACTACCTTAAGCAGAGGTCAGAATCTTAAAAGTGTAAATACAAGTTGCATGCATAGACACTTATCCACCATGCATTTGCAAGCCTGGACTAACTACCAAACGTCCCTAAAGGTTGCAGCACCCTCGGCCAATGAAGCTAGTCAGCAACGCTACATCCCTTCCTTCACTGTAAACCCACCATTTCCCGCACCACCTGCAGTATCTGTGCAGCTTTCGTCGCCAGGCCAAAGCAGTCAGGGAATCACCAGGTTTGCAGTAGGAAACACTGCATGTAGGGCACCGGCAAGAATACCATCTCCAACCCTCTCTCAGTCACCCATGTCCACCGGCACCACCGCTAGTTCCACGATCTCCAGCTCTCCAGTCCAGCTCACCCTACATGAGACTCTTGTTAGGAAAAGGAAGTACTCATCCTCGCATCCACGTACACAGGGTTTGAACGCCCACATTGCTAGACTAATCTCATTAGAGATGATGCCCTACCGGTTAGTTGAAAGCGAAGCTTTTAAAGCGCTGATGGACTACTCTGTACCACGCTACGAGCTACCCAGTCGACACTTCTTTTCTAGAAAAGCCATCCCAGCCCTCCAACAGCATGTTAAAGACCGCATCGTCCATGCACTCAGGCAGTCTGTGACTACAAAGGTGCACCTGACAACAGATGCATGGACCAGTAGGCATGGCCTGGGACATTACGTGTCCATCACGGCACACTGGGTGAATGTGGTGGATGCAGGGTCCACAGGGGACAGCAATATTGGGACAGTTCTGCCTAGCCCACGGTCAAGGAAAGAGTTGGCAGTAGGCGTTCGCCCCCCCTTCTCCTCTTCCTCCTCCTCCTGCAGAAGCGAGAGCTCGTCCACAGACCGCAGTCGCACATCCACTCCATCCGCAGCTGCCACTGTTGCACACCAGGTGTGCCATTATGGGACAGCTAGTGGCAAGCGTCAGCAGGCTGTATTGGCAATGAAGTGTTTGGACGACAACAGACACACCGCGGAAGTTCTGTCCGAGTTCTTGCAGAAAGAATCTCAGTCATGGCTGGGCACTGTACATCTTGAGGCAGGCAAGGTAGTGAGTGATAACGGAAGGAATTTCATGGCTGCCATAGCCCTTTCCCAACTGAAACACATTCCTTGCCTGGCTCACACCTTAAACCTGGTGGTGCAGTGCTTCCTGAAAAGTTATCCGGGGTTACCCGACCTGCTCCTCAAAGTGCGCAGACTTTGCTCGCATATTCGCCGTTCGCCCGTACACTCCAGCCGTATGCAGAACTATCAGCGGTCTTTGAACCTTCCTCAGCATCGCCTAATCATCGATGTTGCAACAAGGTGGAACTCCACACTGCACATGCTTCAGAGACTGTGCGAACAGAGGCGTGCTGTTGTGTTTTTGTGGGAGGATACACATACACGGGCAGGCAGTTGGATGGCAGACATGGACTTGTCAGGTGTGCAGTGGTCGAAGCGACAAGACCTGTGTCAAGTCCTTCAGTGTTTTGAGGAATGCACACGGCTGGTTAGTGCAGACAACACCATAATAAGCATGAGCATCCCCCTAATGCGTCTGCTGATGCAAAGTTTGATGCACATAAAGGAGCAGGCGTCTGCAGCCGAGGAAGAGGAAAGCCTTGATGACAGTCAGCCATTGTCTGGTCACGGCCGTGTAGAGGACGCGGTAGGGGCGAAGAGGAGGAGGAGGACGAGGAGGATGATGGGGATGAGTACTTTTTTAATGAGGAAGCTTCTCCTGGGCCAACAGAAATTTGTGTGTTGCAAGGCTGGGTTCTGTTTTTTTAAGGGAGACAAGTGACGTAGATTTGCCTGTAACTGCCCCTCAAACCAGCACAACCACAGATTTGTCAACTGGAACTTTGGCCCACATGGCGGATTATGCCTTACGTATCCTCAAAAGGGACCCACGCATTATTAAAATGATGAGCGATGACGATTACTGGTTGGCCTGCATCCTTGACCCTCGCTATAAAGGCAAATTGCAAAATATTATGCCACATGAGAACCTCGAACAAATATTAGCAACCAAACAAGCTACTCTTGTAGACTGTTTGATTCAGGCATTCCTAGCACACAGCGCCGGTGATGGTTCTCACACGAGCTGCAGGGGGCTAAAGGGCAGAGGTGTTAGAGGTGCGCAGATCAGAAGTGGCATTGGACAGAGGGGTTTTCTGACCAGGTTGTGGAGTGATTTCGCGATGACCGCAGACAGGACAGGTACTGCAGCATCTATTCAAAGTGACAGGAGACATTTGTCCAGTATGGTTACTAACTATTTTTCATCCCTTATCGATGTTCTCCCTCAACTGTCATTCCCATTTGATTACTGGGCATCCAAATTAGACACCTGACCTGAATTGGCAGAATATGCATTGCAGGAGCTTGCTTACCCAGCAGCTAGTGTGCTATCAGAAAGAGTATTCAGTGCTGCTGGTTCAATATCAACCGAAAAAAGGACTCGTCTGGCTACCCAAAATGTGGATGATCTCACCTTCATTAAAATGAACCACTCCTGGATTTCAAATTATTTTGCCCCACCTTTCCCGGCTGACACCTAGCTTTCCTATAAAAAGGTCTTGCTTGTGGACTGGTCTTACTGAGTGTTCCAATCTCTTAATTTGCAGCAGCTGTTTGTCCAGCATACGACATGTTTACACCTCCCTCAATGGGAAAACTCCCCCCACGGGGCCGTGGTCTCACCACTTGGCGCAAGCACCCGTTAGAGTGCCGTTTGTCTGAAGAGGTGGGTGTGCCCGCTTTTGGTTGACGGCACTGCCACTGGGTCCCTCATAGTACAATAAAGTGTCTCTGGCGGTGGTGGCGCGCACCCAACGTCAGACACACTGTTGTAACATGAGGGGCCCTGGGACGGTACCGCCGGCCACAAGAGAGTTCCCCCCCCCAGCTCAAACTGTGCTCTACCACGTGCAAAATTATCTCGCACAGCTCCACCAAGTAGTCTGGGTCAGTGTCCTATATTGACACCAGTAAATACTTACTGCCAAATTACTTTGACAGAAACTCAGCAGATGAGCCCACCCCTGTACCTAAGTATGCCACACTTTTTTTTTTTTTTGTTGTTTTGCGAGACATTAACATCTATTTATTTTTTGTGAGTACTAACTGTGTCAGACACTCCTTGCAATCCTCCTCCTCCGCTGACCACAATGCTGCCTGTGTATCCATGTAACCAATTTAAAACTGCCTTGAGCCTATTTTTTGTTATTTTAGGCCTTCGTTAGCCTGTCTGCGGTCCCTCCTTGCAATCCTCATCCACTGACCACAATGCTGCCTGTGTATCCATATAACCGATTTAAAACTGCCTTGAGCCTATTTTAAGTGATTTTAGGCCTAGTACGCCTGTCTGCGGTCCCTCCTTGCAATCCTCATCCACTGACCACAATGCTGCCTGTGTATCCATATAACCGATTTAAAACTGCCTTGAGCCTATTTTAAGTGATATTAGGCCTAGTACGCCTGTCTGCGGTCCCTCCTTGCAATCCTCCTCCTCCACTGACCACAATGCTGCCTGTGTATCCATATAACCGATTTAAAACTGCCTTGAGCCTATTTTTTGTTATTTTAGGCCTTCGTTCGCCTGTCTGCGGTCCCTCCTTGCAATCCTCATCCACTGACCACAATGCTGCCTGTGTATCCATGTAACCGATTTAAAACTGCATTGAGCCTATTTTAAGTTATTTTAGGCCTAGTACGCCTGTCTGCGGTCCCCCCTTGCAATCCTCCTCCTCCGCTGACCACAATGCTGCCTGTGTATCCATATAACCGATTTAAAACTGCCTTGAGCCTATTTTAAGTGATTTTAGACCTTCGTTAGCCTGTCTGCGGTCCCTCCTTGCAATCCTCATCCACTGACCACAATGCTGCCTGTGTATCCATATAACCGATTTAAAACTGCCTTGAGCCTATTTTAAGTGATTTTAGGCCTTCGTTAGCCTGTCTGCGGTCCCTCCTTGCAATCCTCATCCACTGACCACAATGCTGCCTGTGTATCTATGTAACCGATTTAAAACTGCCTGGAGCCTATTTTAAGCTATTTTAGGCCTTTGTTAGCCTGTCTGCGGTCCCTCCTTGCAATCCTCATCCACTGACCACAATACTGCCTGTGTATCCATATAACCGATTTAAAACTGCCTTGAGCCTATTTTAAGTGATTTTAGGCCTAGTACGCCTGTCCTGTCTGCGGTCCCTCCTTGCAATCCTCATCCACTGACCACAATGCTGCCTGTGTATCCATATAACCGATTTAAAACTGCCTTGAGCCTATTTTTTGTTATTTTAGGCCTTTGTTAGCCTGTCTGCGGTCCCTCCTTGCAATCCTCATCCACTGACCACAATGCTGCCTGTGTATCCATATAACCGATTTAAAACTGCCTTGAGCCTATTTTAAGTGATTTTAGGCCTAGTACGCCTGTCTGCGGTCCCTCCTTGCAATCCTCATCCACTGACCACAATGCTGCCTGTGTATCCATATAACCGATTAAAAACTGCCTTGAGCCTATTTTTTGTTATTTTAGGCCTTCGTTAGCCTGTCTGCGGTCCCTCCTTGCAATCCTCATCCACTGACCACAATGCTGCCTGTGTATCCATGTAACCGATTTAAAACTGCATTGAGCCTATTTATATATTTTATTTAATATTAATAAAGCCATGATGGACTACGCTGTACCACGCTACATGCTAACCAGTCGACACTTCTTTTGCGAGAAAAGCCATCCCAACCCTCCACCAGCATGTAAAAGACCGCATTGTCCATGCACTCTGGCAATCTGTGAGTACAAAGGTGCACCTGACAACAGACGCATGGACCTGTAGGCATGGCCACGGAAGGTTACGTGTCCATTACGGTGCAATGGGTTAATGTGGTGGATGCATGGTCCACAGGGGACAGCCTACTAAGTCTGTCTGCAGTCCCTAATTCAAATTGTCCTCCACTGTCTAAATCTGAGCTTCAACCTTCTGGCTCTCATTAAGTGCTGTTTTTTAAAAAACTTGGTGGTTACGGCCTACTAACGGTGTCTGCCGCTCCCTGGTGTTGTCCTTAACTGAATAAATCTGAGCTTCAACCTTCTGGCTCTCATTAAGTGCTGTTTTTTAAAAAACTTGGTGGTTGCGGCCTACCAACGGTGTCTGCCGCTCCCTGGTGTCGTCCTCAAGTGAATAAATCTGAGCTTCAACCTTCTGGCACTCATTAAGTGCTGTTTTTTAAAAAACTTGGTGGTTACGGCCTACTAACGGTGTCTGCCGCTCCCTGGTGTCGTCCTCAAGTGAATAAATCTGAGCTTCAACCTTCTGGCTCTCATTAAGTGCTGTTTTTTAAAAAACGTGGTGTTACGGCCTACTAACGGTGTCTGCCGCTCCCTGGTGTCGTCCTCAAGTGAATAAATCTGAGCTTCAACCTTCTGGCTCTCATTAAGTGCTGTTTTTTAAAAAACGTGGTGGTTACGGCCTACTAACGGTGTCTGCCGCTCCCTGGTGTCGTCCTCAAGTGAATAAATCTGAGCTTCAACTTTCTGGCTTTCATTAAGTGCTGTTTTTTAAAAAACTTGGTGGTTACGGCCTACTAACGGTGTCTGCCGCTCCCTGGTGTTGTCCTCAACTGTATAAAGCTGAGCTTCAGTCTTTAGGCTTTCGGCCTAAAGTATCAGATATTAAACTGCATTTGGCCTTCAACTTTGGTTACGGCCTACTAACGGTGTCTGCTGCTCCCTGGTGTTGTCCTCCACTGTATAAAGCTGAGCTTCAGTCTTTAGGCTTTTGGCCTATAGTAGCAGATATTAAACTGCATTTGGCCTACTAGTGTGGTTGGGCCCTTAAAACAGTGTCTGCTGCTCCTGGGTTTGCTACTCCACTGAACAAAGCATTGCCGCCTGTTTAGTCCTGTTACCAATTTTTAACTGCATTTAGCCTACTTTATTCTTTGGCCCTATATCTGTGTTTCCTCCTCATCCTGCCCATTGCCCAGCCACTGCTAGATGAGTCTGCTGGTACATTGACCTAGACCACTACATTCCCCTTGCACTCTACACAGCCAGAATCTGACCCTGCTGAAAGTAAGGTTCCCCTTCCCGCATGTTATACCACCTTACACAGGGACAAAGAGGAAGGTGCAGATACAAGTGCAGGTTCCTTCATCAGGTGGGGGGGCATACTCGTTGGCGACGTCACTGGCACAGGGCCCCTCAGAGTACGCAAAAGTGTCGCTGCTGGTGGGAGGCGCCCCCGCCGTTCAAACACACTGCTGTACTTTGAGGGGCCCTGTGCCAGTGCCAATGCCAACGAGTGGGCCCCCCTGCTTGCTTAGGATCACAGCACTTACAAACTTGACATACTTACCTCTCACTGCTCCACCGCCGTGACGTAGTCCACGTTTCCTGGGCCCACTAAAACCTTGAACCAGCCCTACCCCCCACAACTTTTGCCAAATGACCCCCAATTTCCAATGCCCAACTATCATTATAAAGTTAATTAAGATTGACAAGCTTCAGAAACAAGAATGGATGTTTTTGGCATTAAAATGGGCACTGTAGGTGTTTTCCTGGCCTCCACTCACTGCCGACTATGCTTCCCCATTGACTTGCATTGGGTTTCGTGTTTCGGTCGATCCCCGACTTTTAGCGATAATCGGCCGACTGCACTCGACTCGACTCTGGACAAAGTCGGGTTTCGCAAAACCCGACTCGATCTTAAAAAAATGAAAGTCGCTCAACCCTAGTTAATATCATAATTTACCTCTAATTGTTCCACTCCTTGTTTTGGCTTACAAATACTGATATAAAACACTGGCCACATACTACTAGTAATGGCAGCCATGTTGCTTTATTGGTAAGCTTGTTGACGTCATTGCGTCATGATTCTCTTCTCCTGTATCCATTGGACACAAACTGAAGAGACAATCACTGTCACACTATCTATACTCATCAAGTCAGGTGTCAGAAATAATGAATTCATTATAAACATATACAGGCTCATGAATTCACAATTTCTGACACCTGTGCAGGTGAGCATAGATATGTAGTGTGTGACCACCATTGTCCCTCAAGTTGTGTGTAATAGATTATGTATGAAGAAGAGAAAATGGTGGTTATACAAGGCAGTTCTCTACTCAACAGGTCAGGTGTCATAACTAATGAGTTTTTTGACACCTGACCTATTCAGTAGAGGTCTGCACTGTATGTCCGCCATTTTCTCTTCAGACTGCCACACTAGGCACAGACAAAAAGAGATTATGGAGATACATGTAATATTTTTTGGCCCACCTCATATATGTATATTAAAGACACACAAAGCTGCAGTCTTTTTATTTTTAACTACTGGAGATATGATGTGGCCCAAAAAGTAAGTGTGTGGCGAAGTTTCTTGGCGCACGGTGTGTGTTGCCGGTGGCGGAAGACACAATAAACCAAACATAACTGTGGCAAATCAAACTTTTTTATTTTGTAACAACAACCCAAAAATTTATTTACAGCGCCGGCTTGGGGTAGAGTGATGTAAACGGGGGGTGTGAAGCACTGAGGCCTGGCTAACCGTGGACGACGCAGAGGTGGCAGGAGAAGGGGCAATGAAACTAGAAGGGTCTGGAAGTTCGGGGATGGGGCTTGACACATGACAGGCTTGAGACGCACTGGAAGGGTGAGACAAACCTGACATTACAGACACATTGGGAGGTGAAGGGGGAGGAATGCTAAGAGTCCTCTGTTTTTGTTTTTTTTTGTAATTTCTTTTTGGTTTGCCTGGTTGTGGGAGGTCTTGGTGGGCTCATATGGCGTGGCGTGGTGGCGGGTGACCTGTCAGGGTCCGGCTGCACTGTGCCAGAGTCCATAGTGCTCGTAGAGCATGCAGCCATGCCAGAGTCCATAGTGCTCGTAGAGCATGCAGCCATGCCAGAGTCCATAGCGCTCATAGAGCGTGCAGCCATGCCAGAGTCCATAGCGCTTGTAGAGCGGAAGGCCATGCCAGGGTCCTGCTGCATCGTGGAGGTGGCGGTACGGAAGGCCATGCCAGGGTCCTGCTGCATCATGGAGGTGGTGGTACAGAAAGCCATGCCAGGGTCCTGCTGCATCGTGGTGGTGGCGGTACGGAAGGCCATGCCAGGGTCCTGCTGCATCATGGTGGTGGCGGTACGGAAGGCCATGCCAGGTGTTGTGAATTCCGTTCTCAGGCTCCCTCCTGTGGTCATGAGTGGTACTGTGTGAGTTTGTTCTTGGGCTCCCTCTTGTGGCCTTTAGCGATATGGCTGGGTTCAGCTGCTTCATTTCCTTCTATGCTGGGCCTATTTAACTCACCTGGACCTTCATTTGTTGCCTGCTGTCGGTGTATTCAGTCCTGATTCTGAGCTCTCTTGAAGATACCTTGTGACCAGTCTCCTTCTGGAGAAGCTAAGTTTGCTTGTTCATTTTGCTCATTATTTCCTTGAAAACGTTTCTCAGTATATGATGAGTTCAGTCCAGCTTGCTTTTATGTGATTTTTTGCCTGCTGGTTAGTTCTGGGGTGCAGAGTGCGCCCCTCACATCGTGAGTCGGTGTCGGGGTTCTTGTATTCTCTGCATGGTTTATTTTTGATAGTTTTTGTACTGACCGCACAGATTCCTATCTATTTTCTGTCTATCTAGTGTTAGCGGGCCTCATTTGCTGAACCTGTTTCATTTCTACGTTTGTATTTTACCCTTAACTCACCGTTATTATTTGTGGGGGGCTGTCCATAACTTTGGGGTTATTTCTCTGAGGCAAGTGAAGTCTTTGCTTTCTCTCTAGGGGCAGTCAGTTTCTCAGGCTGTGAAGAGGCGTCTAGGTTTTTAGGTAACGCTCCACGGCTGCCTTTAGTGTGTTGGATAGGATCAGGATTGCGGTCAGTATAGCTTCCACATCCCCAGAACTTGTCCTAACATTCTGGTTATATGTATCAGGTCAGTTCTGAGATCCTACCACCGGATCATAACAGTACAGCAGGCCACAAAGTGTTAATGCAGCAGAAGAGGGAGAAGAGAAATCCTGAAGTCATTTTTTTTTTTTTTTTCCCCTCTGCACTGTGTTTTGCCTCTCTCCTTCCCTTAATCTCTGGGTGGTTCTGAACTCAGCTGCAGATATGGACATTCAGAGTCTGTCTTCTAGTGTGGATCATCTCACTGCAAGGGTACAGGGCATTCAGGATTATGTAGTCCGCAGTCCTATGTCAGAGCCTAAAATACCAATTCCTGAGCTGTTCTCCGGAGATAGATCTAGGTTTTTGAACTTTAAGAATAATTGTAAGTTATTCCTTTCTCTGAGACCTCGCTCCTCTGGTGATTCTGTTCAGCAAGTTAAAATTGTTATTTCTTTGTTACGTGGTGACCCTCAAGATTGGGCATTCTCTCTGGCGCCAGGAGATCCTGCATTGCTAAATGTGGATGCGTTTTTTCTGGCGCTTGGAGTGCTTTATGAGGAACCTAATCTGGTAGACCAAGCAGAGAAGGTTTTGCTGGCTCTCTCTCAGGGTCAAGATGAAGCAGAGGTTTACTGTCAGAAGTTTAGGAAGTGGTCTGTGCTCACTCAATGGAATGAGTGAGCCCTGGCGGCGATTTTCAGAAAGGGTCTTTCTGAAGCCCTTAAAGATGTTATGGTGGGGTTCCCCACACCTGCGGGTCTGAATGAGTCAATGTCTTTGGCCATTCAGATTGATCAGCGTTTGCGGGAGCGCAAACCTGTGCACCATCTGGCGGTATTTTCTGAGCAGAAACCTGAGCCTATGCAATGCGACAGGATTCTGACCAGAGTTGAACGGCAAAACCACAGACGTCAGAATGGGTTGTGCTTTTACTGTGGTGATTCTACTCATGTTATTTCAGAGTGTTCTAAGCGCACAAAAAGGTTCGCCAAGTCTGTCACCATTGGTACTGTACAACCTAAATTCATTTTGTCTGTTACTTTGATTTGCTCTCTGTCATCCTACTCAGTTATGGCTTTTGTGGATTCAGGTGCTGCCCTGAATTTGATGGATTTGTCATTTGCCAGGCGCTGTGGTTTTATCTTGGAGCCTTTACAATTCCCTATCCCACTAAAGGGAATTAATGCTATGCCATTGGCCAAGAATAAACCTCAGTACTGGACCCAAGTGACCATGTGCATGGCTCCTGCACATCAGGAGGTGATTCGCTTTCTTGTGCTACATAATTTGCATGATGTTGTCGTGTTGGGTCTGCCATGGCTGCAGGCTCATAATCCAGTCCTGGATTGGAAAGCAATGTCTGTGTCAAGTTGGGGTTGCCAGGGATTTCATGGCGATGCTCCTTTGGTGTCAATTGCTTCTTCTACTCCTTCTGAAGTCCCTGAATTTTTGTCGGACTACCAGGATGTATTTGATGAGCCCAAATCCAGTGCCCTACCTCCTCATAGGGATTGTGATTGTGCTATAAATCTGATTCCTAAGGGACGACTTTTTAATTTATCTGTACCAGAACATGCTGCTATGCGGAGTTATATAAAGGAGTCCTTGGAGAAGGGGCATATTCGCCCGTCCTCGTCCCCTTTGGGTGCGGGTTCTTTTTTGTGGCCAAGAAAGATGGTTCTCTGAGACCATGTATAGATTATCTCCTTCTAAATAACATCATGGTCAAATTTCAGTACCCCTTGCCACTGTTGTCCGATCTGTTTGCCCGGATTAGGGGGGCCAGTTGGTTCACCAAGATAGATCTTCGAGGAGCGTATAATCTTGTGCGCATTAAGCGGGGCGATGAATGGAAAACAGCATTTAATACGCCCGAAGGCCATTTTGAGTACTTGGTGATGCCTTTTTGGGCTTTCTAATGCCCCCTCTGTGTTTCAGTCCTTCATGCATGACATCTTCCGAGAGTATCTGGATAGATTTATGATTGTGTACCTGGATGATATTTTGGTCTTTTCTGATGATTGGGAGTCTCATGTGAAGCAGGTCAGGATGGTATTTCAGGTCCTGCGTGCCAATGCCTTGTTTGTGAAGGGCTCTAAATGTCTCTTCGGAGTCCAGAAGGTTTCCTTTTTGGGCTTTATTTTTTCTCCTTCTACTATTGAGATGGATCCAGTCAAGGTCCAGGCTATTCATGACTGGACTCAACCTACATCAGTGAAGAGTCTTCAGAAGTTCTTGGGTTTTGCTAATTTTTACCGTCGCTTCATCACTAATTTTTCTAGTGTGGTTAAGCCTTTGACGGATTTGACCAAGAAGGGTTCTGATGTGACGAATTGGTCTCCTGCGGCCGTGGAGGCCTTTCAGGAGCTGAAACGTCGATTTTCTTCGGCTCCTGTCTTGTGCCAGCCCGATGTCTCTCTTCCCTTTCAGGTCGAGGTTGATGCTTCTGAGATTGGAGCAGGGGCTGTCTTGTCGCAGAGAAGCTCTGATGGCTCTGTGATGAGACCATGTGCTTTCTTTTCAAGAAAGTTTTTGCCTGCCGAGCGGAATTACGATGTTGGTAATCGTGAGTTGTTGGCAATGAAGTGGGCATTTGAGGAGTGGCAACATTGGCTTGAGGGAGCCAAGCATCGTGTGGTGGTCTTGACGGATCACAAGAATTTGACTTATCTCGAGTCTGCCAAACGGTTGAATCCGAGACAGGCTCGATGGTCGCTGTTTTTCTCTCGTTTCAATTTCGTGGTTTCATATCTTCCGGGTTCGAAAAACGTAAAGGCTGATGCCCTTTCTAGGAGTTTTGTACCTGACTCCCCGGAAGTTTCTGAACCGACTGGTGTCCTCAAAGAGGGGGTGATTTTGTCTGCCATCTCTCCTGATCTGCGACGGGTGTTGCAGGAGTTTCAGGCCAATAAACCTGACCGTTGTCCACCGGAGAAACTGTTTGTCCCGGACAGATGGACCAGTAGAGTTATTTCCGAGGTTCATTCTTCAGTGTTGGCGGGTCATCCTGGGATTTGTGGTACCAGGGATTTGGTGGTGAGGTCCTTTTGGTGGCCTTCCTTGTCGCGGGATGTGCGTTCCTTTGAGCAGTCTTGTGGGATTTGTGCTCGGGCCAAGCCTTGCTGTTCTCGTGCCAGTGGATTGCTTTTGCCTTTGCCTGTCCCGAAGAGGCCTTGGACGCATATTTCCATGGATTTTATTTCGGATCTTCCTGTCTCTCAGAGGATGTCTGTCATCTGGGTGGTTTGTGATCGTTTTTCTAAAATGGTCCATTTGGTATCTTTGCCTAAGCTGCCTTCCTCCTCCGATTTGGTGCCACTGTTTTTTCAGAATGTGGTTCGTTTACATGGTATTCCGGAGAACATTGTGTCTGACAGAGGATCCCAGTTTGTGTCCAGATTTTGGCGGTCCTTTTGTGCTAAGATGGACATTGAATTGTCTTTTTCGTTGGCCTTCCATCCTCAGACGAATGGCCAAACCGAACGAACTAATCAGACCTTGGAAACTTATTTGAGATGTTTTGTTTCTGCTGATCAGGATGATTGGGTGACTTTTTTGCCATTGGCTGAGTTCACCCTCAATAATCGGGCTAGTTCTGCTACTTTGGTTTCACCTTTCTTTTGCAATTCTGGCTTTCATCCTCGTTTTTCCTCGGGTCAGGTTGAGCCCTCTGACTGTCCTGGGGTGGATTCTGTGGTGGATAGGTTGCAGCAGATTTGGAACCATGTGGTGGACAATTTGACGTTGTCCCAAGAGAAGGCTCAGCGCTTTGCTAACCGCCGTCGCTGTGTGGGTCCCCGACTTCTTGTGGGGGATTTGGTGTGGTTGTCTTCTCGTTATGTCCCAATGAAGGTTTCCTCTCCTAAGTTCAAGCCTCGTTTCATCGGTCCTTAAAAGATTTTGGAAATCCTCAATCCTGTGTCATTTCGTTTGGACCTCCCAACATCGTTTGCCATTCATAATGTGTTCCATAGGTCATTGTTGTGGAGATATGTGGTGCCTGTGGTCCCTTCTGTGGATCCTCCTGCTCCTGTCTTGGTCGAGGGGGAGTTGGAGTATGTGGTGGAGAAGATCTTGGATTCTCTTATTTCGAGACGGAAGCTTCAGTACTTAGTTAAATGGAAGGGCTATGGTCAGGAGGATAATTCCTGGGTTGTCGCCTCCGATGTCCATGCGGCCGATTTGGTTCGTGCCTTTCATTCGGCTCGTCCTGATCGGCCTGGGAGCTCTGGTGAGGGTTCGGTGACCCCTCCTCAAGGGGGGGTACTGTTGTGAATTCCGTTCTTGGGCTCCCTCCTGTGGTCATGAGTGGTACTGTGTGAGTTTGTTCTTGGGCTCCCTCTTGTGGCCTTTAGCGATATGGCTGGGCTCAGCTGCTTCATTTCCTTCTATGCTGGGCCTATTTAACTCACCTGGACCTTCATTTGTTGCCTGCTGTCGGTGTATTCAGTCCTGATTCTGAGCTCTCTTGAAGATTCCTTGTGACCAGTCTCCTTCTGGAGAAGCTAAGTTTGCTTGTTCATTTTGCTCATTATTTCCTTGAAAATATTTCTCAGTAT
Organism: Ranitomeya variabilis; assembly: GCF_051348905.1. Taxonomy (NCBI): domain Eukaryota; kingdom Metazoa; phylum Chordata; class Amphibia; order Anura; family Dendrobatidae; genus Ranitomeya; species Ranitomeya variabilis. The sequence goes on along the minus strand of NC_135233.1, from coordinate 1,015,892,039 downwards.
ATGATGAGTTCAGTCCAGCTTGCTTTTATGTGATTTTTTGCCTGCTGGTTAGTTCTGGGGGGCAGAGTGCGCCCCTCACATCGTGAGTCGGTGTCGGGGTTCTTGTATTCTCTGCGTGGTTTATTTTTGATAGTTTTTGTACTGACCGCACAGATTCCTATCTATTTTCTGTCTATCTAGTGTTAGCGGGCCTCATTTGCTAAACCTGTTTCATTTCTACGTTTGTATTTTCCCCTTAACTCACCGTTATTATTTGTGGGGGGCTGTCTATAACTTTGGGGTTATTTCTCTGAGGCAAGTGAGGTCTTTGCTTTCTCTCTAGGGGCAGTCAGTTTCTCAGGCTGTGAAGAGGCGTCTAGGTTTTTAGGTAACGCTCCACGGCTGCCTTTAGTGTGTTGGATAGGATCAGGATTGCGGTCAGTATAGCTTCCACATCCCCAGAACTTGTCCTAACATTCTGGTTATATGTATCAGGTCAGTTTTGAGATCCTACCACCGGATCATAACAGCCAGGGTCCTGCTGCATCATGGAGGTGGCGGTACGGAAGGCCATGCCAGGGTCCTGCTGCATCGTGGTGGTGGCGGTAGGGAAGGCCATGCCAGGGTCCTGCTGCATCGTGGTGTCAGTGGAGGAGGTCCAAGCAGGAGCAGGGTCTTGTTTTCCTCCAAGATGTAGCCTGTCTGTGTCTCGTCTGCTTCAGAGTCTGGTGAGAAGTGACCTGCAACTGTCCACACCCTCCCTTTATCACCTTGATGGTGGGGGGTGGCTTATCAGTGTCTAGACATGTTTTTCTCAATTGAAACGCATGCGTTCAAAAATGCAACAAAACGCATGTGCTTAAAAACGCATGCGTTTACATTGACAGCAATGCGTTTTTTTGTCGCAATCCTTGCGCAATCGAACGCATGTGCAGCGCCCCAGAGTCCTGGTCGTTGCAGTACTGTGGCTCCGCCGCTAAGGGGGGCTATGGTACGTCTAATGGCACTGAAGGAGTTCATCTGACCAGGTATCACATACACCAATACATTTCACAGTCGGGCCTCCAGGGGGAGCTAAGGGTGCTATTTATTAGGCCACTCCTCACCACTGTGGGTAAACTGGGGGTCAGGCAGGAAGTTAGGAGAGAAAGCTGACTGGGTTGGACCAGACAACACCTGGTGGCAGAGGGTGTTGTGGGGGAAGATTCGGTAAGGACCTGTCAGGGATGGGATCCTGGCAGACTCCTAAGAGCAGAACTAACCAGTGAACCACGGGAATACAGAAAAGAGGCATTAGGACCAGAAGGAGTCGTGCTGTTAGACCGAGGCAACATCCTTCTGAGGCGCAAACAGTCGGTGGCCGGAACGCCAAGCAAGTAAGAGACACTAAGTACTACTGCACACTACGGCCGGACAGCCAATTATAGGTTGGCTGTCTCACACAAATCACCTAAGCAGACAACGGAGGCAGCTGTGGGAGAGGGGGGACTCTAGGGTCCCGGAAGAACTCCAGGCCTACCCCGTCAGACGGGTGCGTCCTACCATATCACCTGGGGGACGGTGAGAACGAACATGAGAGACAGACAGAACCAGTTGTGAGGACTATCCCGGGAGCTCAGCAGGGAAGGACTACAACACACAGCGCTAGAAGGTAGACACTGATTCCCACCTGTAAAGAGAACTCTGGAGGTGCCATTGGACCGGCCGGACTTGCGCAGCCTGGTGAACCGTATTCCGGACTGAGGACCCAGAGACCTTCAGTAAAGAGGTAAAGAGACTGCAACCTGGTGTCCTCGTTATTTACTGCACCGCACCACCACCACCATCCACAACTACCATTTACTGTGCGCCCCTCGGCAGGGTCACAGACCGGGCCTAGCCACCGTGACAACCCCAGAGCAGAGACTCGGAGGCCCAGTACCGGGTACCCCTCGGCCCTGGGGCAGTGGGGGCGCTGCAAAACTTGGCGTCTCGAACAGGATCTCCTTAAGCCTGAAGAATCAGGTCATGTGTGCCTTGGAACTGTGATTTACTGTGCTTGGACTGTACTTTATTGCAAGGACTGTGCTGTGCCATTTGCCGCCAAAATCCGCCGCCATTGCAGCGCTGAGGAGAGCGCAGGAGAAGAAGAGGGGCGTGGAGTAGGCGTGGACATGCTGAAGAGCGCGAAGGACAATGGCCGCCCAGTCTAAATATTTCTGTGTCCTGAGGACGTGTCCGTCAACAGCCGAGGTCCGCCTCCTGATCCTGTTTGGAGGGTGGAGACCATGGAGACGGGGCCGCCCACGAAAGAGACCACGGGAAGAAGACGCTGGGGAGGAGATAAAGATGGCGACGCCGGGAGCACCGCGTGGGGATGACCTGACTCGGCATGGAGCCGCATCACCAGACACAGCCTCGGAGATGCCATCGTTGCGGGGACTGGCCCTCACGGAACCACCGATGGGTCGGCCTAACTGGCAGATGTCCGAGGAGTGTGTGGCCGCAGCCGAGGCCCGACAGATAGCACGCCGCTTGGAGGCTGATGCCCGCGTGCTCGCTCAGCTGGGCCAGCCCACGGAGGTCCGCCTGTCTCCGGTGTCCCCTGCTCCTCCCAACCCGGCCGCGGCTGAAGGTACGCTGCAGACACAAGGCATGAGGATCTTGCCAGAGGCCGAACACCTGCGGCGCTTGATGATGGCGTGGCGGAGCCGGCCCCAGCCTGCAGCCCAGATTGACTTGACCAGCGTAGAAGAAACCCCGCCGTCACACTGGGGTGTAGTGGTGTCCTTTAACTCCCGACGCTGAAGGGGATTTATACAGGAGATTGGGGAGCTGCTACAGGTCCGTGTGGACCGGGAGGAAGTGGAGCCCTGCGGAGGAAGGTTCGCTCGCGACCTGGAGCCAGGTGACGCTGTGACCTACACCAGGTGGAGGAGGGAAACAGGTGAAGCTGGCTGGATAGCTCGGGGCGTCCAGCAGTGCGTCGCACTCCAGGCCGCTGCCGGAACATCAGAAGATGAACCTCCTGCTGAAAAGGCAACGGAACATGTCCCTGCGGAGCAGCGGGGAACCCGGACCCACCATGTACCTTGGGGGCGTGCTGGTCCATCAGTGAGAAGGGCATCACGGCGAGGGATCCTGTCATTGCTGGTGCAGGAACCGCTCCTTGGATCGGCAGCGCGACCCGTTGGTCTGGTGAGGCCCGGAAGAAAACCACCTTCTGCACCACAAGAGTAAGATCTTAAAACTCTGAATATGTACATAGTTCTTTTAAACTGTTTGTTTCCTGATTTTGCTGCTAAACCCGTCTAGGGTTAACTCTTAAAGGGATCCCTTTGTTGACCCGGGATCCCTATTGTTTTTGGTTATTTTCTATTTTCTTCTTTGTTATCAAGAACTGCCGCAATCATGAACAGTGCATGATACAAACTGCTTGTAAATAGTTTGCACCTTCTTAAAGGTGCTCCCTACTGGTTTTACTTAAAGAAGGACACTTTGCGAAGATACCGCACCGGAGCCTTTGCTGAGTATGGACTGGTAGCTTGAGAAGATGTGCTACCTCATACAGACTGGATCCCCTCTTAAAGGGGATGTTCACTTGTTGCACTTAAAGAATGGTATTGCTTTAAGACAGATAGATGGCAATAATGTCTTGACAAAAAGAGAATGATGATGATGCTCACGTGTAAAAGTTATATGTATCCAACTAGTTGATTGTAAGAAATGTTCAATAATGTTAATGGAAGGATGAGGACAGGAAGTGAACCCGTAGGGATTAGTGGTGAGTCCTCTTAGGAGCCATATAGAGATGGCTCAGTGATCTCAAACTGAAAGAAAAACATGTTCTATACTGTGTATAGTAGTGGAAGGACAGAAGGCTCGGGCTGAAAGGAGCGGTCCTGTGATAGAAAGGAGAGGCAGTAGGTCTGGAGCCATTAGGACAGGCGGTCCTGCAGATGTAAAGTAGGAGAATGTAGCACAGTTGCTTAAGCCTTATAATGTGTTATAAGAAGGTCTTTAGTGGATTTAGAGTGTACATCCTTAAAGGCAATGTTGAATTAATGTTTAAAAAATTTTGCACTTAGTAGAATACCCGGTTGGGTAAGAAGAGTATTTATAGAAAAGTTATTTAAAAGTATTTAACTATGTTTGTAACGTTCAAGTGTCCTCACCTCCCATAAAGGGAAGCTCTGTTCAAATATGCTTATTGTTATTGCACTCACAAAAATTGTATGTCTTTTTGCTGACATGTATTGTTGTTTTCTTCCCAGTCCCGGAGTACTGGATTTAACCGGGGGGGGAGTGCAGCGCCCCAGAGTCCTGGTCGTTGCAGTACTGTGGCTCTGCTGCTAAGGGGGGCTATGGTACGTCTGATGGCACTGAAGGAGTTCATCTGACCAGGTATCACATACACCAATATATTTCACAGTCGGGCCTCCAGGGGGAGCTAAGGGTGCTATTTATTAGGCCACTCCTCACCACTGTGGGTAAACTGGGGGTCAGGCAGGAAGTTAGGAGAGAAAGCTGACTGGGTTGGACCAGACAACACCTGGTGGCAGAGGGTATTGTGGGGGAAGATTCGGTAAGGACCTGTCAGGGATGGGATCCTGGCAGACTCCTAAGAGCAGAACTAACCAGTGAACCACGGGAATACAGAAAAGAGGCATTAGGACCAGAAGGAGTCGTGCTGTTAGGCTACGTTCACATTTGCGTTGTGCGCCGCAGCGTCGGCGCCGCAGCGCACAACGCAAACAAAAACGCAGCAAAACGCATGCACAATGCTGCGTTTTGCGCCGCATGCGTCCTTTTTTTAATTGATTTTGGACGCAGCAAAAATGCAACTTGCTGCGTCCTCTGCGCCCGGACGCGGGCGCCGCAGCGACGCATGCGGCGCAAAACGCAAGTGCGACGCATGTCCATGCGCCCCCATGTTAAATATAGGGGCGCATGACGCATGCGGCGCCGCTGCGGCGCCCGCCGCTGCGGCGCCCGCCGCTAACGTGAACGTAGCCTTAGACCGAGGCAACATCCTTCTGAGGCGCAAATAGTCGGTGGCCGGAACGCCGAGCAAGTAAGAGACTCTAAGTACTACTGCAAACCACGGCCGGACAGCCAATTATAGGTTGGCTGTCTCACACAAATCACCTAAGCAGACAACGGAGGCAGCTGTGGGAGAGGGGCGACTCTAGGGTCCCGGAAGAACTCCAGGCCTACCCCGTCAGACGGGTGCATCCTACCATATCACCTGGGGGACGGTGAGAATGAACATGAGAGACAGACAGAACAAGTTGTGAGGACTATCCCGGGAGCTCAGCAGGGAAGGACTACAACACACAGCGCTAGAAGGTAGACACTGATTCCCACCTGTAAAGAGAACTCTGGAGGTGCCATTGGACCGGCCGGACTTGCGCAGCCTGGTGAACCGTATTCCGGACTGAGGACCCAGAGACCTTCAGTAAAGAGGTAAAGAGACTGCAACCTGGTGTCCTCGTTATTTACTGCACCGCACCACCACCACCATCCACAACTACCATTTACTGTGCGCCCCTCGGCAGGGTCACGGACCGGGCCTAGCCACCGTGACAACCCCAGAGCAGAGACTCGGAGGCCCGGTACCGGGTAGCCCTCGGCCCTGCAGCAGTGGGGGCGCTGCACATGCGTTTCCTGGCGGCAAATAGACGCCTCTAGAAATTACTACATGTTGCATTTCCGCGCCAAGCCGCAAACGACGAGACGACACATGCGTCGTCAAACGAAGCAAAACGCGAACAAAAAAAAACGCATGCGTCCCTACTGTTAAATATAGGAATACACAACGCATGCGTTTATATGCGGTACAAATGCTGCGGCCACAAACGCAAATGTGAAACCAGCCTTAGAGAAATCTGCTTCTTTTTGCGCTTACTGTATATGTCAGTTCTCCTCGCTCCCGCCTCCTGAACTCCCCACTCCCATCACTCCTTACTCTGAAAAATAGCTCAAATTCATCTTGGTCAGAGCAAGACAGTCTGCAAGCCTACCGAGGGATCAGGTTATAGCTGCAATTAAACTCTATGGAGAGATCAGTCAGACACAGACAGACACAGTCTCAAACACGCAGCTTGTGCTGTAGTTTTTTAGCAAATTTATTCCACCTCAGTTCTGGATTCACATCCACACAGCTCAGTACTGGTGTATAATGTATTTCATGTTACTGATATTGTTTTGATCTGTGTGACACAGAGAATGAAGAGTAGAAATCTATTTCTATGTATTTATTATGTATGGTAGACATCATAGCAAGTTGTCTTCACCCACCAACTCAGAGAGAACTGAACAATGGAGCGGAACCTGCATAGGGTAATACTGGTGACAATGCAAGATACAAGGCCATAAGTAGGGCTAGGGATTATTTTGAAAAGTTGACAGTAATGACAGTTAAGCTTTAATATTCTTAGTGGTTGCAAGCCTCAGGTGGCAGGACATCAATGACACCCCCATGACTAGGATAGGCATATGCTAGTGGGTTTTCTAAATATTAATAATCATAAAAAATAATAAGGTTCACAAAATTCTGCAAGTTCTTCAGGAGCGGATCCCATTTATAATGTACTTTGGACATATGTTCTCTAGAGTCTAATAAATAATCTATGAAAATTTAAATATCTGGCTTTATTGCGTGCAAAATCAAATTTCAATATTATTGCCACATACACAATCTTGAACTACCGCTCTTTGTATAAGTAGTTAAGTGATCTGAACCTCATTCCCCGCTCCGTATACTACGGATCTTGTCACCAGCCTTTGCATAGCTTAAACATGTACTATCTGACAGTGTGAGAATGAAGAATTGTGATCATTAGAAATCCAGACTCTTCTGCAAATCTCCTTCCTTTTGATCTGTGTCATATAAAAAGAAATGGAAGGATTACCAGATGCCTTAGTATAATGAGAAGGAAAGGCTGTAAGAACTTGCTGCATGTATATTGGGATTATATGTAAATGTTGCCATTTATACTCCTTCATTGACTAAATCGTTACTGTTCTGTTTGTATTTTTGCACCTTTTTTCTCTTTGTTTAATAATAAAGACCAAAATTATAAGAAATGCAGATTAAACTTTCACGGATGTTCAGTAGTGTTGCCACCAGGGGGCAGCAATAGTGAATGTAAAGCGATGACATCACCATTAAGGATTGGGATTTCATTTAGTTGTGGGACAAATAAGTAAATATAAGAAACATACAGAACAGGAAATAACACCGCAAGAGCGCAAAGACATCATACAACAGCAAATATTTATATGAATGAGTCTAATCATCATGGAGCATCACTGTGCGGAGATGTCATTCTTTGTCTCCATTGTCCTGATTGACAAACCTGACTATGCAGTAATTCCAAATTTGCTTTAATGATGAATTTCAAGGTAGATTTGCCATTCAGGCCACTAGGAAAGCTGAGTGACAACCTGTATGGGGACTGTAATGGTGATAGTATTTGTCAACCAGCTTTTCCTTCTCAGCTTTTATGTTTTAGAAATATTTTCTGTACAGTATGTAATGTATATACATTAGAATTGGGAATTTTTGTATGGCTTTGATGGATATCTTACAATTCTCAATTCTAATGTATATATATATATATATATATATATATATATATATATATATATATATATATACTGTATATATAAACATACAAGTGCTTCTCGCTAAAGTATATCATCAAAAAGTTAATTTATGCCAGTTCTTCAATACAATAAGTGAAACTCATATATTATATAGAGTCATTACAAACAGAGTGATCTATTTCAAGTGTTTATTTCTGTTAATGTTGATGATTATGGCTTACAGCCAATGAAAACCCAAAAGTCATTATCTCAGTAAATTAGAATAATTAACAAAAAAAAACTGCAAAGGCTTCCTAAGCATTTAAAAAGGCCATTGGTCTGTTTCAGTAGGCTACACAATCATGGAGAAGACTGCTGGCTTGACAGATGTCCAGAAGACAGTCATTGACACACTCCACAAGGAGGGTAAGCCACTAAAAGTTATTGCTAAAGAAGCTGGCTGTTCACAGAGTGCTGTATCCTAGCATATTAATGGAAAGTTGAGTGGAAGGAAAAAGTGTGGTAGAAAAAGGTGCACAAGCAACCGGGATAACCGCAGCCTTGAAAGGATTGTTAAGAAAAGGCCATTCAAAAATTTGAGGGAAATTCACAAGGAGTGGACTGCTGCTGGAATCATTGCTTCAAGAGCCACCACACACAGATGTATCCAGGACATGGGCTACAAGAGTCACATTCCTTGTGTCAAGCTACTCATGACCAATAGACAACGCCAGAACCGTCTTATCTGGGCCAAGGAGAAAACGAACTGGACTGGTGCTCAGTGGTCCAAGGTGTTGTTTTCAGGTTAAAAGTAAATTTTGCATTTCATTTGGAAATCAAGGTCCCAGAGTCTGGAGGAAGAGTGGAGGCCACAATCCAAGCTGCTGGAGGTCTAGTGTGAAGTTTCCACAATCAGTGATGGTTTGGGGAGCCATGTCACCTGCTGGTTTAAACCTGGTTTAAAAATAAAAAAAAACAAAGAAAGCAAAACTCTACATAAGGCCAGTAAATAAAAATGATAAATATCTTTATTCCAAAAAAATAGACTATTAAAAACAGGCAGATACCACAGGTACAGGAGAAAAACAGGTGGGATGCCTACAGGAAGCGCCCATACATCATAATATGCAAAGTTTGTGAAAAGTGGTGAAAAAAAATGAAAACTTTGCTAAAAAAAAAAAAATTGTGCCATTTTCCGATACCGGTAGCGTCTCCATTTTTCAGGATCTTGGGTCAGTTGAGGGCTTATTTTTTGTGCACCAAGCTGGCGGTTTTTATTATACCACTTTTGTGCAGATACGTTCTTTTGATCACCTGTTATTGCATTTTAATGCAATGTCGCAGCGACCAAAAAACGTAATTCTGGTGTTTTGAATTTTTTTCTTGCTACGCTGTTTAGCGATTAGGTTAATGCTTTTTTTATTGATAGATCGGGCGATTCTGAATGCGGCGATACCAAATATGTGTATGTTTGTTTTTTTTAATTGTATTATTTTGGATGGGGGTGAAAGGGGGGTGATTTAAACTTTTATTTTTTTTATTTTTTTCACATTTTTTAAAACATTTTTTTACTTTTGCCATGATTCAATAGCCTCCATGGGAGGCTAGAAGCTGGCATAGCCTGATCGGCTCTGCTACATAGCAGCAATCATCAGATAGCTCCTATGTAGCTTAATTACAGGCTTGCTATGAGCGCCGACCACAGGGTGGCGCTCACAGCAAGCCAGCATCAGTAACCATAGAGGTCTCAAGGACCTCTATGTTACTATCCTGACTCATCGCTGAACCCCGATCATTTGACGGGGGTCGGCGATGCGAACATTTCCGGCCGCACGGCCGAAAGCTCCGGTTAAATGCCGCTGTCTGCGTTTGACAGCGGCATTTAACTGGTTAATAGCGGCGGGTGAATCGCGATTTCACCCGCCGCTATTGCGCGCACATGTCAGCTGTACAAAGCAGCTGACATGTTGCGACTTTGATGTGGGCTCACCACCGGAGCCCACATCAAAGGGGGAGACATGACATGCGCAGTAATAGTACGGCGCATGTCGTGAAGGGGTTAATCATCAACATTAACAGTAATAAACACTTGAAATAGATCACTATGTTTGTAATGACTATCTAATATATGAGTTTCACTTTTTGTATTGAAGAACTGAAATAAATTAACTTTTTGATGATAATCTAATTGAGTGAGAAACACTTGTATGTATCTAGTGCCATTATATGATATCCACAAGTTTATTTTGTATCTTCATGTGTCTCAAATTTTAAAAGGAATCGACCATTAAAGAAATATTATTGCATGCCACCCTATGTTATGCTCTTGAAGCATTGTCTCACCATAAATTGAGAGTTGAAGTCATAAGTTTGCATACACATTAGCCACATTCAATAACCAAATGACAGGAAAAGAAGAACATGCCCTGTACATGTAAACATAATTTTCAGAACATCTAAATTTATTCAGCATTGGGCATTAGCACCCCACTTACACACCTGGCTGCTATTAATGATGTTATTATTCATTGCCTGGGGAATATTCTGCCATGATGAATGCACTTGTGCAAATCATGAAGATCCATTTCTGGCAGCTACCTTTGCAATTGCCAACCAATTATGTCTCAGATGTGCTTGATGGGAGACATGTCTAAATACTTTGCAGGACATGATATAAAGTCTTTACTGGAAAGTATTGAATATTGAGATTTGGAGGAGAAGTTAGCAAAAATGGTGAATTTGAATTTGAAACAACTTGCTAAACTCTAATTAGATACATATATAGCTCTGTCAAAAATTAAGAGACCACCACATCAAAACCCTGTCATGGGCAGCCCATCCTCCAGACCTGAACCCTATTGAAAACCTCTGGTATGTAATCATAGATATATAGATAGTCACAAGCCATCAAACAAAGAAGAACTGCTTATATTTTTGCTTCAGAAGCAGTGTGAAAGACTGGTGGCAAGCATGCCAAGATCCATGAAAGCTGTGATTAAAAATCATGGTTATTCCACAAAATATTGATTTCTGAACTCTTCCTGAGTTAAAACATTAGTATTGTTGTTTCTAAATTATAATTATTATGAACTTATTTGCTTTGCATTATTTGAGGTCTGAAAGCACTGTTTTTTTTACATTTTGACCATTTTTCTTTGTCAGAAAAAAAATACCAAATTTATTGCTTGGAAATTCGGAGACATGTTGTTAGAAGTTTACAGAATAAAATTTACATTTTACTCAAAAATATACCTATAAAGAGAAAAATCAGACAGACTGAACATTTTGCAGTGGTCTCTTAATTTTTGCCAGAGCTGTATATTAAAAGTGCCCTGTGACTTTGTTTGGCTGGATAAACATAGCAAAAAGATTCAATTGTAAACCTTTTTTCTGCTCAAGAGAAACCGTCATCAGGATTTTATACTCCAAACTAATGGCATCTCGTCTCCTGTGGAAGTCCTGTTCTAGGTTGAAGACATTGCACACAACTGATAAAAGAAACGATGGTGAGCAGTGCACCAAAGGCACCATAGCAGGTGAGTGGTGAGAAGAGTATTTGCTTTTTTTTATATGCAAATTGCCTCTTCTGAGAAAAAGAGGGCTTTTTTTTAATCTTTTGTTGGCCCTCAACAGTTCAGCAAAATGGCAGCCACAGCTGGCCACCATTTTACTGAATTCACACGGGGTGAACTATAAAGTTCAGGAGAATATGGATTTTAGTAAAATTCCAGTACAATTAATTTCCATTCATATAGATTTGCCCATCTCTAGAAAAATATAGGGATTTTTCTACATTTGATGTCAATGACAGATCTCTGCAACTTCATAGGCCTACATATGCATGTGGCTACAGGTAGTATTCTTAAAACTTATAACCAAAATATCCAAAACCTTTCAGATTAATTTTTGTTTAGGATTCAGTGACTTCGGCTATTCTATTTTTTCTCTACTTCCTCTTGGATGATGTTTTGTTTGACAATCCCCAATGCAAGCTGGGATACTCAACCGCAGTGTCCTCAGTGTGCAGAAGCTTATGCAGTCTCTGCCCTGAAATGAGACATCACCAGTGACACTCGTTTCAGGGTCGGGCTAGTCCCTGCTGTGTCCCTGTGCACTATGCAATGTGAACAATCACAGTGCGCTCTGTTTTTAGCTCAGCTCAGTAGTAACCAGTCGGGAACAGAGCAGTGTTATGATTACTGGTCTGCAGGAGACCAGTGACATCACTTGTTGGGGCAGCATTGATCACCTGTAGAATGCGTACCAAAACACCGCTCCGTTGCTGGCTGAATACTATTGAGCTGAGCCAACAATAGAGTGTGTGCTGTGATTGTGCACCTCACATAATGCACAGGGACTAACCCGTTTCATAACAAATAACCAATAATGCTTCATTTCAGGGAGGTGCAGGGGCTGCAGAAACAATATGGAGATTTACAATGAAATTTACTTTGACTTTGGACCACCTTAACTCATAAAGAGAAGAGAAAAAAAACAATCTCACCTCATTACTCACTTTTCCGGATATCCCAGCTGTTCTTTGTCTGGTCCTCAGTGCTACTGTTGAGTTGAATCTCTGGCTCGATGTATATATACAAAAAAGGTTCCACTCTATCATGCCAAAGCATGTCTAATATGAAATATATGAATAGCAAAAGGGCTTTTGAACATTACGAAAATATTTAAGAGACGCTTTGCACAGAATTTGATATAATCAAATAGTGTGAGCCCATCAACCATCGTCAAGGTGGTCTCATAAAACTGATGGGTCCCTGACCTCCCTGTCCAAATGTGAACACTTACCGAAGGCCAATGTCTGTATGCCTGGGTGAATGTGGACACCTCTGTTCAGCAAAGCCTACATATGAGTTGGCCGGGACCAAGTGTGATGAGATGCAATTAAAAACCACATGGTGATGGGGGGAGTGCTCAGTCAGTCAGCTAACATAGAAATGACAGAAAAAAGACTGGCACTTCCAAACTAGTGTGAATAGGTGCCTACCAGGAGCAGCTACCTCCGATGGTTGATGGGCTCACACTATTTGATTATATCAAATTCTGTGCAAAGCGTCTCTTAAATATTTTCCTAATGTTCAAAAGCCATTTTGCTATTCATATTTCATGTATTTCATATTAGACATGCTTTGGCATGATAGAGTGCAACCTTTTTTGTATATTTATGTATTGAGGTAGCTGCTCCTGGTATGCACCTATTCACACTAGTTTGGAAGTGCCAGTCTTTTTTCTGTCATTTCTATGTTAGCTGACTGACTGAGCACTCCTCCCATCACCATGTGGTTTTTAATTACATCTCATCACACTTGGTCCCGGCCAACTCATATGTAGGCTTTGCTGAACAGAGGTGTCCACATTCACCCAGGCATACAGACATTGGCCTTCGGTAAGTGTTCACATTTGGACAGGGAGGTCAGGGACCCATCAGTTTTATGAGACCACCTTGACGATGGTTGATGGGCTCACACTATTTGATTACATCAAATTCTGTGCAAAGCGTCTCTTAAATATTTTCCTAATGTTCAAAAGCCATTTTGCTATTCATATTTCATGTATTTCATATTGGACATGCTTTGGCACGATAGAGTGCAACCTTTTTTGTATATTTATGTATGGAGGTAGCTGCTCCTGGTGTGCACCTATTCACACTAGTTTGGAAGTGCCAGTCTTTTTTCTGTCATTTCTATGTTAGCTGACTGACTGAGCACTCCTCCCATCACCATGTGGTTTTTAATTGCATCTCATCACACTTGGTCCCGGCCAACTCATATGTAGGCTTTGCTGAACAGAGGTGTCCACATTCACCCAGGCATACAGACATTGGCCTTCGGTAAGTGTTCACATTTAGACAGGGAGGTCAGGGACCCATCAGTTTTATGAGACCACCTTGACGATGGTTGATGGGCTCACACTATTTGATTATATCAAATTCTGTGCAAAGCGTCTCTTAAATATTTTCCTAATGTTCAAAGGCCATTTTGCTATTCATATTTAATGTATTTCATATTAGACATGCTTTGGCACGATAGAGTGCAACCTTTTTTGTATATTTATGTATGGAGGTAGCTGCTCCTGGTATGCACCTATTCACACTAGTTTGGCTCAATGCATAGTCTCGGCCTGGTGTGGAGACATAGGGGGTCAGCGGATGCTCTAGTCCGCTGGCCCAAGACCACATGGAACAGTGCTCATCCCAATAAATGCCATCTCTCTTTTTTATCATTGGCATAATTCTACTCAGACAACAAAGGGTGAAGGTAAAACAGTATGGCAATATTTTATTGAACCATAAAACAGATAAAAAAACATAAAACAGTCTCAACAAAATACCCAAGATGGTGAAAAATTACAGCGTTTCATCCTTCCGCTGAGTTACTGGGGTTATAGCAGATGTTACTTTGGAGCTTGCAGGGCTAGCTAACCCCACCTGTGGCAAGCACAGAGAGGAAGATGACAGACAGTAGTGAGGTATATGGCCAGGTGACCTGATTGTCCCAACCTATATTCTCCAAGACATCTCTGAGGATTCAGCGATGGTTAATAGAGCAGATCTGTGTTGTTCCAGTTGGGGCCTTAGTCTCCTAAACTGACATCCAGTAGAATGTTCCTGGCTGTGGTTTTCTAAAGTCTCTGTACTCTGTTTTCTTTAGTTCATAACTGTTGTCCTTCAAGCCATGATCTAGAGGTCAAGAGGAATGTGTGATAAGATTAACTTGCATTGCTTGAGTATTTAATCAAATTTGCATAGTTTTTTTTATCTTTTTTGAAGGTCAACAAGCCACAGGACCCACACAATGGTCAATCAACACATTAAGAAAACATCCATTGTTCAATAACTCTGCATCCCTGCCTTGCAAATATAGCAGACTATAAGTTACAATAAACATCAACTGAAAAGTCAACATAAAGATAATAGTCTCTGTCTCTGTGCCTACTGAATTTATGTCTGGCATCATTAAGAAGAAATGCTGTGTCATGACAATCTCACCATTCCTATTCAGGCCAGAGACTGCGTATCCTGTAGTGGGACGCTGTTGACGGCGCTGCTAGACATGGTAGGCTAAGGGTACTGTCACACAGTGGCACTTTGATCGCTATGACGGTACGATCCGTGACGTTCCAGCGATATCCATACGATATCGCAGTGTCTGACACGCTACTGCGATCAGGGACCCTGCTGAGAATCGTACATCGTAGCAGATCGTTTGGAACTTTATTTCGTCGCTGGATCTCCCGCTGTCATCGCTGGATCGTTGTGTGTGACAGCGATCCAGCAATGCGTTTGCTTGTAACCAGGGTAAACATCGGGTTACTAAGCGCAGGGCCGCGCTTAGTAACCCGATGTTTACCGTGGTTACCAGTGTAAAAGTAAAAAAAAACAAACAGTACATACTCACATTCCGGTGTCCTTCAGGTCCCTTGCCGTCTGCTTCCCGCTCTGACTGACTGCCGGCCGGAAAGTGAAAGCAGATCACAGCGGTTTGCACGTTAATGACCAGGCCAATTTTTACAATTCTGACCACTGTCCCTTTATGAGGTAATAACTCTGGAACATTTCCATGGATCCTGGTGATTTTGACATTTTTTTCTTGTGACATATTTCACTTGATGTTAGTTGTAACATTTCTTTGATATGACTTACGTTTATTTGTAAAAAAAAAAATGGAAATTTGGCGAAAATTTTGAAAATGTTGTAATTTTCCAACTTTGAATTTTCATGCCCCTAAATCACAGAGATATGTCACAAAAAATACTTAACAAGTAACATTTCCCACAAGTCTACTTTGCATCAGCACAATTTTGTAACCAACTTTTTTTTGTTAGGAAGTTATAAGGGTTATAATTTGACCAGCGATTTCTCATTTTTACAACACCATTTTTTAAGGGACCACACCACATTTGAAGTAACTTTGAGGGGTCTATATGATAGAAAATACCCCAAAGTGACTAAATTCTAAAAACTGCACCCCTCAAGGTGCTCAAAACCACATTCAAGAAGTTTATTAACCCTTCAGGTGCTTCACAGGAATGTTTGGAATGTTTTAAAAAAATAAACTTAACTTTTTTTTACAAAAAATTTAATTCAGATCCAGTTGTTTAATTTTACGAAGGGTAACAGCAGAAATTGGACCACAAACGTTGTTGTCCAATTTGTCCTGAGTATGCTGATTCCCCATATGTGGGAGGGAACCACTGTTTGGGTGCATGGCAGAGCTCAGAAGGGAAGGAGCGCTGTTTGACTTTTTCAAACTAAAATTGGCTGGAATTGAGATCGGATGCCATATCGCATTTGGCAAGCGCCTGATGTGCCTAAACAGTGGACACCCCCCACAATTGACCCCATTTTGGAAACTAGACCCCATAAGGAACTTATCTAGATGTGTGGTGAGCACTTTGAACCCCCAAGTGCTTCACAGAAGTTTATAATGTTAAGCCATAAAAATGTAAAATCATATTTTTTTCACAAAAATGATATTTTCACCCCCAATTTTTTATTTTTACAAGGGTAACAGGAGAAATTGGACTCCAAAAGTTTTTGTCCAATTTGTCCCGAGTACACTGATACCCTATATGTGGGGGTAAATAACAGTTTGGGCACACAGCAGAGCTTGGAAGGGAAGGAGCACTGTTTGACTTTTTCAACGAAGAATTGGCTGGAATTGAGATCGGATGCCATGTTGCGATTGGAGAGCCCCTGATGCGAATAAACAGTGGAAGGCCCCCAATTCTAACTCCAACCCTAACCCCAACACACTCCTAACCCTAATCCCAGCCCTAACCATAACCCTAACCATAGACCTAACTCTAACACACCCCTAACCCTAATCCCAACCCTAACCCTAAACCCAACCCTAACCCTAATCCAAACCCTAACCCTAACATTAGCCACAACCTTAACTTTAGCCACAACCCTAACTTTAGCCCCAACCCTAACTTTAGCCACAACCCTAACTTTAGCCACAACCCTAACTCTAGCTTTAGCCCTAACCCTAACCCTAATGGGAAAATGGAGATAGATATTTTTTTTATTTTATTATTTTTCCCTAACCAGGGGGGTGATAAAGGGGGGATTGATTTACTATTTATAGTGGATTTTTACAGCAGGTTTTTATGTTTAGCAGCTGTCACACACCAAAATACGCTTTTTATTGAAAAAATAGTTTTTGCATCACCACATTTTGACAGCTATAATTTTTCCATATTTTGGCCCACAGAGTCATGTGAGATCTCGTTTTTGTGGGACGAACTGATGTTTTATTGGTACCATTTTCGAGCACATGAAATTTTTTGATCGCTTTTTATTACTATTTTTGGGAGGCAGAATGAACAAATATCAGCAATTCATGATTTTCTTTTGGGTGGGGCGTTTATACCATTCCGCATGTGGTAAAATTGATATGGCAGTTTTATTCTTAGGGTCAATATGATTACAGCGATACCTCATTTATTTTTTTTATGTTTTGGCGCTTTTATACAATAAAAACTATAGAAAAAATATTTTTTTTTTGCATCGCTTTATTCTGAGGGCTATAAAGTTTTTATTTTTTCGCTGATGATGCTGTTTGGCAGCTCGTTTTTTGCGGGACAAGATGACGTTTTCAGCTGTACCATGTTTATTTATATCCATCTTTTTGATCACGTGCTATTCCACTTTTTGTTCAGTGGTATGATGAAAAAGCATTGTTTGTTGCCACGTTTTTTATTTTTTTATGCTGTTCACTGAAGGGGTTAACTAGTGAGACAATTTTATAGTTCAGGTCGTTACAGACGCGGCAATACTAAATATGTGTACTTTAATTGTTTTTGTTATTTACATAAAGAAATGCATTTATTGGAACAATATATATTTTTTTTTTCTTTACTTAGGAATTTTAAAAAATATATTTTTACACAGTATAATATTTTTTTTTTACTTTTTTACTTTGTCCCAGGGTGGGACATCACTGTATAAAGTCAGATCGCTGATCTGACACTTTGCACAGCACTGTGTCAGATCAGGGATCTGACAGGCAGTGAAGGAGGAGTGCCGGTGACTGCTCTCAGCAGGCACTGAAAAGCCAACTCCCTGCAGGACCCGGAAGGACCCTGCAGACATCTTGGATCCGGTGGTCTGCAGGCAGAGAGAACCTCAGAACAACGCAATCGCATCATGTTGTTCTGAGGGTCTGAGGGAAGCACGCAGGGAGCCCCCTCCCTGTGCGATACTTCTTTATGCCACCTGAATGCTGTGATCTTGTTTGATGGCAGTGTTCCGGGGGTTAAAGTTTCGGGAGCAGTCCGTGACTACTCCTGGCACTTAGTGCCGGGAGTTAGCTGTGAGAATCATCTGACACCCGGCCACGATTGGCCTCACTCCACTCATGCTTATGATGTACTATTCCGTCCATGGGAATTAAGTCCCAGGACACATGGACGGAATAGAATTTCGGATGGCAGAAAGGGGTTAAAGGATTGTGGTCGGTTATGACCGTGAATTCCTTGCAGTAGAGGTAGGGCTGCAATTTTTTTAAGGCCCAAACTATGGCCAAGAATTCTTTTTCTATTGTGGCATTTGTTCTCTCCCGATCCCACAGCTTCCGGGATACATAGGCTTGAGTGTTCTTGACCATCGTCCTCCACTTGACTGAGTACAGCTTCAAATCCGGTCTCCTATGCGTCTGTTTAGACAATGAACCAGCGGCTGTAGTCAGGACTGGCCTTTGGACTAGGTGGGTTTTTAACTGGAGGAATGTGGACTTGCATTCTGGAGTCCAGATGAGATTGCAGGCATATCTTTTGGTGGTAAGGTCAATGAAGTGCTTTGCCACTGTGCTGTAATTGGGGTTAAACTTTTGATAATAGTTTGCTGTCCCTAGGAATGTGTGGACCTGTTTTTGGTTGGCCAATGGGTAATGGCTTCTACTTTTGAGGGTTTGAGACAAATGCACCCACTTCCCACCCGATGTCCCTGGTGTAGTACCTCAGTCATCCCCATCTGGGACTTGTCTTGTTGGATGGTAAGCTGGGCTTTGGCTATCTGTTGTGAATTTGGATTCTGGGCTCCCCCGGTGGCTACTGGTGGAATTGAACTTGTGACATCATCTTCCCTGTTCACCTGTTCTGATTAGATCTGGGTGTCGCTATATAACCTGGCTTCTCTGTTAGATGCTTGCCGGTCAACAATGTTATCAGAAGCCTCTCTGTGCTTGTTCCTGCTCCCAGACATCTACTAGATAAGTTGGACATTCGTCCATGTTTTGTTTTTGTATTTTGGTTCCAGTTCACAGCTGCAGTTTCGTTACTGTGTCTGGAAAGCTCTTGTTGATCAGGAATTGCCACTCTGGTATTATGAGTTAATGCCAGAGTCCTAAAGTAATTTCTGGATGTGTTTTGTTAGGGTTTTCTACTGACCATGAAAGTATGCTTTCTGTCTTCTGCTATCTAGAAAGCGGACCTCAAATTTGCTAAAACTATTTTCCTGCTGCGTTTGTTGTTTCATCTCATATCACCGCCAATATATGTGGGGGGCTTCTGTCTCCTTTTGGGCATTTCTCTAGAGGTGAGTCAGGTCTTATATTTCCCTCTGCTAGCATTATTTAGTTCTCCGGCCGGCGCTGGGCATATAGGGATAAAAAGTAGGACATGCTACCTGGCTACTTCTAGATGATGCGGTAGGTTTAGTTCATGGTCAGTACAGTTACATCTTCCAAGAGCTTGTTCCTATAGAGGCTTATGCTAGTTCTCTGGCCATGGAGATCATGACAGTTTGACCGGCCCACTAAAGGGTTAAAATCCTTGGCTGAGAAAGGAGAGAAATTAGAAGTCTGCTGAGAGTTTTTTTTTTCCTCTGTGCTCTTAATTGGATCACTTGCCAGTCTGTCTATGCTGCAGTCTTTCTTTTTTTTCTCTCTCCTTATAATCTTTGAATGGCTTTGTGTTCACCTGTTAATAATGGATCTTCAGAGTGTAACTGCAGGTTTGAATAATCTCACCACGAAAGTACAAAATTTGCAAGATTTTATTATTCATGCTCCGGTATCTGAGCCGAGAATTCCTTTGCCGGAATTCTTCTCAGGGAATAGATCTAGCTTTCAGAATTTTAGAAATAATTGTAAGCTATTTTTGTCCCTGAAATCTCGTTCTGCTGGAGACTCTGCACAGCAGGTTGGGATTGTGATTTCCTTGCTCCGCGGCGACCCTCAAGACTGGGCTTTTGCATTGGCACCAGGGGATCCTGCGTTGCGCAATGTGGATGCGTTTTTTTTGGCCTTGGGCTTGCTGTATGAGGAACCTCATTTGGAACTTCAGGCAGAAAAAACTTTGATGTCCCTATCGCAGGGGCAAGATGAAGCTGAAATTTACTGCCAAAGATTCCGTAAATGGTCTGTGCTTACTCAGTGGAATGAGTGTGCCTTGGCGGCTACTTTCAGAGAGGGTCTCTCTGATGCCATTAAGGATGTTATGGTGGGGTTCCCTGTGCCTGCGGGTCTGAATGAGTCCATGACAATGGCCATTCAGATCGATAGGCGTCTGCGGGAGCGCAAACCTGTGCACCATCTGGCGGTGTCCACTGAGAAGACGCCAGAAAGCATGCAGTGTGATAGAATTCTGTCCAGAAGCGAGCGGCAGAATTTTAGACGGAAAAATGGGTTGTGTTTCTATTGTGGGGATTCTACTCATGTTATATCAGCGTGCTCTAAGCGTACTAAAAAGCTTGATAAATCCGTTTCCATTGGCACTTTACAGTCTAAATTTATTTTGTCTGTGACCCTGATTTGCTCTTTGTCATCTATTACTACTGACGCCTATATCGACTCTGGCGCCGCTTTGAGTCTTATGGATTGGTCCTTTGCCAATCGTTGTGGGTATGATTTAGAGCCTTTGGAAACTCTTATTCCTCTGAAGGGGATTGACTCCACCCCATTGGCTAATAATAAACCACAATACTGGACACAAGTGACTATGTGTATTAATCCGGATCACCAGGAGACTATTCGTTTTCTAGTGCTGTATAATCTACATGAGGATTTGGTGCTGGGATTGCCATGGCTGCAGTCTCACAACCCAGTCCTTGACTGGAGAGCTATGTCTGTGTTGAGCTGGGGATGTAAGGGGACTCATGGGGACGTACCTTTGGTGTCCATTTCATCATCTATTCCCTCTGAAATCCCTGAGTTCCTGTCTGATTATCGTGACGTCTTTGAAGAACCCAAGCTGGGTTCACTACCTCCGCACCGTGAGTGCGATTGTGCTATAGATTTAATTCCGGGTAGTAAATACCCAAAGGGTCGTTTATTTAATCTGTCTGTGCCTGAACATACTGCTATGCGAGAATATATAAAGGAGTCCTTGGAAAAGGGACATATTCGTCCATCGTCATCTCCCTTAGGAGCCGGTTTTTTCTTTGTGTCAAAAAAAGACGGCTCTTTGAGACCATGTATTGATTATCGGCTTTTGAATAAAATCACGGTTAAATATCAATACCCATTGCCGTTGCTGACTGATTTGTTTGCTCGCATAAAGGGGGCCAAGTGGTTCTCTAAGATTGATCTCCGTGGGGCGTATAATTTGGTGCGGATCAGGCAGGGGGATGAGTGGAAAACCGCATTTAATACGCCCGAGGGCCACTTTGAGTATTTGGTGATGCCTTTTGGTCTTTCTAATGCCCCTTCAGTCTTCCAGTCCTTTATGCATGATATTTTCCGCGATTTTTTGGATAAATTTATGATAGTGTATCTGGATGATATTCTGATTTTTTCGGATGACTGGGACTCTCATGTCCGGCAAGTTAAGAGGGTTTTTCAGGTTTTGCGGTATAATTCTCTGTGTGTCAAGGGTTCTAAGTGCGTTTTTGGGGTTCAGAGAATTTCCTTTTTGGGATATATTTTTTCTCCCTCTTCCATTGAGATGGATCCTGTCAAGGTTCAAGCTATTTGTGATTGGACGCAGCCCTCTTCTCTTAAAAGTCTTCAGAAATTTTTGGGCTTTGCCAACTTTTATCGTCGATTTATTTCTGGTTTTTCGGATGTCGTTAAGCCATTGACCGATTTGACTAGACAGGGTGCTGATGTTGCTAATTGGTCCCCTGATGCTGTGGAGGCCTTTCAGGAGCTTAAGCGCCGTTTTTCTTCTGCCCCTGTGTTGCGTCAGCCTGATGTGACTCTTCCTTTTCAGGTTGAGGTCGACGCTTCTGAGATCGGAGCTGGGGCAGTGTTGTCGCAGAAAAGTTCTGACTGCGCCGTGATGAGGCCTTGTGCCTTCTTTTCCCGTAAATTTTCGCCCGCTGAGCGGAATTATGATGTTGGGAATCGGGAGCTTTTGGCCATGAAGTGGGCGTTTGAGGAGTGGCGCCATTGGCTCGAGGGGGCCAGACATCAGGTGGTGGTATTGACTGACCACAAAAATTTGATTTATCTTGAGACCGCCAGGCGCCTGAATCCTAGACAGGCGCGCTGGTCATTATTTTTTTCTCGGTTTAATTTTGTGGTATCGTACCTACCAGGTTCTAAGAATGTTAAGGCGGATGCCCTTTCTAGGAGTTTTGAGCCTGATTCACCTGGCAACTCTGACCCCACAGGTATTCTTAAGGAGGGAGTTATCTTGTCAGCTGTTTCTCCAGACCTGCGGCGGGCCTTGCAGGAGTTTCAGGCGGATAGACCGGATCGTTGTCCGCCTGATAGGCTGTTTGTTCCTGATGATTGGACCAGTAAAGTCATCTCTGAGGTGCATTCTTCTGCGTTGGCAGGTCATCCTGGAATTTTTGGTACCAGGGATTTGGTGGCAAGATCCTTCTGGTGGCCTTCCCTGTCACGAGATGTGCGAGGCTTTGTGCAGTCTTGTGACGTTTGTGCTCGGGCCAAGCCTTGTTGTTCTCGGGCTAGTGGATTATTGTTGCCCTTGCCTATTCCTAAGAGGCCTTGGACACACATCTCGATGGATTTTATTTCAGATCTGCCTGTTTCTCAGAAGATGTCTGTCATCTGGGTGGTGTGTGACCGTTTTTCTAAGATGGTTCATTTGGTTCCCCTGCCCAAATTGCCTTCTTCTTCCGAGTTGGTGCCCCTGTTTTTTCAAAATGTTGTTCGTTTGCATGGTATTCCTGAGAATATCGTTTCTGACAGAGGAACCCAATTTGTGTCTAGATTTTGGCGGGCATTTTGTGCTAGGATGGGCATAGATTTGTCTTTTTCGTCTGCTTTTCACCCTCAGACTAATGGCCAGACCGAGCGGACTAATCAGACCCTGGAGACATATCTGAGGTGTTTTGTGTCTGCTGACCAGGATGATTGGGTTGCTTTTTTGCCATTGGCGGAGTTCGCCCTCAATAATCGGGCCAGCTCTGCCACCTTGGTTTCCCCGTTTTTCTGTAATTCGGGGTTCCATCCTCGATTTTCCTCCGGTCAGATGGAATCCTCGGATTGTCCTGGAGTGGATGCGGTGGTGGAGAGATTGCATCATATCTGGGGGCAGGTGATGGACAATTTAAAGTTGTCCCAGGAGAAGACTCAGCTTTTTGCCAACCGTCACCGTCGTGTTGGTCCTCGGCTTTGTGTTGGAGATTTGGTGTGGTTGTCTTCTCGTTTTGTCCCTATGAGGGTCTCATCTCCTAAGTTTAAGCCTCGGTTCATCGGTCCGTATAAAATATTGGAGATTCTTAACCCTGTTTCCTTCCGTTTGGACCTCCCTGCATCCTTTTCTATTCATAACGTTTTTCATCGGTCGTTATTGCGCAGGTATGAGGCACCGGTTGTGCCTTCCGTTGAGCCTCCTGCTCCGGTGTTGGTTGAGGGTGAGTTGGAGTACGTTGTGGAAAAAATCCTAGACTCCCGTGTTTCCAGACGGAGACTCCAGTATCTGGTCAAGTGGAAGGGATACGGCCAGGAGGATAATTCTTGGGTCACTGCATCTGATGTTCATGCCTCTGATCTGGTTCGTGCCTTTCATAGGGCCCATCCTGATCGCCCTGGTGGTTCTGGTGAGGGTTCGGTGCCCCCTCCTTGAGGGGGGGGTACTGTTGTGAATTTGGATTCTGGGCTCCCCCGGTGGCTACTGGTGGAATTGAACTTGTGACATCATCTTCCCTGTTCACCTGTTCTGATTAGATCTGGGTGTCGCTATATAACCTGGCTTCTCTGTTAGATGCTTGCCGGTCAACAATGTTATCAGAAGCCTCTCTGTGCTTGTTCCTGCTCCCAGACATCTACTAGATAAGTTGGACATTCGTCCATGTTTTGTTTTTGTATTTTGGTTCCAGTTCACAGCTGCAGTTTCGTTACTGTGTCTGGAAAGCTCTTGTTGATCAGGAATTGCCACTCTGGTATTATGAGTTAATGCCAGAGTCCTAAAGTAATTTCTGGATGTGTTTTGTTAGGGTTTTCTACTGACCATGAAAGTATGCTTTCTGTCTTCTGCTATCTAGAAAGCGGACCTCAAATTTGCTAAAACTATTTTCCTGCTGCGTTTGTTGTTTCATCTCATATCACCGCCAATATATGTGGGGGGCTTCTGTCTCCTTTTGGGCATTTCTCTAGAGGTGAGTCAGGTCTTATATTTCCCTCTGCTAGCATTATTTAGTTCTCCGGCCGGCGCTGGGCATATAGGGATAAAAAGTAGGACATGCTACCTGGCTACTTCTAGATGATGCGGTAGGTTTAGTTCATGGTCAGTACAGTTACATCTTCCAAGAGCTTGTTCCTATAGAGGCTTATGCTAGTTCTCTGGCCATGGAGATCATGACAGCTATCCTCTGCAGCACCTGGGACACATGCTGAAGATGCCCTTCCCAGGTGTCGCAAAAGATAGCAATGTCATCCAGGTAGGCCTGAGCATGCCCCTGACATCCCTCTAGTAACTGGTTAACTATCCTTTGGAAGGTAGCCAGGGTATTCTTCATCCCAAATAGCATAATGATAAATTCATACAGGCCAAAATGGGTGCAGACTTCTCTTGAGCCTCTTTTGTGAGTGAGATCTGCTTGTATCCCTTGCTCAGATCGATGGTAGATATGAACCAAGATCCTCCTAATCTGTCTAGTAGTTTATCACCTGAGGGTTAGGGTAGGCACCTGTAATGCTGATCTTATTGAGTTGCCTATAGTCCACATAGAAGCGAGTACTCTTGTCTTTCTTGGGCATCAACAATACACTGGCTGCCCATGGGCTGTGAGAAGCAACTATGACCCCCATATTCAATATGTCATCCACCACAGCCCTCATCATTGCCAACAGTGGAGGTGTCACCTAGTAGGAGGGTTGTCTGATTGGAGTGGCTATTCTTGTATTGACATGATACTGGACCAGGGGTGTTATGACCCCAATGGCGAGGGTCTCAGAGGAACGTGGAAGTCTGCAGAATACAAAAATCCAGCTCATAGGGCAGTGGTAACTGGGTTGACCATATATCTACTCCTAACGCCAACACTAGAAGTAGCCGGGGATCATTCCTACGTTGATTCTAGATGACACGCTCCAGCCGGAGAATCTAGCTACCCCTAGTAGAGGAAAACAAAAGACCTTTCTTGCCTCCAGAGAAGGGGACCCCAAAGCTGGATAGAAGCCCCCCACAAATAATAACGGTGAGGTAAGAGGAAATGACAAACACAGAAATGAACCAGGTTTAGCACAGAGAGGCCCGCTTACTGATAGCAGAATAAAGAAAGGTAACTTATATGGTCAACAAAAACCCTATCAAAATCCACACTGGAAATTCAAGAACCCCCGAACCGTCTAACGGTCCGGGGGGAGATCACCAGCCCCCTAGAGCTTCCAGCAAAGGTCAGGATATAGATTTGGAACAAGCTGGACAAAAATACAAAACCAAAACAAATAGCAAAAAGCAAAAGGCAGACTTAGCTGATATAACTGGAACCAGGATCAGTAGACAAGAGCACAGCAGACTAGCTCTGATAACTACGTTGCCAGGCATTGAACTGAAGGTCTAGGGAGCTTATATAGCAACACCCCTAACTAACGACCCAGGTGCGGATAAAAGGAATGACAGAAAAACCAGAGTCAAAAAACTAGTAACCACTAGAGGGAGCAAAAAGCAAATTCACAACAGTACCCCCCCCTTAGTGAGGGGTCACCGAACCCTCACCACGACCACCAGGGCGATCAGGATGAGCGGCATGAAAGGCACGAACTAAATCGGCCGCATGAACATCAGAGGCGACCACCCAGGAATTATCCTCCTGACCATAGCCCTTCCACTTGACCAGGTACTGAAGCCTCCGCCTGGAGAGGCGAGAATCCAAGATCTTCTCCACCACGTACTCCAACTCGCCCTCAACCAACACCGGAGCAGGAGGCTCAGCAGAAGGAACTACAGGCACAATGTACCGCCGCAACAAGGACCTATGAAATACATTGTGAATAGCAAACGACACAGGAAGATCCAGACGAAAAGATACAGGATTAAGGATTTCCAATATCTTGTAAGGCCCAATAAAACGAGGTTTAAATTTGGGAGAGGAGACCTTCATAGGAACAAAGCGGGAAGAAAGCCATACCAAATCCCCAACGCGTAGTCGGGGACCCACACCGCGGCGGCGGTTGGCAAAGCGCTGAGCCCTCTCCTGTGACAACTTCAAGTTGTCCACCACATGATTCCAGATCCGCTGCAACCTATCTACCACAGAATCCACCCCAGGACAGTCAGAAGGCTCCACATGACCCGAAGAAAAGCGAGGATGGAAACCAGAGTTGCAGAAAAAAGGCGAAACCAAGGTGGCGGAACTAGCCCGATTATTAAGGGCAAACTCAGCCAACGGCAAGAATGTCACCCAATCGTCCTGATCAGCAGAGACAAAACACCTCAAATAAGCCTCCAAAGTCTGATTGGTTCGCTCCGTCTGTCCATTAGTCTGAGGATGGAAAGCAGACGAAAACGACAAATCAATGCCCATCCTACTACAAAAGGATCGCCAGAACCTAGAAACGAACTGGGATCCTCTGTCTGACACAATATTCTCAGGGATGCCGTGCAAACGAACCACGTTCTGGAAAAACACAGGAACCAGATCGGAAGAGGAAGGCAGCTTAGGCAAAGGAACCAAATGGACCATCTTGGAGAAGCGATCACATATCACCCAGATAACGGACATGCCCTGAGATAGCGGAAGATCAGAAATGAAATCCATGGAGATATGTGTCCAAGGTCTCTTCGGGACAGGCAAGGGCAAGAGCAAACCGCTGGCACGAGAACAGCAAGGCTTAGCTCGAGCACAAGTCCCACAGGACTGCACAAATGACCGCACATCCCTTGACAAGGAAGGCCACCAAAAGGACCTGGCCACCAGATCTCTGGTGCCAAAAATTCCCGGGTGACCTGCCAACACCGAGGAATGAACCTCGGAAATGACTCTGCTGGTCCATTTATCCGGGACAAACAGTCT
Organism: Ranitomeya variabilis; assembly: GCF_051348905.1. Taxonomy (NCBI): domain Eukaryota; kingdom Metazoa; phylum Chordata; class Amphibia; order Anura; family Dendrobatidae; genus Ranitomeya; species Ranitomeya variabilis. The sequence goes on along the minus strand of NC_135233.1, from coordinate 1,015,865,104 downwards.
GTCAGGTGGACAAGACTCAGGCCTATCAGCCTGAAATCTCTGCAACACACGTCGCAGATCCGGAGAAATAGCTGACAAGATAACTCCATCTTTAAGAATACCAACAGGATCAGCGACTCCAGGAGCATCAGGCACAAAGCTCCTAGAAAGAGCATCGGCCTTCACATTCTTTGAACCTGGTAAATACGAGACAACAAAATCAAAGCGGGAGAAAAACAATGACCAGCGGGCCTGTCTCGGATTAAGGCGTTTAGCAGACTCGAGATACATCAGATTTTTGTGATCAGTCAAGACCACCACACGATGCTTAGCACCCTCGAGCCAATGACGCCACTCCTCAAATGCCCATTTCATGGCCAACAACTCCCGATTGCCCACATCATAATTTCGCTCGGCAGGCGAAAACTTCCTGGAGAAAAAGGCACAAGGTTTCATAACAGAGCAACCAGGGCCTCTCTGCGACAAAACGGCCCCTGCTCCAATCTCTGAAGCATCCACCTCAACCTGAAAGGGAAGTGAGACATCGGGCTGGCACAAAACAGGCGCCGAAGTAAACCGGCGCTTCAACTCCTGGAAAGCCTCCACGGCAGCAGGAGCCCAGTTAGCTACATCGGAGCCCTTCTTGGTCATATCCGTCAACGGTTTCACAATGCTAGAAAAATTAGCGATAAAACGACGGTAGAAGTTAGCGAAACCCAAGAACTTCTGAAGACTCTTAACCGACGAGGGCTGAGTCCAATCAAGAATAGCTCGGACCTTGACTGGGTCCATCTCCACAGCAGAAGGGGAAAAAATGAACCCCAAAAAGGGAACCTTCTGTACACCAAAGAGACACTTTGAGCCCTTGACAAACAAAGAATTTTCACGCAAAATTTTAAAGACCAACCTGACCTGCTCCACATGCGAATCCCAATCATCAGAAAAAACCAAAATATCATCCAGATAAACAATCAAAAATTTATCCAGATACTTCCGGAAAATGTCATGCATAAAGGACTGAAAAACTGAAGGCGCATTGGAGAGCCCAAAAGGCATCACCAAGTACTCAAAATGACCTTCGGGCGTATTGAATGCGGTTTTCCATTCATCACCTTGCTTAATGCGCACAAGGTTGTACGCACCACGAAGGTCTATCTTGGTGAACCACTTGGCACCTTTAATCCGGGCAAACAAGTCAGACAACAGCGGTAAAGGATACTGAAATTTGACAGTGATCTTATTTAAAAGCCGATAATCAATACAAGGTCTCAAAGATCCGTCCTTTTTTGCCACAAAAAAGAATCCCGCACCAAGGGGGGAAGAAGACGGACGAATATGTCCTTTCTCCAGAGACTCCTTGATATATGAACGCATAGCGGTATGTTCAGGTACCGACAGATTAAACAGTCTTCCCTTAGGAAACTTACTGCCTGGGATCAAATCTATAGCACAGTCACAGTCCCTATGAGGAGGCAGTGCACTGGACTCAGACTCACTGAAGACATCCTGATAATCAGACAAATACTCCGGAACTTCCGAAGGCGTAGAAGAAGCAATAGACACAGGCAGGGAATCCCCATGAATACCACGACAGCCCCAACTTGAGACTGACATAGCCTTCCAGTCCAGGACTGGATTATGGGTCTGTAACCATGGCAGCCCTAAAACAACCAAATCATGCATTTTATGTAAAACCAGGAAACGTATCACCTCGCGGTGTTCAGGAGTCATGCACATGATAACCTGTGTCCAATACTGCGGTTTATTTGCTGCCAATGGCGTAGCATCAATACCCCTAAGAGGAATAGGATTTTCTAATGGTTCAAGAGTAAAACCACAGTGCTTAGCAAATGACAGATCCATAAGACTCAGGGCAGCACCTGAATCTACAAACGCCATGACAGGATAAGACGACAGTGAGCAAATCAAAGTTACAGACAGAATAAATTTAGGTTGCAAATTACCAACGGTGACAGGACTAACAACCTTAGCTATACGTTTAGAGCATGCTGAGATAACATGTGTAGAATCACCACAGTAGTAGCACAAGCCATTCCGGCGTCTATGAATTTTCCGCTCATTTCTAGTCAGGATTCTATCACATTGCATTAAATCAGGTGTCTGTTCAGACAACACCATGAGGGAATTTGCGGTTTTTCTATCACATTGCACCGAATTAGGTGTCTGTTCAGACAACACCATGAGGGAATTTGCGGTTTTGCGCTCCCGCAACCGCCGGTCAATTTGAATAGCCAGTGCCATAGTATCATTGAGACCTGTGGGAATGGGAAAACCCACCATAACATTCTTAATGGCTTCAGATAGGCCATTTCTAAAATTAGCGGCCAGTGCACACTCGTTCCAATGTGTCAGCATGGACCATTTCCGAAATTTTTGGCAATACACTTCAGCCTCGTCCTGCCCCTGAGACATAGCCAGCAAGGCCTTTTCTGCCTGAATCTCAAGATTGGGTTCCTCATAAAGTAAACCGAGCGCCAGAAAAAACGCATCAATATCAGCCAATGCCGGATCTCCTGGCGCCAGCGAAAAAGCCCAATCCTGAGGGTCGCCCCGTAAGAACGAAATAACTATTTTTACTTGCTGAGCAGAGTCTCCAGATGAACAGGGTCTCAGGGACAAAAACAATTTACAATTATTCACAAAATTCCTAAACTTAAACCTGTCTCCGGAAAACAGTTCAGGAATCGGTATTTTAGGTTCTGACCTAGGATTTCTGATAACATAGTCTTGTATGCCCTGCACACGAGTAGCCAGCTGGTCCACACTTGTAATCAAGGTCTGGACATTCATGTCTGCAGCAAGCATAGCCACTCTGAGGTAAAGGGGAAGAAGAAAGAAAAAAAAAAAAACTCAGAATCTTCTTTCTTATAATCCCTCTTCTGCAACGCATTAAACATTTAATACTGGCCTGGCAAACTGTTATGACCCCAATGGCGAGGGTCTCAGAGGAACGTGGAAGTCTGCAGAATACAAAAATCCAGCTCATAGGGCAGTGGTAACTGGGTTGACCATATATCTACTCCTAACGCCAACACTAGAAGTAGCCGGGGATCATTCCTACGTTGATTCTAGATGACACGCTCCAGCCGGAGAATCTAGCTACCCCTAGTAGAGGAAAACAAAAGACCTTTCTTGCCTCCAGAGAAGGGGACCCCAAAGCTGGATAGAAGCCCCCCACAAATAATAACGGTGAGGTAAGAGGAAATGACAAACACAGAAATGAACCAGGTTTAGCACAGAGAGGCCCGCATACTGATAGCAGAATAAAGAAAGGTAACTTATATGGTCAACAAAAACCCTATCAAAATCCACACTGGAAATTCAAGAACCCCCGAACCGTCTAACGGTCCGGGGGGAGAACACCAGCCCCCTAGAGCTTCCAGCAAAGGTCAGGATATAGATTTGGAACAAGCTGGACAAAAATACAAAACCAAAACAAATAGCAAAAAGCAAAAGGCAGACTTAGCTGATATAACTGGAACCAGGATCAGTAGACAAGAGCACAGCAGACTAGCTCTGATAACTACGTTGCCAGGCATTGAACTGAAGGTCTAGGGAGCTTATATAGCAACACCCCTAACTAACGACCCAGGTGCGGATAAAAGGAATGACAGAAAAACCAGAGTCAAAAAACTAGTAACCACTAGAGGGAGCAAAAAGCAAATTCACAACACAGGGGTGTTTGACCAGGTTGACTCGTAAACAGAGCGCCATATGTTCTGTGATGGATCAAGCTGCTCCTCCAACAGGACGTCTGTTACAAAAGGAACAAAAGTAAAGACTCAAGCTTGTTTCAACTCCAAAAGGCAATACTAAAGCAGCAAAGTGACCAAGAAACACCCCTGGTGGTGTATGGATGTATGGAAATATACAGCAAAGGAAAGATTATATATATATATATATATATATATATATATATATATATATATATATATACATATATATATATATATATATATATAACACCCCAGGTTCCTGGTTGTTACAATAGCATTGCTTTTCTTACAAGGAGAGCGATGTAATGCTTGGAAGCGAAGAAAGATCTCTTTTAGCAAGTAATCACAAACATTCAACATGTCCTTACTCCAGGCCAGAAGGGGGAGCTCTGAACCTGTTTAAGGGGAGCTTCCCTAGATATAGATATATATTCTGGTCTGGAGGAGTAGTCATTCAGTGTGTGAGAGGAGTCAGTGAGTGCCAGACAGCAAAATGGAGCATTCTGAGGCAGAGAGTCTGAGAGAGAGAAAGAGAGGGGCCATTCAGCCAGTTGAGGGGTAACTTTTCCCTGTCAGGAAGTAGCAGCCATCCAGAGCAACCCTGGCAAAGGAAATAGACAGTTTCTAAATGATTCCAATGATTGCAGAAAGTTCAAAATGACTGTTAAAGTTTAAAAGTTCATTTGTTTGAAAAAGACACTGAGGCCATGGACAATGAATGGTCCACAAACTGTCATGTAAATAGTTGGCAACTCTTTAGGTGCTTTCTACTGGTTTTACATAAGGCCAAAGAAGATACTGTTCATTATTTTGCACTAAAAAGTTCATTTGTCTTAAAGTGACCTGAAGAAAAAAACGTTTGGCGTGGCCGAAGACCAGGTCTGGATGCTTATGCCTTGCAGCCCGCCCTAGGTCTAGGTTGGGAGTTTAGAATGGGTTCCCCCGCATCAATGCATTGTTGCTGTTGTTAGTGAGAAAGATCTCATAGTTTACTAAATAAGACTGTTGCTATAATGCTATTGAATGTTTGCACTTTTATATGCTGCACTACCTCAGTGTAGAAGAATGTTGACTCTGTTGCACTTTATTAAAGTGATAGTGTTTGATATCGTTAGAGAAGTTAGCCAGTATTGTAGTTTAAATGTCAGATAGTTAAAATATGCATAGATAATATTGAGTGTTACGGAGAGAGTTTAAAAGATGATGTTTTGCACTTCAGCGTAAGAAGAGTTCTAAAGATAGTATAACTGAAAAGGGTAATCGTTATTTAATATTTAATGTGAAAGAAAGTTCTATATTAGAAAAGTTATTTTTTACTTTGTTTTAAAATTTGTAACGTTAAAAGCATAATTACTTCCTGTAAAGGGAAGCAAAAGTTTTTATAACCTGTTGATATGCATATCTAAAATGTTTTGCAAATGCCTTTATCTAACCTGTGGCTGTTGTTTTCCCAGTCTGGGAGTACTGGATTTAAGAGGGGGGAGTGTGACACCCCAAGTTCCTGGTTGTTACAATAGCATTGTTTTCCTTACTGGGAGAGTGATTTCCAGCTTGGAAGCAAGGAAGGATCTCTTTTAGCAGGTAATCAAAAACATGCAACATGTTCTTACTCCAGGCCAGAAGGGAGCGCTCTGAACCTGGTTTAAAGGGAGCTTCCCTAGATATAGATATATATTCTGGTCTGGAGGAGTGGTGAGTCAGTGTGTGAGAGGAGTCAGTGAGTACCAGACAGCAAACTGAGGCAGAGAGTCTGAGAGAGAGAAAATGAGGGGCCGTGCAGCCACGTGTGGTGCTGCAGCTACTGAAAGGAAAGGAAAGAACAGAACAAGTTGTAGAGAGCATGGAGGATGAAAAGAAGCACAGAAGAAGTAAGGAGCTGGAGGAGAGCTGCGAGTGGGCTCTCTCCAAGCTGAAGCACAGATACCTGTAGCCGGAAGACCAAGGTTGTACTTTAAGTCTCACAGCAGAAACCGGTGGACTGCTGAACTTCAAGTCACCTGTCCACCCTAACACCTGAAGACACAGTAGCACGGAGAGCCCGGGTCGTGATAGAGATCCAGTAAAAAGGCTCAAGCTACTTGTCATACGGGTCAGTGTCCTACCTGCAAGGAGGACAGAGAGAAAACATGAGGACCTTGTGAGAGGCCTAAGGCAGCAAGGGACTACAACATGCGCTAGAAGGAAGGCTTCTAACCCCACCTGGTAAGGGGCATTCCTGTTGTGAATTCTATTTTTGGGCTCCCTCTAGTGGTCACAAGTGGTACTGTGTAGTGTTGTCTTTCTGCAGGTTGGCTGCATCAGCTGGTTCGTTATCCTTGGTTGGTTTCCTATTTAGCTCACCTGGAGACTCATTTCCTTGCCTGCTATCAATGTATTCAGTGCTCTTCAGATTCCTTGTGTCTACCTTGCTCCCAGTCAGGTCCTGCGTGCTAATGCTTTATTTGTGAAGGGCTCAAAATGCCTCTTCGGAGTACAGAAGGTCTCCTTTTTGGGTTTTATTTTTTCTCCTTCTACTGTGGAGATGGACCCAGTCAAGGTCCAGGCTATTCATGACTGGACTCAGCCCACGTCTGTTAAGAGTCTTCAGAAGTTCTTGGGTTTTGCTAATTTTTACCGTTGTTTCATCGCTAATTTTTCTAGCGTGGTTAAACCTTTGACGGATTTGACCAAGAAGGGTTCTGATGTGACTAATTGGTCTCCTGCGGCCGTGGAGGCCATTCGGGAGCTGAAGCACTGGTTTTCTTCAGCTCCAGTCTTATGTCAGCCAGATGTCTCTCTCCCCTTCCAGGTCGAGGTTGATGCTTCTGAGATTGGAGCAGGGGCTGTTTTGTCGCAGAGAAGCTCTGATGGCTCTGTGATGAAGCCATGTGCTTTCTTTTCAAGAAAGTTTTCGCCTGCCGAGCGGAATTATGATGTTGGTAATCGGGAGTTGTTGGCTATGAAGTGGGCATTTGAGGAGTGCCGACATTGGCTCGAAGGAGCTAAACATCGTGTGGTGGTCTTGACTGATCACAAAAATCTGATTTACCTTGAATCTGCCAAGCGCCTGAATCCTAGACAGGCTCGTTGGTCGTTGTTTTTCTCCCTCGTTTCAACTTCGTGGTCTCATACCTGCCTGGTTCGAAGAACATGAAAGCTGATGCACTTTCTAGGAGTTTTGTGCCTGACTCTTCGGGAGTTTCTGAGCCGGTTGGTATTCTCAGAGAGGGAGTGATTTTGTCTGCCATTTCCCCAGATTTGCGACGAGTGCTGCAGAAATTTCAGGCGGATAGACCTGACCGTTGTCCACCAGAGAGACTGTTTGTCCCGGATAGATGGACCAGCAGAGTTATTTCCGAGATTCATTCTTCGGTGTTTGCGGGTCATCCTGGGATTTTTGGTACCAGAGATTTGGTGGCTAGGTCCTTCTGGTGGCCTTCCTTGTCGCGGGATGTGCGTTCCTTTGTGCAGTCTTGTGGGATTTGTGCTCGGGCTAAGCCTTGCTGTTCTCGTGCCAGTGGTTTGCTTTTGCCTTTGCCTGTTCCGAAAAGGCCTTGGACGCACATTTCCATGGATTTTATTTTGGATCTTCCAGTCTCTCAGAGAATGTCGGTCATCTGGGTGGTGTGTGACCGTTTTTCCAAGATGGTCCATTTGGTGCCCTTGCCTAAGTTGCCTTCTTCCTCCGATTTGGTTCCTCTATTTTTTCAGAATGTGGTTCGCTTGCTCGGCATTCCTGAGAATATTGTGTCTGATAGAGGATCCCAGTTTGTGTCCAGGTTTTGGCGGACTTTTTGTGCTAAGATGGGCATTGATTTGTCTTTTTCGTCGGCCTTCCATCCTAAGACTAATGGCCAAACCAAGCGAACTAATCAGACGTTGGAAACTTATTTGAGATGTTTTGTTTCTGCTGATCAGGATGATTGGGTGACTTTTTGCCCTTAATAATCGGGCTAGTTCTGCTACTTTGGTTTCGCCTTTTTTCTGCAATTCTGGTTTCCATCCTCGTTTTTCCTCGGGTCAGGTTGAGCCTTCTGACTGTCCTGGGGTGGATTCTGTGGTGGATAGGTTGCAGCAGATTTGGAACCATGTGGTGGACAATTTGAGGATGTCACAGGAGAAGGCTCAGCGCTTTGCCAACCGCCGCCGCGGTGTGGGTCCCCGACTTCGTGTTGGGGATTTGGTGTGGCTGTCTTCTCGGTATGTTCCTATGAAGGTCTCCTCTCCTAAATTCAAGCCTCGCTTCATCGGTCCTTATAAGATCTTGGAAATCCTTAACCCGGTGTCTTTTCGTTTGGATCTCCCAGCATCGTTTGCCATTCATAATGTGTTCCATAGGTCTTTGTTGCGGAGGTATGTGGTACCTGTGGTTCCTTCTGTTGAGCCTCCTGCTCCGGTGCTGGTCGAGGGCGAATTGGAGTACGTGGTGGAGAAGATTTTGGATTCTCGTATCTCTAGATGGAGGCTTCAGTATTTGGTTAAGTGGAAGGGCTAGGGTCAGGAGGATAATTCTTGGGTTGTCGCCTCTGATGTTCATGCGGCCGATTTGGTTTGTGCCTTCCACGCGGCTCATCCTGATTGCCCTGGGGGTCTCGATGAGGGTTTGGTGACCCCTCCTCAAAGGGGGGGTACTGTTGTGAATTCTATTTTTGGGCTCCCTCTAGTGGTCACAAGCGGCACTGTGTAGTGTTGTCTTTCTGCAGGTTGGCTGCATCAGCTGGTTCGTTATCCTCGGTTGGTTTCCTATTTAGCTCACCTGGAGACTCAGTTCCTTGCCTGCTATCAATGTATTCAGTGCTCTTCAGATTCCTTGTGTCTACCTTGCTCCCAGTCTCTCCAAGACAAGCTAAGTTTTTGTTTGATCATTTTTTGATTATCAGTGTTCATTATGTTTTTTAGTCCAGCTCGCTAAAATGTGATTTCCTTGCTTGCTGGTTGCTCTAGGGGACTGAGTTTCTCCCCCCACACCGTTAGTTGGTGTGGGGGTTCTTGAAATCTCAGAGTGGATATTTTGTAAGGGTTTTTTACTGACCGCATAGATTCCCTTTTCTATTTTCTGCTATCTAGTATTAGTGGGCCTCATTTGCTGAATCTGCTTTCACCCCTGTGTATGTGCCTTCCTCTTACCTCACCGTTATTATCTGTTGGGGGCTTCTATATCTTTGGGGATTATTTCTCTGGAGGCAAGAGAGGTCTTTTCTTTCTCTCTAGGGGTAGTTAGTTCCTCAGGCTGGCTTGAGATGTCTAGGATTTTTAGGCACGTTCACCAGCTACTTCTAGTGTGTTTGGATAGGTTCAGATTTGCGGTCAGTCCAGTTTGCCACCTCCCTAGAGCTTGTCCTATGTTTGTTACTTAGCTGGAGTAATTTGTGATCCTCAACCACTAAGGATCATAACAGATTCCCAACTCACTTCCAAGCCTGCCGGACCATATCAGCACCTGTGATCCGGTACCCTTGACTGTGGCTGCCTGAATCCTACAGTAAAGAGGTAAAGAGACTGCAACTTGTGTCCTCCGTTTCTTGCTACACCATCTACCTTCTTTATCTATACACCGGGAGCCCTGGGGACCCAGCTTCACCTGTGGGAAGCTATACCATCCCTGCTGCCACAACATCACCCCAGCCCCTTCATGACCTTGGGATTTTACGTTTTTCCGTGTTCGTTTTTCGCTCCCCTCTTTCCCAGAGCCATAATTTTTCTGTCAATTTGGCCATGTGAGGGCTTATTTTTTGCGGGACGAGTTGTACTTTTGAACAACATCATTGGTTTTACCATGTCATGTACTAGAAAACGGGAAAAAAATTCCAAGTGCAGTGAAATTGCAAAAAAAGTGCAGTCCCACACTTGTTTTTTGTTTGGCTTTTTTGCTAGGTTCACTAAAACTGACCTGCCATTATGATTCTCCAGGTCAGTACAAGTTCATAGACACCTAACATGACTAGGTTATTTTTTATCTAAGTGGTGAAAAAAAATTCCAAACTTTGCTAAAAAAAAAATAAATTGCGCCATTTTCCGATACTCGTAGCGTCTCCATTTTTCATGATCTGGGGTCGGTTGAGGGCTTATTTTTTGCGTGCCGAGCTGGCGTTTTTAATGATACCATTTCAGTGCAGATACGTTCTTTTGGTCGCCTGTTATTGCATTTTAATGCAACGTCGTGGCGATCAAAAAAATGTAATTCTGGCGTTTCTAATTTTTTTCTCGCTACGCCATTTAGCGATCAGGTTAATGCTTTTTTTTATTGATAGATCGGGTGATTCTGAACGCGGTGATACCAAATATTTGTAGGTTTGATTTTTATTTTATTGATTTATTTTGATTGGGGCGAAAGGGGGGTGATTTAAACTTTTATATATTTTTTATTTTTTTCACATTTTTTTTACATTTTTTTTTACTTTTGCCATGCTTCTATAGCCTCCATGGGAGGCTAGAAGCAGGCACAACGCGATCGGCTCTGCTACATAGCAGCGATCTGATGTTCGCTGCTATGTAGCAGAAATGCAGGTGTGCTGTGAGCGCCGACCACAGGGTGGCGCTCACAGCTATCCGGGATCAGTAACCATAGAGGTCTCAAGGACCTTTATGGTTACAATGTAGAAGCATCACCGACCTACGATCATGTGACGGGGGTCGGCGATGCGCTCATTTCCGGCCGCCCGGCCGGGAGAGCCGGTTAAATGCCGCTGTCTGCGTCTGACAGCGGCATTTAACTATTTAATTACGGGCACATGTCAGCTGTTCAAAACAGCTGACATGTCCCGGCTTTGATGCGAGCTCACCACCGGAGCCCGCATCAAAGCGGGGCTTCTGACCTCGGACGTACTATCCTGTCCGAGGTCAGAAAGGGGTTAAGCAGCGTCGGTCACCTCTGACCGAATACCACCGGTGGCGTTACGAACACAAACTTTATTTCCCATTTCAAATCCCCTTTTACATGGGCACCCAGGGCTACGGACCGGTTCGCTGCCACCGTGACATATCCCTTTAAGTATCGGACCCAGTACCGAGTACCCCGCCCGAGTACCCGGGCGTTCCATATATATATATATATATATATATATATATATATATATATATATATATATATATATATATATACACACATACAGTGGGGCAAAAAAGTATTTAGTCAGTCAGCAATAGTGCAAGTTCCACCACTTAAAAAGATGAGAGGCGTCTGTAATTTACATCATAGGTAGACCTCAACTATGGGAGACAAACTGAGAAAAAAAAATCCAGAAAATCACATTGTCTGTTTTTTTATCATTTTATTTGCATATTCTGGTGGAAAATAAGTATTTGGTCAGAAACAAACAATCAAGATTTCTGGTTCTCACAGACCTGTAACTTCTTCTTTAAGAGTCTCCTCTTTCCTCCACTCATTACCTGTAGTAATGGCACCTGTTTGAACTTGTTATCAATATAAAAAGACACCTGTGCACACCCTCAAACAGTCTGACTCCAAACTCCACTATGGTGAAGACCAAAGAGCTGTCAAAGGACACCAGAAACAAAATTGTAGCCCTGCACCAGGCTGGGAAGACTGAATCTGCAATAGCCAACTAGCTTGGAGTGAAGAAATCAACAGTGGGAGCAATAATTAGAAAATGGAAGACATTCAAGACCACTGATAATCTCCCTCGATCTGGGGCTCCACGCAAAATCCCACCCTGTGGGGTCAGAATGATCACAAGAACGGTGAGCAAAAATCCCAGAACCACGCGGGGGGACCTAGTGAATGAACTGCAGAGAGCTGGGACCAATGTAACAAGGCCTACCATAAGTAACACACTACGCCACCATGGACTCAGATCCTGCAGTGCCAGACGTGTCCCACTGCTTAAGCCAGTATGCAGCGCCCCAGAGTCCTGGTCGTTGCAGTAGCATGGTTCAGCCACTAAGGGGGGGCCATGCTGCGTTCGATGGCACGGAAGGAGTTCTCTGAGCAGGTATCACAGTCACCAATACATTTCACAGCTGGGCCTCCGGGGGGAGCTAAGGGTGCTATTCATTAGGCCACTCCCCACCATAGTGGGTAAACTGGGGGTCAGGCAGGAAGTTAGAGAGAACGCTGACGGGATTGAACGGAGCAACACCTGGTGGCAGAGGGTGTTGTGAAGGGAGAGACTGTAGGGTCTCTGCCAGGGGTGGGATCCTGGCAGAGGCTTGGCATGGAAAGAACGTAAAGGGACCGTGCTTGCTCAGCATAGCGGCGGTGCCCAAGGAAGGACTAAGAAGCGAGATAGATTGTGCTGAGTGAGAAACGAAATCAAGCGAAAGGAGATACCAGTGAGGGTTGTGCTGAAAGAGGCAGCACCTTACTGAGGCGCACTACCGGTGGCCGGAACGCCGAGGAGGTAAAGAGTTTCAAGCCATACCTCAGACCTACGGCAGGGCAGTTAGCTTGAGGCGGACTGTCTCACGCATCACCCAGGAAGGCAAAGGGGGGTACCAACAGGAGAGGGGCGCAGATAGAGTCCCGGAAGATCTCCGAGCCTCCCCGTCATACGGGTGCGTTCCTACCATAGTATCTGGAGGGACGAGGAAGATCATTGCGAATTAAGTTGTTGTGAGGGAACACGAGAAACAGACACAACAGTTATGGGGTACTTTCCGTAAGCACAGCAGGGAAGGACTGCAACACATAGCGCTAGAAGGAAGGCACCGATTTCCACCTGCAAGGAGAGCTCTGGAAGTGCCATTGGACCGGCCGGACTTGCGCAGCCTGGTGAGCCGTATTCCGGACTGAGGACCCAGAGAGCTTCAGTAAAGAGGTAAAGAGACTGCAACCTGGTGTCCTCGTTATTTACCGCGACCTGCACCCCACAACTGCACCGCTACAACATCACTTATTGCACCGGACGTCCCCCACTGACAGACAGGGCCACGGACCGGGTCTAGCCACCGTGACAACCCCAGGACTGAGACCTAGAGGCCCGGCTCCGGGTACCCCTCGGCCCTGCGGCGGTGTGGGGGCGCTCCAACTACATGTCCAGGCCCGTCTGAAGTTTGCTAGAGAGCAGTTGGATGATCCAGAGGAGTTTTGGGAGAATGTCCTATGGTCTGATGAAACCAAACTGGAACTGTTTGGTAGAAACACAACTTGTCGTGTTTGGAGGAAAAAGAATACTGAGTTGCATCCATCCAACACCATACCTACTGTAAAGCATGGTGGTGGAAACATCATGCTTTGGGGCTGTTTCTCTGCAAAGGGGCCAGGACGACTGATCCGGGTACATGAAAGAATGAATGGGGCCATGTATCGTGAGATTTTGAGTGCAAACCTCCTTCCATCAGCAAGGGCATTGAAGATGAAACGTGGCTGGGTCTTTCAACATGACAATGATCCAAAGCACACCGCCAGGGCAACGAAGGAGTGGCTTCGTAAGAAGCATTTCAAGGTCCTGGAGTGGCCTAGCCAGTCTCCAGATCTCAACCCTATAGAAAACCTTTGGAGGGAGTTGAAAGTCCGTGTTGCCAAGCGAAAAGCCAAAAACATCACTGCTCTAGAGGAGATCTGCATGGAGGAATGGGCCAACATACCAACAACAGTGTGTGGCAACCTTGTGAAGACTTACAGAAAACGTTTGACCTCTGTCATTGCCAACAAAGGATATATTACAAAGTATTGAGATGAAATTTTGTTTCTGACCAAATACTTATTTTCCACCAGAATATGCAAATAAAATGATAAAAAAACAGACAATGTGATTTTCTGGATTTTTTTTTCTCAGTTTGTCTCCCATAGTTGAGGTCTACCTATGATGTAAATTACAGACGCCTCTCATCTTTTTAAGTGGTGGAACTTGCACTATTGCTGACTGACTAAATACTTTATTGCCCCACTGTATATACATTTTGCAGTGGTCTCTTAATTTTTTCCAGAGCTCTATATGTATGTATATACTGTATATATATATATATATATATATATATATATATATATACATATATATATATATATATATATATATATATATATATATATATATATATATATATATATATACAGTATGCATATGGGTGAGGGCACCAAAGACAACAGACATCTGAGATTAAAAAGCTACTAAAAAAAAGTGAAAATTGTACCTCCAACAGTTGGTGTCAACTTGGTACAATGGATAAATGACTAAACATGCCAAACATGGGCTATGATTTAAAAGTAAGAAAAGACTAAAAACCAACTAGGTTGTAAATGGTATAGCAAACTGAGTGATGGTGAAATAAATCACTTCATCTCCGAAAGGGAAGTGCAGACCTTTATGGTTACCGTACTAAGGAGTGTGACATCACCTGCTACTTGCTTCCATCCACAGTCCAGCAGAAGCACCTAGTGAACCTCCGGCCAGGACTCCTTGGAAGCTTTTACCGAGCTCCATGCCTGTCTGGTTCCAACCTTGCACTGCTCCTTAAGGAGTCATCGCAGCTGCAGTGAACACATATGGACTTTTTCACAGCTCCTTTTACAGGACTTTCATCACAGCAGTGAGTGTTTAGAGACATTGTGTTCCCTCTTTGAGATATTGCTATATTTGCTATTAGCAACAGTATTGTGCACAGCAGGTTACGGGCATCAATTGTTCCATTTGGTGCTTGCAATTGAGGTTCAACTTAATTCAACATCTATATTTTCAGCATCCATGCATCAAGATATGCTTGACAACTCTCTATTTAATCCAGTTGTACACCAAACAGGTTGTTTATTTTTTTCACCTTCACTCAATTTGCTATACCATTTACAACCTAGTTGGTTTATAGTCCTTTTCTACTTTTAAATCATAGCCTATGTTGGAACTTTTTTGTTCACTTATCCATTGTATCAAGTTGGCACTAACTGTTGCAGGTACACCACAAGTCAGCTAGCAACTGTATTTTCATTAATTTTTCACTATATATGTGTATGTATTTTCCTTTATGTGCAAAATGCTGTATATTTCCATATAGCACAGTGACATATATATATTTTTTTATCATAGGACATCAGATACCCTCATTCCCATTTTGAATTCCACCAATAAGTCCGAGATCTGGTCCATATATCTGTCATCAAAGGGAGACAACAAACTGCTAAGTTGGTAACTTCCCTTTCTTCACAAGCTTTTAGCCTGTTGACATGATAGGTCTGTTGAAACTGCTCGATCCAAGGCCATGGTATAGTCAGTCTCCCCAAATTTTCTGGTGATGGTGAACAGACACCTTTACATGGCTTGCAGCTTCTTTTTGCGTACTGGTACTAGTACTAGAAACTTCTGTTCACAGGTAAATTCTCGGAGTCTGGCAGCACGGTTGCAACACTGTCATTGCCTTTCCTGAGATACTTCTAAATTCCCAGGGGCCATGGCAATAAGGTACCTCATCTTATCCTTAAACTTTTGGATATACTCCAGAATAAGAACCTCTTCTGTGGGGTAAGTGTCCTCTAAACTCTCTCATACTAGCTCCAAAGGCCCTCGTATTTTTCGGTCATACAGCAATTCAAAACGAGAGAACCAGGTAGAATCCCGCAGCACCTCATGGTATGCGAGCAGGTGCTGCTGCAGATTTTTCTCCCAGCCTTCCCCCTCCGGCTCCACATACCATCTAATGAGCTGCTTGAGTGTTCAGTTGAAATGCTCATACAACCTGTTAATTTTTGGTGGCAAGGGGTGGTGCGAATACCCCATGTTTCTCCCAGAGGGTCTGAATCAGCTGGCTTTGCAACTGAGTTCCCTGGTCAGTCAATACCTCCTGCGGAAACCCAACTCGACTAAAAATGTCCAGTAGAGCTTGAGCCACATGCTCTGCATATATGGATGACTGGTCAATGGCCTCCAGGTAGCAGGTGGCAGTCAACCAGTGGCTGGGGACAGGATAGGGGCTCACTAAATCAATTGCAACCATTTGGAAAAGTTCACCTATTAGGGGCATGAATTGGAGTGGGCACAACAGGGTTCTACCCCATTCGTTGACAAACTGAGGTATTCCCTCAGTATTTCTCCGGAGTGACTCTTGGCCAAAAGAAAATGCGCAGCAGATGGACCCAGATCT
The DNA here is from genome assembly GCF_051348905.1 of Ranitomeya variabilis. Classification (NCBI taxonomy): domain Eukaryota; kingdom Metazoa; phylum Chordata; class Amphibia; order Anura; family Dendrobatidae; genus Ranitomeya; species Ranitomeya variabilis. The sequence goes on along the minus strand of NC_135233.1, from coordinate 1,015,849,379 downwards.
TTTTGACCCTCATGTGCCCAGCTGCAGGGACGTCATGGACCAAGCGCAGTAGTTGGGGTCGGTACTGATGGTGTACCACGAGCTGATGGACAGGGTTTCTCTCGGCAGGATGTGGGCTTTTCCCAGATTTACTGTCCATTCTCCCATCTATACATCTCCACCTCATTTCTTTCCCCAGGTCAAGCAGCCGTGCGGCGGGCAAGCTTTATGGTGGGTTCAGTGAGTTGATCTTCCCTAGACTCCTTGCAATCTATATCCCCCCAGTCAATGGCCACAGTCTTGTCAGGTGTACTCACAGCCGCTGGCTCAAAGGAGGCAGATGGAGACTTTGAGTGTGGCTTATCCTTGGGATGGGTGGCAGAAGGATCCACATCACAGTGTTGCTTGGCATGGCTGCGCATGATGACTGTGAAAACTTGGCTGGACAGTCCTCACCCTAGATTCTTACTTAAAATAACATTTTATAATAATAATAATAGTCCTGCTTGAGTGACTGATGGCCACTCGAATCTTTAGTGGAAGAATCTTCTGGGGTTGGTAGGCATATTGGGTGTAGTTGGGTTGGTTGGCTGTAAACTCATTGCCCAATCAATCAATTTCTGGGGAAAATTTTCTCCATAAGGTACTTGAGCACAATCATGCCCAAAAAGGCAGCAGCAGAGTGGGCAGTCCTCTAATTGTCCCAATCTGGATTCTTCAAAATGTTTCTGAGGGTTTAGCAATGGTCAATAGAGCAGATATGTATTGTTCCAGCTGGAGCCATAGTCCCCTAAGCTGACATCCTGCAGAATGTTCCTGGCTGTGGTTTTGTAAAGTCTTTGGACTCTCCTTTATATAGTTCACAACTGTTGTCCTTCAAGCCATAATCCAGTGATACAGAGGAAGGTGTGATGAGATTAACTCACTTGTTTGAGTATTTAATCAATCTGCATAGTTCTTTCTTCACAGTTTTGCAAGTCAGAAAGCCACAGAACCCATACACAATGGTCAATCAACATATTAAGCAAACATCCATGGTTCAATGACCCTGCCTTGCAAAGATAGCAGACAATAAGTTACAATAAACATCGACTGAAAAGCCAACATAAAGATAATAGTCAATTTCTCTGTGCCTACTGAATTTATGTCTGGCATCATTAAGAAGAAATGCTTTGTAGTTACACCTGGGTTTCCGGATGTGTGCAGGCCTTTATTTTTGCGGCCCTCTCCTATTCAGCAAGATGCTGGCTTTTTTACTGAATTCATGAGGAGCAAATTACAAAAAATCTGTATTTTCCAGAATGCAGAATAAAGTCACCCATCTCTAGGTCTAGGAGATCTATTTAATGTATGCAGTTTGGTATTTAAAACCTGGTAATAGATCTGCTTTATGTTCCTGTAGAGGAAATTAGGCAATGCATAGTACCCATTGAAATCAAATGGCTCTTCATGATATGCATGGATGAGCTGCATATCTTCAGAAAGGCAGGGGAATAACATTTCATGTTCTTAAATACCGACATCAAACTTCCAAAGAACCTGTGAAAAATCTGGAGACATTAGATTCTTGTGACATGTTAAGGGGGTACTCTGTGCATGATATGTTTTAGGCAGCTAGTATGTCTTTTTAATTTGACACATTAGAGGTCGATAAGCAGGCCAACTAAGGTCACAGATCAAATGCGTGTGGTAGCCCAGTTACTGCAAATCTGTGCGAGTTAGTGCAGTAAGAGATTCTGTGGTTGGAGTTGCTAAGAGTAGTGACACTAAAATCTGACCGTTGCACACCACTTTTTGTGTTTAGATGTATTTAAGAAGACAATGTTATGTTACAAATTATTTTCATATGATACAGAATATAACATGCTGTTTTCCTGCATCCACCAACAGAGCTGAGGAGCCTATGGAATACTGCATCATTATTGAGTTTAATGATGAACAGTAGGCAAGAAGCTCCCATGAATTCTGTAATAATGGCCTTCTGTAGCATTTTAAAATAAATATTGGGGTGGGATAATGGTCACAGACGTACGGTACATACTTGCCCTTTTTTGTTGGGTTCTACTTTCTCCTACTTATAATACAACATGACATACAGGTAAGGCATCACAAAATATATCTTAGGTAGGTAGATTCAAGTAAAGCTTTTCTTTGTCACTGAAATAGTTAATAAAGAAATAAATATTGCTAATTATGAATGATTAAGGCTGTCTAATTAACTAATTCCTAATTACAGACAATCCAGAATATATGTCGCTCTTTTAGATAACTGACTGCAAAGGTATCTTATCAACAGAACAGCCAGTTCTTCAGATTTACCTACTTAATAGCCATTATTTTTCTTGCTAATTGGTTATGAGAACGAACGTGTTTAGAAATGAATGGTCTTAATTGTGCCCCCTCACAGATGGTGCATTCTGGGCTGGTTCCTGGCATTTGCTAGATGATGGGAAGGTCGCATGGAGCCATCAATCTTTGGGGTGCAAAACATTTATCTGAAATGATGAGGGGAATACTCAATGCTAAAGAGATACTTGTTATGCGGCCATTATATACTTACAAGGAGCTGAAGCTTAGGAACTTTGTGTATGACAGAAAAATAGAAAGTGAAAATGTAGAAGAGATTGAGAATGAACACATCTATCCATAGTGGTCCAATAATCAAGACCTTATTCTAGATCTGTTCTTTGGAAACATTGTTTTGAACACCTTGTGTAGTCTATTAATTATGCTTTCATACATTAACAGCATAAACATGCTTGCTCCAGTTTTCTCTTTCAATTGCTTATATTATCGCTTACAAATACCATCGTCGATCAACAGCTTTAATTTTTAGTTGCACTATGTACTGTAGAATTTGGTATGTACTATCTTTCCGAAGTAAGTTGATATTAATACTATTCACTATGATCTCCACCCTGGCTTGGACTGGCTCACAGGTGAATTCCTGGTGGGCCCTGGTGCATGAGCAAGTCCCCACCCCATTTAGAGAACTGGTTGGCACAATACACCCGGTACAGACAAAGGCAACATCTTATCATTCAATGAACACTAGTGTTGAGCATTCCGATGCTGCAAGTATCGGGTATCGGCCGATACTTGCTGTATCGGAATTTCCGATACCGAGATCCGATATTTTTGTAATATCGGATATCGGTATCGAAACAACATTAATGTAAAAAGGTGTAAAAGAAAGAATTAAAATAAAAAATATCGCTATACTCACCTGTCCGACGCAGCCGGGACCTCGGCGATTGTAAGCGGCAGCGTTGTTTCTTTAAAATTCGCGCTTTTACTTGCTTACGTGAATTCCCGGCTTCTGATTGGTCAGGGCGGCCATGTTGCCGGGACTCGGACCAATCACAGCAAGCCGTGACGAAATTACGTCACGGCTTGCTGTGATTGGTCCGCGTCCCGGCAACATGGCCGCCATTAACCAATCACAAGCCGTGACGTCACGGGAGGCTGGACACGCGCTTATTTTGAAAAGCGCGCGTGTCCAGCCTCCCGTGACGTCACGGCTTGTGATTGGTCACGGCGCCATATTGCCGGGATGCGGACCAATCACAGCAAGCCGTGACGAAATTACGTCACGGCTTGCTGTGATTGGTCCGCGTCCCAGGAACATGGCCGCCATTAACCAATCACAAGCCGTGACGTCACGGGAGGCTGGACACGCGCTTATTTTGAAAAGCGCGCGTGTCCAGCCTCCCGTGACGTCACGGCTTGTGATTGGTCACGGCGCCATATTGCCGGGACGCGGACCAATCACAGCAAGCCGTGACGTAATTTCGTCACGGCTTGCTGTGATTGGTCCGAGTCCCGGCAACATGGCCGCCCTGACCAATCAGAAGCCGGGAATTCACGTAAGCAAGTAAAAGCGCGAATTTTAAAGAAACAACGCTGCCGCTTACAATCGCCGAGGTCCCGGCTGCGTCGGACAGGTGAGTATAGCGATATTTTTTATTTTAATTCTTTATTTTACACATTTATATGGTTCCCAGGGCCTGAAGGAGAGTTTCCTCTCCTTCAGACCCTGGGAACCATCAGGAATACCGTCCGATACCTGAGTCCCATTGACTTGTATTGGTATCGGGTATCGGTATCGGATTGGATCCGATATTTTGCCGGTATCGGCCGATACTTTCCGATACCGATACTTTCAAGTATCGGACGGTATCGCTCAACACTAATGAACACCCTTTCTAGTTTATTATAATATACAGTGGGAACGAAAAGTATTCAGACCCCTTTACATTTTTTACTCTTTGTTTCATTGCAGCCATTTGGTAAATTCAAAAAAGTTTTTTTATCACATTAATGTTCACTCTGCACCTCATCTTGACTGAAAAAAGACAGAAATGTAGACATTTTTGCATATTTATTAAAAGAAAAACTGAAATATCACATGGTCATAAGTATTCAGACCCTTTGCTCGGTATTGAGTAGAAGCACCTTTTGAGTTAGTACAGCCATGAGTCTTCTTGGGAATGATGCAACAAGTTTTTCACACCTAGATTTGGGGATCCTCTGCCATTCTTCCTTGCAGATCCTCTCCAGTTCCATCAGGTTGGAAGGTGAATGTTGGTGGACAGCCATTTTCAGGTTTCTCCAAAGATGCGCAATTGGGTTTAGGTCAGGGCTCTGGCTGGGCCAGTCAAGAATGGTCACAGAGTTGTTCTGAAGCCACTCCTATTTATTTTAGCTGTGTGCTTTGGGTCATTATCTTGTTGGAAGGTGAACCTTCGGCCAAGTCTGAGGTCCAGAGCACTCTGGAAGAGGGTTTCATCCAGGATATCTCTGTACTTGGCCGCATTCATGTTTCCTTCAATGACAACCAGGTGTCTTGTCTCTGCAGCTGAAAAACACCCCCATAGCATGATGCTGCCACCACCATGTTTCACTGTTGGGATTGTATTGGGCAGGTGATGAGCAGTAGAATTATCACCAAAATGGTCTATCTTCATCTTATCAGACCAGATAATCTTATTTCTCATAGTCTTGGAGTCCTTCATGTGTTTTTTAGCAAACTCTATGTGGGTTTTCATATGTCTTGCACTGAGGAGAGGCTTCAGCCGGGCCACTCTGCCATAAAGGCCCGACTGGTGGAAGGCTGCAGTGATAGTTGACTTTGTGGAACTTTCTCCCATCTTCCTACTGCATCTCTGGAGCTCAGCCACAGTGATCTTGGGGTTCTTTTTTACCTCTCTCACCAAGGCTTTTCTCCCACAATTGGTCAGTTTGGCTGGATGGCGAGGTCTAGGAAGATTTCTGGTGGTCCCAAACTTTTTCCATTTAAGAATTATGGAGGTCACTGTGCTCTTAAGAATCTTGAGTACTGCAGACATTCTGTTGTAACCTTGGCCAGATCTGTGCCTTGCCACAATTTTGTCTCTGAGCTCCTTTGCCAGTTCCTTTAACCCCTTCATGACCGTGGGATTTTTCGTTTTTACGTGTTCGTTTTTCACTCCCCTCCTTCCCAGAGCCATAACTTTTTTATTTTTCCATCAATTTGGCCATGTGAGGGCTTATTTTTTGCGGGACGAGTTGTACTTTTGAACGACATCATTGGTTTTACCATTTCGTGTACTAGAAAATGGGAAAAAAAAATTCCAAGTGCGGTGAAATTGCAAAAAAAGTGCAATCCCACACTTGTTTTTTGCTTGGCTTTTTTGCTAGGTTCACTAAATGCTAAAACTGATCTGCAATTATGATTCTCCAGGTCACTGCGAGTTCATAGACACCTAACATGACTAGGTTATTTTTTACCTAAGTGGTGAAAAAAAATTCCAAACTTTGCTAAAAAAAAAATAAAAAAAATTGCGCCATATTCCGATACTTGTAGCGTCTCCATTTTTCATGATCTGGGGTCGGTTGAGGGCTTATTTTTTGCATGCCGAGCTGGCGTTTTTAATGATTCCAATTCAGTGCAGATACGTTCTTTTGATCGCCCATTATTGCATTTTAATGCAATGTCGCGGCGACCAAAAAAATGCAATTCTGGCGTTTCGATTTTTTTTCTCGTTACGCCGTTTAGTGATCAGGTTAATGCTTTTTTTTATTGATAGATTGGGCGATTCTGAACGTGGCGATACCAAACATGTGTAGATTTGATTTTTTTTAATTGATTTATTTTGATTGGGGCGAAAGGGGGGTGATTTAAACTTTTATATTTTTTTTATTTTTTTCACATTTTTTGTAACTTTTTTTTTACTTTTGCCATGCTTCAATAGCCTCCATGGGAGGATAGAAGCAGGCACAGCACGATCGCCTCTGCTACATAGCAGCGATCTGCTGTTCGCTGCTATGCAGCAGAAATGCAGGTGAGCGGTGAGCGCCAACCACAGGGTGGCGCTCACAGCTACCGGCAATCAGTAACCATAGAGGTCTCAAGGACCTCTATGGTTACCATTCTGAAGCATCGCCGACCTCCGATCATGTGACGGGGGTTGGCGATTACGTCATTTCCGGCCGCCCGGCTGGATGCGGTAGTTAAATTCCGCGTTTGACAGCGGCATTTAACTAGTTAATAACGGCGGGTGAATCGCGATTTCACCCGCCGCTATTGCGGGCACATGTCGGCTGTTCAAAACAGCTGACATGTCCCGGCTTTGATGCGGGCTCACCGCGGAGCCCTGCATCAAAGCAGGGGAGCTGACATCGGACGTACTATCCCGTCCGATGTCAGTAAGGGGTTAACCTCTTGATTCTCATTTGGTCTGACATGCACTGTGAGCTGTGAGGTCTTATATAGACAGGTGGGTGCCCTTCCAAATCAAGTCCTATCAGTTTAATTAAACACAGCTGGACTCCAATGAAGGAGGAGTACCATCTCAAGGAGGATCACAAAAAAATGGACAGCATGTGACTGAAATATGTGTGTCTGAGCAAAGGGTCTCAATACTTATGACTATGTGATATTTCAGTTATCCTTTTTTATGAAATTTGCAAAAATTTCAACATTTCTGCTTTTTTTTTTTAATCAAGATGTGGTGCAGAGTGTACATTAATATGAAATTTTTTTCAAATTTACCAAATGGCTGCATTGAAACAAAGAGTGAAAAATTTAAAGGGGTCTGAATGCTTTCCATACCCACTGTAGAAGCCTAGACAAATTTATAATTGACTGTAATATAATACTTACAGGTAGCTGAACAGTGGCCCTTCTTGATGGCAGTGTGTGCAGTAATCACAAAAATCACATCTTGCTATTCACTTTATTCCCTCAGCTTCCATGCCAAAAAGTTAGACAACTTTGATTTCCTTGTATTTGCCTTGTTTGGATATCATAGAAACGTGATAATAAAAAGTAAGATCATTACTACATTCTAAAAGAAAGCAGAAGAGTTATTTGGATCTTTAGTTATGTTCTACCTTAAAGTAGAAATCCAGTCAAAATGATCTTCAGATATTTCAAAGTTAAACACTGGAAGATCCCCATGCATTGTTGAGCAAAAATATTTACGCTGACCTGGTCCAGTGTCCAAAATGGTCCTCCACTGCTGCTCGGCCAGAGCAGTCTTTACTTGTTTGGCCTTGCATCCTTGAAATTTCTGGGCCCAACGCTATGATGCATGAGGCCTAGTAAATGCCAAATTTACCCAGGATGTCGGTCCATAGAAATGGAGACTGCCGTAATACAACTGCCACGGAGGACCAAACTGGATGATTGACCAAGGCAGCCTGAATCTGTTTGCTTAACTCTATCTTCAAGTGTCAGATTTCCAATATCATAACTCTATGAACAATCTCAAAGGGTTTAGATGACTTAATTCTGGAAATTAGTGGTAGTCTAATAATAATAATAATCTTTATTTTTATATAGCGCTAACATATTACGCAGCGCTTTACAGTTTGTACACATTATCATCGCTGTCCCCGATGGGGCTCACAATCTAAATTCCCTATCAGAATGTCTTTGGAATGTGGGAGGAAACCAGAGTACCCGGAGGAAACCCACGCAAACACGGAGAGAACATACAAACTCTTTGCAGATGTTGTCCAAGGTGGGATTAGAAACCAGGACTCCAGTGCTGCAAGGCTGATGTGCTAACCACTGCGCCACCGTGCTAAGATTACAGATGATCTTCTTAGATGATCCTATGACAAATCAGGAGTTAACTTTGCAAAGATGTTTTCATTTAAGGTATTCTGTAATCTTCTGAGACCCCACAAAGCCCCACTACACACAAGAAAGTTATCCTATTAGTCAATGTTCAAGCCTTTAATGTGTCTTTTACAGTATCATATATAAGGATTTAAGCCAACCAGAGTCTTCTACAAAAAGGAAGTGACAGAAATCTACAGACAGCTTTTTCTTGAACCTCCACAAGGAGAAACATTTTCCCCATCCAGACCTACATCAATGGTCTCCCATCAAGCCAACCAGTAACCTGCACTGCACTGACTAGTGGCAAGAACCCTGGAACATCTGTTTGCAAATGGGTGTCTTTTTCTGGTTGGTTAACCTCCTAATTTGCAAGACATTAAATGGTCAAACATTGACTTATAGGGTACATACCTCCAAAGGTGACACTAAAAAGTCAGTTTACTTCTTCAGCAGGAGAGCCAATTGCATACCCCCTTTTTTAGGGAGCATTGTCCGGCTTTTAAGGCTCAGAACACCAACTGATGGTCTCCCCAAGTAGAAATACTATTCCATTAGATACACACTTATTTTAACATGGCAGTAACAAAAAATACCTGGACAATCTAAAAAATGTTGCCTATAATTGCTGCTATAACAAAATGGTATTCTGAACAGATAAAATGTATAATTTAAGAAATTTAATGTTTCTGGTCCTCATGCCTTGATTTTCAAAGATGGTTTACTTCTTGAAAAAATATGGACCCATAAGAATAGTAGATATTCTATCTGCTTGGATATAATCATAATATACATCACTGGCTTTGAAGTGGATTAATACATATTCACTTATATTACCAGAGCTTCGAGCTGTTTTACATTCACCATATTTTTATCTCTTTAATTATAAGACATGTAGTGCATCCAATTGACCATTACATTCTAGCATCAACGTGCGTCTTCTATGCGCCACAAATAAAATAAATATTGCAGAAAAAAAATGAGGCACAATAGGCCCGGTTCCAGACAACTTATGGCATTCTCAAACCGTTAAACAACAAAATGAGAGTCACTTAGATATTATACGACGGTTACACAGCCACTTAACCTGCTGAATTAAAAAAAAAAAAGTAACAGATTCCATAAGTCTTCCCTTAATTAATCTGGTAAGGGATTATACACCACAAATACTCATTCCCTACTTATTAAATATCACTGTTCATCCTCCACTCCATTTTGCCTGCGGACAGAAAGAAGAATTTAAATGTAAATTTTTGTGTTGAAATTGTATTCTTCTATGCATTACAACAATCTAATACTTTATTTTGACATGATCTACTTGAGGGCAAAATAGGTTCTGCATTTTAATTCTGAGCTGTTTTGTGTGAGACGTACGGGAGCAGAAGTCTGGCTGTGTTTTTGAGAGGTGTTATTATACTGGCCAGGAATTGCTAGCATTTATCACAAGTGCTCCAAGAACAAACCTGGTGCTTTCACTCAATATCTATTACAAAGATACGAATGCAAATCGACTAAAACACCCTGCAGGTAGTAGCTGGAGCCTGCTCTATGCAGCTCACTCCACAGCCTGGAGGTAGAAGGAACTGTCAGATACCACTACCTCGTATTAATAGGAAAAATACACTTTTTTAAAGAGATGATAGCTTTTTTTAGGGGTTCCAAACCGCATTTGCTTTGGACAACATTGTAGTATATGTAAAGAAAATTTACTTACACTATTGCCTTCACTTGTCCATTACAAGACAATAGAGGTAAAGTCCATTTCTAGAGTCACATTAATCAATGTTATAAATAAGAATGCATACAATTATAAATCTGCCCGCTAAGCATTCAGCAAAATACACAAAATTTTATTTGTCGAGTAGATGTGGAAAAACTCTCACGGTGCTTGTGGGGATCTCAACGAGGTTACTGCAGTTTTGACCGGCTGGGAACGCAGCCTCAGTGACAGGAGGTAACCTCAATGATGTCACCGCCAGTCTCTGAGGCTGCACTCGCAGCAGCTCATTCACCAGTGGTATTCAGCCTGGACGGTCGCATCTTGGCACCGTCCAGGATGAAAACTGTTTTTCCTCCAGACATGGATTACAGCGTTGGACAGAATAACAGCCTGGTGAGAGATTTTGTTGTTTTTTTATTTTTCGTTTATTACAGGAGAATGAGGTCTTCAGTTGAGTAGGCATTTGGTAAGTATAACTGTTTTTGTTATTTTTAAATAAAAATGTAAACGTTTGTTTTGTTTTATTTCTAATAAAAGACTTTATCCCTGCTGTGTCTTTATTTACAATACAACTATAGGATAGTAATGAACAAACATGAACCCCACTTGCCACCGCTACAGGTCAAGTGGGAAGAGCTGGGCAAAGGGCTAGAATTTTCGCATCTAATAGATGTGCCTTTTCTGGGCAGCTGTGGGCTGCTATTTTTAGGCTGGGGGGCAATATCCATGGCCCCTTACCAGCCTGAGAATACCAGTCCTCAGCTGTCTCCTTTAGCAAGGCAGGTTGTCAAAAATGGGGGGATCCCACGCCATTTTTTTCAATGCACCCATCAGCCGCTCCTCCTTCCGCTGTTATTAGAGGTAGCAGGTGTCAGATGGGAGCTGTGGTCCCATCCACTGACACAGGTGACCGGAGGTAAACTTTATACCTACGATCACAGTTGAGCGCTCACGCTCTTTTGACAGCGTGGGAACCGCAGCTCTTTGACCGGTGGGGATGATTTCAGAAGCAGTGTTTGCCGCACTGTCATGCACATGACAGCGTGGCAAACACTGGATGTTCGGGCGAGTGAATGGGGTCCGGGTTCTGGTCTGGGTACTGTTCTGTACCCGAACCTGAACTTTTTGTAACTGTTCAGCTCAACCCATTGGACCTGTCAGACGGCACCATGAGCAGAACTTTCTCACACTCGCGGTGCCCCCAGCAGTTTGCCCCCAGGTACATTTCGCCCCCAGCAGTTTGCCCCCTTTTGTCCTTGTGGTTCATGAATTCCCATCAGTCATCAATCCAAATGTCACAAAAGTACTGTACAGAGTGCTACACTTTTGTGACATGTTAAATCAACTGTTTCCATCTGACGTCACGGGGAACCGCTAGACTGTACTCCGTGAGCTAAGGAGCTGCAACTGTGACAGGTAAGATTGGGCTGAGATCTCAATCTGCGCATGAGCTGCCTCCGGCGACCATTTTCCCGGAGGCCACAGCATCAAGGCAACAGAAGTGAATGGGGCTCCTGGCTTTCACAAAATGTCGCCGGAGCCCCCGCACCACCAAGCAAAGCTGAATCTGCTCACCAGTCATATTGCCAGACCACTAAACACCCCCTGTGACTCCACTCCACCAGCACTGCAGATCCCCCGGGGAAAGCTGAATTCAGGACTGTAAGACGGACCCCCATTTGACGCATTATTTTTTTTTTCCCTTTTTCCTTCTGAAAATTTGGGGTGCGTCTTATGGTCTGGTGCGTCTTATAGTATGAAAAAAATGGTAGTTATCTTTGTTCAAGATTACTTGAGCCTGTAAACCATTTTTTCATGATAATGTTGTATTTCCACCTACTATGCTTTTTTAAATTAAATGGATGTTTTCAAGTTCATAAATCACTTTAGTTAGTTAGACAACATGAAAATAAGTATGTGTGCAATTGACTTGCTTTTTCTATCTGCTGTCATTCTCTTTTATTCTGCAAAACTTGTCTCGATGGATCCGGGCTTCTGAGTAAGCTGAGTCTGCGCCGCAGCTACTTTCCAGAAAGGAGGCTGACTCTTAACATAATAGACACCTCTCTCTAGCTCATTGATTTATTACAGCAGTTTGTTTACTTCCTTCCCCCTCTTTTGCAAAATCACCTAATTTAGATTGGTTTCAAGCCTATCCTATTTGCTGAGCAATCCTCCAAACAGGCTCCAGGTTATGCTCTAAGATCACATACATCAAATTAATTATTTTACATATTTATGCAGATGTTGGTTCTTCTGAAATATACCATATACATATTTCTGATGTTATTCCTCCTTACCAAACTGACAACTGCTTATTAAAATGTTTACTGTAAAACGGTATGTTGCTACATAAACTGCACAGTTAGTGCTGATGGTGTCAGACTAGGTAGAGACACACCCTACTGACAAGAAAAATAATAACTCTAAGTTGTCAGTTTATTCACTTAAGTGGGGAAAATAAGTATTTGATTCACCACTGATTTTACAAGTTTTCCCACCTGCAAAAATGGAGAATCTAGAAAAAAATTGTGTTTCAGCTCCCTCCAAAGATGTTCTATTTGGTTCAGGCCTGTGTGTTTCAGGTCATTGTCATGCTGGAAAACCCAGCCACAACCCATCCTCGATGTAGAATGTGAGCCCACAAGGGCAGGGTCCTTTTCCCTCTGTATCAGTCTGTCATTATTAGGTTGTTTATTTTAAGTGATATCTGAAATTTGTATGCAACCCCTTCTCATGTACAGCAGCATGTAATCAATGGGGCTATATAAATAAATAATAATAATTATGTTGTTGGACAAAATCTTGTGATGCATGACTAGAGCTGAGCAAATATTTCAATGTTCGGTTCAGATTATGATCGCCGAATTTGCAACATTCGTCAATGAATTTGTTGAATATTTGCCGAACATAACCAAACGCCATTCATGTCAATGGGAGGCAAAAACAAATGAATGCACAACACCTTACAATGGCCCCAAATGCTGCCAAAACACATCAAATGAGGGACAGGCACCAGGAAAGTGGCCTCAATTCACCCACAGTACAATTTGTAGCATGGCACTGCAGCAATCAGCCAGGCATGAGGTATCGGAGTATGGGACAGCACTTACAGCTTTCAATTGAAAGTCACAGTAAAATGAGGTGGGTGAGCGATCGGTGTAGGCGTCCTTTGCTGGGAGCCCTGATACCACATGGAACACCTCTACCTGCTTTCATGTTGAGACACACTAAGGTGGCACAATTATCAGTTTTGTAGACTACCATTGTCAGGAAAATTTAAGGATAGTAACATGGGTAGTTGAATCCAAGGATTTGGAGCCGTACTGCTACAAGCAACATGCATGAAGGAGACCCAATCAGGAGTCTACACATTTTCAAAAAATATTGACAGACACCACCACAGTATTCGATAGTATAAGTATGGACCGACAGGTCTTCCATTTTGCCCAATCCAGCAGATGGACACCCAACAAGGAGTGTTCACATTTCCAAAAATTATTGGCAGACAATACCAAAGTGGCATCAATTTCACCACAGTAGAAATAGTATAATAGGGACTGACAGGTCTTCCACTACACCCAATCCAGCAGATGAAAACCCAACCAGGAGTGTTCACATCTCCAAAAAGTATTGGCAGACAATACCAAAGTGGCATTGACAGGTCTTCCACTACCCCCAGACCAGTAGATGGACCTTCAACCGGGAGTGTTCACGTTTAAACAAATGAGGGTCTTACAACACAGAAGTGGCATAAATTTCACGAGAGTAGAAATAGTATAATAGGGACCGACAGGTCTTCCACTATGCCCAATCCAGCAGATGGACACCCAACAAGGAGTGTTCACATTTCCAAAAATTATTGGCATACAATACCAAAGTGGCATCAATTTCACCACAGTAGAAATAGTATAATAGGGACCGACAGGTCTCCACTACACCCGATCCAGCAGATGGACACACAACCAGGAGTGTTCATATTTAAACAAATGAGTGCCTTACACCACAGAAGTGGCATAAATTTCACGAGAGTAGAAATAGTCTAATAGGGACCAACAAGTCTTCCACTACACCCAATCCAGCAGATGGAAACCCAACCAGGAGTGTTCACATCTCCAAAAAGTATTGGCAGACAATACCAAAGTGGCATTGACAGGTCTTCCACTACACCCAGCCCAGTAGATGGACCTTCAACCGTGCGTGTTCACATTTAAACAAATGAGGGTCTTAAAACACAGAAGTGGCATACATTTCACAAGAGTAGAAATAGTATAATAGGGACCGACAGGTCTTCCACTACACCCAATCCAGCAGATGGACACCCAACCAGGTGTGTTCATATTTCCAAAAATAATTGTCAGACAATACCAAAGTGGCATTAATTTCACCACAGTAGAAATAGTATAATAGAGACCGACAGGTCTCCTACTACACCCAATCCAGCAAATGGACACCCAACCTGGAGTTTTCACATTTTAAAAATGGGGGCCTGACACCACGAAAGTGTAATAAATGTCACAAGAATAGAAATCGTATAATTGGGACCGACGTATCTTCCACTACAGCTAACCCAGCAGATGTAGACCAACCATGACTGTTCATATTTCCACAAATTTGTGTTAACATCATCATCAGCAGCAGCCACGGCAGGTACAGAAGCCACACTAAAGATATCACAGAGTGCAGTTACGTGACATTAATGCATCACATTAAAAAATGCAATGTCACCTAGTCTTTACAGTCTGCGATTGGGGTGCAAAGGTCCCAGGAGATCTATGAATTCTTCATCTTGATGAAAGTTAGGTGGTCTAAACTTTCAGGGGACAGTCGGCTGCGCTTATCCATCAGGACACCACCAGCAGTGCTGAAGGCACCTTCTGAGAGAACGCTGGCTGTTAGGCATGATAAAACCTCCAAGGTGTGTGAGGTGACACTCAGGCCTCTCCCCATTTTAGAAGACTAAAATGTGAAAGGGTCCAAACCCTCCCAAATGGTACTCATATTCAGTTCTAACACTCCTGCACCATCTTCTTCATTCATTCACTATGTGTTAGACTTGGACAGTGTTGTGCTGGTGCACGAGCTAGTCCAAAAAAGTGTCAAAGGACTCACAGAAATTGTTTCTTCCACTTACACCACAGCTGCTGCTTCTAATGTTTTGGTGTTGACTAATTCACGTGTCAGAGGTTGGAAGTTTAGAGCTGCAATGTTTATTGTATGTTTCACTGCTGTCTTGGGCAAAAGCTCTCTTAAGATTGTGTAAAAGTGTGTTTTGATGCTACTACAATCATACATAGTGAAGAGGCAGTGACCCACAAAGTTCCAACACAAAAGTCTCTTTAATGTGCTTCTTCACAGCATTAACGTCCAATTCACAAAAATGCATATAACCTCAGTGTAATTTATCAGTGTTCAGTTCACACCAGTTCATAGCAGTACATATCATATGGCTTTAGATTTTCAGTCCCTAAACAGGCCCGACTTCTCTTGTCCAGTTCCCCCGGGGCGACCGCACGCCATATTACAGTCTCCATATAAACAGCCTCATATGTTGCAGACACTACACACTCCAGCCCCCTCCGACTAGTTCCCGTGAGTGTCCTGCATCACTATATCACAGTCTCTTACAGTCTCTTTACTTGAACAGCTGTACACAGCCCAGGATATCCTCCAGATAGCAACCGGGCACCATATCCACCTGTTTGCAATCGTTACACATGCTAGTTCTATTTTGGGCACAGGACATCCACCTCAGGGCACAGGACTGTCCACATCCATCTCTTTCGAGCACATGACATCCACCTCTGGGCACAGGACTGTCCACATTTGACTCCTTCAAGCACAGGACATCCACCTCCGGGCACAGGACTGTCCACATCTGACTCCTTGGGGCACAGGACATCCACCTCCGGGCATAGGACTGTGCACATCTGAGACCAGTACAATGGACGTCTTGCATCACTGTATACGCTGCGGGTGCCAGGCTATTCAGCTGCCCTAGGTGCTGGCCCCACTGGCCTGTGCATCCATGCACTCAGCCAGCGCTCTTCTCTACACATCAGCACACACCAGACTGACACTGACGTGCACCTCACACACCTGACACACCTATACCTCTTACTGCAGGGCTTTTAACACACACAATCCTGTGGCCTTCAGCCACATGGAAAACCCGGACCGGAAATCCATGACTCCCATGTACACCTATGGACTTCATCCATCTGCATGCACATTCTGGGGAGCACAAACAGCACCCCCTAGCTGTAACATGGGTCACAGCCTCACATTTTACTAGTAGTTTTTGCCTTCTCACCAAGCTGCTTGCCTATTGTCTTGTAGCCCATTCCAACCTTGTGCAGGCCTACAATTTTGTCGCTGGTGTCCTTAGATAGGAGTGTGATTGATTGAGTGTGTGGACAGGTGTTTTTTATACAGGTAACAAGTTCAAACTGCTGCAATTAGTATAGGAAATGAGTGCAGAGTAGGAGAGCTTCTTAAAAAAACTAACAGGTTTGTGAGAGCCAGAATTCTTGCTGGTTGGTAGGTGATCAGATTCTTATTTCAAGCAATAAAATGTAATTTAATTATGCAAAAATCATACAATGTGATTTTCTGGTCTTTAATTTTAGATTCTGTCTCTCACAGGTGAAGAGTACCAATGATAAAAATTACAGACCTCTCCATTCTTTGTAGGTGGGAAATCGTTAGTGTATCAAATACCTTTTTTCCCCACTGTACATGCTGAAAAATGCCTATTTTATGGGATATATGATGAGTTACTAATCCAGACATGTCAGAAGAGCAGACAGATCCAATTTAATATATGTTCATTAGTAGGGTTGAGCGAAACGGGTCGTTCATTTTCAAAAGTCGCCGACTTTTGGCTAAGTCGGCGTCTCATGAAACCCGATCCGACCCCTGTGCTTGTCGGCCATGCGGTACGCGACTTTCGCGCCAAAGTCGCGTTTCAATGACGCGAAAAGCGCCATTTCTCAGCCAATGAAGGTGAACGCAGAGTGTGGGCAGCGTGATGACATAGGTCCTGGTCCCCACCATCTTAGAGAAGGGCATTGCAGTGATTGGCTTGCTGTCTGCGGCGTCACAGGGGCTATAAAGGGGCGTTCCCGCCGACCGCCATCTCACTGCTGCTGATCTGAGCTTAGGGAGAACTTGCTGCCGCTTCGTCAGAAGCAGGGATAGCGTTAGGCAGGGTCCACTAACCACCAAACCGCTTGTGCTGTAGCGATTTCCACTGTCCAACACCACCTTCGGTGTGCAGGGACAGTGGAAGCTACATTTTTTTATTTTTTTTTTCTCTCAGCGCTGTAGCTCATTGGGCTGCCCTAGAAGGCTCCGTGATAGCTGTATTGCTGTGTGTACGCCACTGTGGAAACCAACTGCTTTTTTCAAAGTACATATCCTCTTGTTCCTTCCTTTCTGCACAGCTATCTTTTTTGTTTGTCCACACTTTTTATTTAATTTGTGCATCAGTCCACTCCTATTGCTGCCTGCCATACCTGGCTGAGATTACTGCAGGGAGATAGTAATTGTAGGACAGTCCCTGTTTTTTGTTTTTTTTTGTGGGAGATTAAGATTTGCATTTCTGCTAGAGTGCCATCCCTGTGTGTGCCATCTCTCACTGAGTGGGCCATAGAAAGCCTATTTATTTTTTTCCTTGATTTGGGTTCTAAAATCTACCTCACCAAAAAAACACTACATCAATCAGTGGGAGAAAAATATTGGCCTCAGTCAGGGCTTGTGTGCCACTCCTGTGTGTGCCATCTCTCACTTAGTGGGCCATAGAAAGCCTATTTATTTTTTTCCTTGATTTGGGTTCGAAAATCTACCTTAAAAAAAGCACTACATCAATCAGTGGGAGAAAAATATTGGCCTCAGTCAGGGCTTGTGTGCCACTCCTGTGTGTGCCATCTCTCATTCAGTGGGCCATAGAAAGCCTTTTTTTTTTATTATTATTTGGTTTCTAAAGTCTCCCTTTAAAAAAAAAAAAATTAAATAAAAAAACAGTGGGAGATTAATATTGCCCTTTCAGCTTGTGTGCCAGTCTTGACTCCTGGGTGTGCCACCTCTCTCTCTCAAATTGTGGGCCATAGAAAGCCTATTTATTTTTTTCCTTGATTTGGGTTTGAAAATCTACCTTAAAAAAAAACACTACATCAATCAGTGGGAGAAAAATATTGGCCTCAGTCAGGGCTTGTGTGCCACTCCTGTGTGTGCCATCTCTCCCTTAGTGGGCCATAGAAAGCCTATTTATTTTTTTCCTTGATTTGGGTTCGAAAATCTACCTTAAAAAAAACACTACATCAATCAGTGGGAGAAAAATATTGGCCTCAGTCAGGGCTTGTGTGCCACTCCTGTGTGTGCCATCTCTCACTTAGTGGGCCATAGAAAGCCTATTTATTTTTTTCCTTGATTTGGGTTTGAAAATCTACTTTAAAAAAAAACACTACATCAATCAGTGGGAGAAAAATATTGGCCTCAGTCAGGGCTTGTGTGCCACTCCTGTGTGTGCCATCTCTCATTCAGTGGGCCATAGAAAGCCTTTTTTTTTTTTTTTTAATTATTTGGTTTCTAAAGTCTCCCTTTAAAAAAAAAAAATTAAATAAAAAAACAGTGGGAGATTAATATTGCCCTTTCAGCTTGTGTGCCAGTCTTGACTCCTGGGTGTGCCACCTCTCTCTCTCAAATTGTGGGCCATAGAAAGCCTATTTATTTTTTTCTTGATTTGGGTTTGAAAATCTACCTTAAAAAAAACACTACATCAATCAGTGGGAGAAAAATATTGGCCTCAGTCAGGGCTTGTGTGCCACTCCTGTGTGTGCCATCTCTCACTTAGTGGGCCATAGAAAGCCTATTTATTTTTTTCCTTGATTTGGGTTCGAAAATCTACCTTAAAAAAAAACACTACATCAGTCAGTGGGAGAAAAATATTGGCCTCAGTCAGGGCTTGTGTGCCACTCCTGTGTGTGCCATCTCTCACTTAGTGGGCCATAGAAAGCCTATTTATTTTTTTCCTTGATTTGGGTTCGAAAATCTACCTTAAAAAAAACACTACATCAATCAGTGGGAGAAAAACATTGGCCTCAGTCAGGGCTTGTGTGCCACTCCTGTGTGTGCCATCTCTCATTCAGTGGGCCACAGAAAGCCTTTTTTTTTTTTTTTTTTTTTTTTAATTATTTGGTTTCTAAAGTCTCCCTTAAAAAAAAAAAAAAAAAAAAAAAAAAAAAAACAGTGGGAGAGTAATATTGCC